>NC_054875.1:1661250-2027500 GCF_018320785.1 Cheilinus undulatus
CTTCCAACAGTCAAGGTCAGCTCTGGAAGCAGCTCTGCAGAGAATCTGGGGGACACAAAGAGGTTATTCTCCTTCATCCTTTCAAAATAAATATTTTATGTCTCGTTTGAAGCCTCGTAGGTCCTTGGCTCTCAGCCCTCCAGTAGCATGCCAAACACTGTTTAGAAAAGGAGCAAACCTCTGTATTCACCGCTCTGCAGCCGTGAGCAGAGAAAATCCATTCAGAAAAACGAAGCAGCCTGAGTAAATCTGTGTGTTTGTGTGAGTGGAGCATGCTGGGAAGCTGCAGGTGTTTGAAGTCTGAAGGAAAACAGTGTCCGTGTTTACCTGGAGCTCAAACCTCCAATTTAGTCTCAGCTGCAGACGGACGCCGGGCTCCGGAGCAATTAGAAACCATCTGCTGAGAGCCGGGGAGGATGGAGGGCTGTCAGTCACCAAGCTGAGAGTCTGTGAGCGTGTGTAGAGCCAATGTGTGGTTCTGGTAATAACCACTGTTTCACAAACATGAGAGAAAATTGGAGAAGATTTGCAGAAAATGTTTGATCTGATTCAGTGATGTCAAAATCAGGAGGCTATATTTACTGATAAAGTCATTCCTATTTAAAGTTAAGAGCATTTAGAATTATCTGATGAATATTTGACAGGTTTAACCGTACATTACTAGGCATTCTGCTAAACCAGAGACAGATTAGACGTTCACTCTTAACTTCATGTGACTGCAGAAGTTTTCTCTGGTTTCTGATTGGCTCTCTGTGTTCCTAAAGGAAACCGATGGCGTGCGTTGATGGTTTGATGATAGTAGAGACTGAGGATTCTTGCTCAGCTGTCATCAGAGGATTTTTATCACCCAGCTAAAATACGATCCTCAAACTGCCTCCATATACAGCCCACCTCTGCTGGGAGGCTTTAATGTGTGTGATTTATTTTGTCATATTGACAGGAGAGCAGCGAGGATGAATCAGGTTCAGCAGCTTCCACTCAAATAGGATTTTTATTCCGTCTTTAATCAGTGTTTTTGACGGAAGGTGGTGATTTAAGGCTCTCAGATTCATCAGTGTTAATCAGAGTGATGCAGGAGAACAGCAGACATGTTTTTCTGCTAATTAATGGGAGGAAAAAAATACATAACAAGATGAGGAACATGGAGCTCTAAAACTCTGTTTAGACCGTTGTCTGTTTTCATGCTTGTTACACCTGAAATCAACACATTAATCCTGTTAATCAAGAACAGAGTCTTCATTATCTGCTGCTTTATGAGAGTTCTCCTGCTTAAATTCATATTTACCAAACAGAAGTACATGTGTACCGACAAATTTAGAGGGTACACGTCTTTCAAAGCATTTAGCAAATAAATTTGTACCTAGGCAGATAGTTGCTTCTGGTTACTAGAAGTCCAAGCCTTATTGTGGATTTATATAAAAACTAGAGCCCTGTGCAGGACTTGTTTCTTAATCCCCTCCTGCAGAGCTGTTACCAACGTCTTCATTAGATGCTTAATGGAATAAGGCCAATTTGCATGAAAAGAGGTGTTTTCTTTCCCCAATAACTGCAGAATGGCTCAGCGTCTCTGCATGCTGGTGCATGTTTGTGGTGACTGGCCAACAACACAATAAGGGGAGCATTAGAGCTGTGCCTTTTTGTCTTATTTATAAAGTTTCAGAGCGCATTTACACCAGAGCTGTTTGGTCCGCTTTAAACGAAGTCTGGTCCGTTTTCCTGGATAGTCTGGTTCGTGTGAATGCTCACATGAACTCTGTTGCAGACCAAACAAGCAGATTCTGGTCCGCTTGAGAACAGGTGTTCTCGGTCCGCTTCCAAACTAATCCTGGTGCGGTTTGTTTGAGGTGTGAAAGCAAAGCGGACCAACTTGTGAACCAAAGGCAGGAAGAGGCATAAAGCGTAATGATATACAGATTTTTATGTGATTTAGTACACTCAAATACATGTTGGTACCTTGCTTGGCGTCTGTGTAGCCATAGCAACATGTTGTCGTCGGAGCTGATTTATTCATCTCGTGTACAGAACGACATGCTGGACAGCTCACCTCCATGCTGGCTGCTCATAACGGCCCTAGTGCAAAAGCAGAAACCCCAAGGTGGTGTAAATTCTGTATTTTTCATTGTTTATGTGGAAGAAAAGGACCGGCAGAAGGAGATTGATTTCCGGTTTTGTCTTCTTCTAAGCATTTTTTTCTTCCTGGTCGCTGTTTGTGATGACAGCGCCACTAACGGGCAGAGGTTGTATGTGTTCAGACGGTTTGGTCCGTTTGACCAAGAGCAGTGTTCCAAAACAGGCTTTAAACAGAGACGACTTACTAAAAAGTCTTCTGAGAGGTATCAAGGACAGTTGGAGCAAAGGTGTGGTGTGCCAAACGAGACAGACAGAGACGCCACCAATTACAGTAGTAAGATAAGATTTTTATTTTGGTCTTGCTGATTAAAGCGTCGTAAGATGAGTGGAGTGAGATATCTTTAAGTAGACATGTTTAATATTTAAGACTCCAGGTTGGACTGCCTTTGACAGGACAGGCTCTCTGCAGACCTCTGGGGTAGAGCCGAGCCGTTCTCCAGCAGACTGTCTCTTCAGCGTATTCTCTCGTCTCCTACATGTCTGCTGTCGTTCTGCAGTGATAGATGGCTGCCAAAGGCGATGTCTGTTGATGAATGAGCTGCAGAGAGTCTGAGGAGTTTAAAGGGACAGAAAACACATCTTTACATTCTGATATGTCCCTCCTCATGAGGGCTGGAGTTATCTTCCAGTAAATTTCATTCTATTAGTCAGATTCAGAAACATTTTCACTCATTGATGAGTGAAGTTTGCTCTCTCTACAGTCGATACGACCAGAAGGGGGCGGTGCAGCTTCCTTCCACTGTCAGAAACACTCCCATTATTCTCCAGAGCAGACAGACGGAGGTTTGCTTTATTCACCGCTCTGACATCAGACTCATAATGGAAGGCTAATTCACAGAGAAATGGCCTCATTTATCTGTCTGTATGTCTTCATGTTTATTCAGAGTGAAGCAGTCCTGCTTTATGTGACTTTACTGAGAGGAGGAGGAGAGAAAATGGAGAAATACTTCCATGCCTTTAGAGGAGTAGGAGCTGGAACAGGAAATCACATCAACGTGAAGCTTTGGCTCTAAAACTTCCTGGTAGACCACTGACAGCGTGGACTCTGGACTTGGTTTAGACCAGCAGACCAGCAGCAGCAGAAACCATCTCTGACTGTTGGAACTGGAAACTCTGGACTTCAGTGACTGGATTCTGTTCCTCTCTACTCTTCCAATCAGGATTATTTGAGGGGAAAGAGGTGGAGCTACAGGCGTGGCTTAGTTAAAGCATTGTTTAGGTGCAGTCCTGTAAACAATGGCGGCTGGTGATTAGCGAGGATGCAGCTGAAGCAGCAGTTTGATCAGAACTGTACAAAGAGGAGCAAAGAGGTGGATTAGACATTTTTGCTCTTTGCCACGTGCACTGACATGACATCAGCTGCCTGTTAATTTATGTGACAGACAGACCATTGGTCCAATCAACCTCTGAGTTTTATTTTGAAAGGTTCTGCCCTCCGAAACACCGTCTATGGCAGTGGTTCTCAACATGTGGCTCTTTTATGTCTTAATTTGAAATATTATTCCCCCAAAAAACCTTTAAAAAGAGAAACTTTGAGCTCAGAAATGAATCACAATAATCAGTTTGTTTCCCAGACTCATACAGAAAGCTTTCATTGTCAAACTTAACTGTCCCATTTGTCCCATTGTTGCCCTGTTTCACCATTTTTTGCTACTTTCACCCAATTAAGCTACCTTTGCCATTAAATACCACTTTTTTCCTTCTTTTTTGCCAATTTTTGACACTTCTTTTCGACACTTTTTCCTAATTGTTTCCCTTTTCCCCCTGTTTTGCCACTTTTTGCCCATTTAAGCAGCCTTTTTCCATTAATTACCTCTTGTTTGCGCTTTTATTTTGCCCATTTGCCAAACTTCTTGTCGACAGCTTTTCCCATTTTTGTCACTTTAATCCCATTTTTGCCCCTATGATCATTTTTTCAAACTTTGTTGCCCATTTAAGCTACCTTTTACTGTTAAATACTACTTGTCTTCTCTTTTTTGCTCATTTTTGCAGCTTCTTTTAGCCACTTTTATCCTATTTTTGCCCTTTTTCACCATTCACCCAATTAAGCTACCTTTGCCATTAAAAAAACACTTTTTTCCTACTTTTTTGCCCATTTTTGACACTTCTTTTTGACACTTTTTCCCAATGTTTTCCATTTGTCGCCATGTTTTTTTTTTTCCACTTTTCATCCATTTAAGCTGTCTTTTGCCATTAAGTTCACCTTTTCTCCTATTTTTCCTAATTTTTGCCATTTTCATCCCATTTTTTTCACAATTTTTCACCCATTTAAGCTACTACATTAAATACCACTTGTTTCCCATTTTTTGCCCATTTTTGCCACTCCTGTCTGCTTTTTGCTCATTTTAGTCACTTTTCTCTCATTTTTTTGCCACTTTTGGACCATTTTTGCCACCTTTAACTCATTTTTATTACTACTTTAAGCTGTTTTTGCCACTTTGCACCACTCAGATTGTGGCTCTTGCAGAGGTGTTTTCCTTCTTTTGGCTCTTTGGTTGAGCAGGGTTGAGTAACACCGTCTATGGGATACTGCCCGGATGGATGAGGTATAGATTTCCTGCCATGCAGCTGAGAAACAGTCTAGCTACAGTTTGCATGTCTCTTTAATAATATTATCAGGATTTAAAGACCCATTTATGCAGAAACTGTTCTGTAAAAGTCTTAATGCCGTGTCTACAAGAGGATTTGTCTGCAGAGCTGATCCCAGACTTTCATTCAAACACTTTTCTGATTAAATGAAGCTGTTTTACTCCATAAATGAGGCCTGGCTTTAGGCTGGATTGGTTTGGACATGAAAGTGTGTTTTAATGAGGATCTAATGGTCCATTTCTGACCCTGCAGAGCCTTTATTCTGTCAGTTTAACACTCAAAGCCTCAGAAGCTTTTTAAGGTGATGGCTGAATGAATCAGAGTTAATTTCCTTGTCTGTCCCACTATTATTAAATGCATTGGCTGTGATATTTCTCCTACATGCAGAGTTTGTGCCCTTTGACCCAGCAGATGTGGCTGTTAATGGATGCTCTTTCTTCATAGATGATAATAACGGACGTGAAGCTCTCCTTTATTCCCCCGTATCCTCATCTCTCTGAGTCTCTGAGGATTGCTCTTCTTACATCCACTCTCATTATCAATTAGCACAGATAGCACCTCTGGCCGGCTGGCTGCCATTTACCCTGCTCCACATGCTAGGCTAATGAATAATAAAGCACAGTGTAATGATGAAATATTCTTATGTGCATGAAGGAGGCTGCTTCTCTGCTGATTCTGAGCTTATAATGAAAGTGGAATCATGAAATATTGAAGGATTTGTAGAATGAGGTGGAGGTGGCGGTGGGCTAATCTACATACAACATGCGAGGCTCTGGGGAGGAGAGTCGAGTTCTCCGTGTTTGTTTAATGTGTGGAGGTGATTATTAGGAGCAGGGACATGGAGGGGGGGGGTTATGAGGATCCTACTGGGACCAGGGCTTTCATTTATTACATTAACAGGATTTAACTCATTAAGATCAGGGAGCTCATTACCAGCTCATCAGATCATGGAGATTATAAAAACATAACAGTTCTGATTCTGTAGATTTATGCACTAAATGTGATTTCTGTTTTTGGCTGAAGGTTTAAAGGTCAGGCGTTTATGCACAGAAGAAACTAAAGACGCAATGACACAATTCTGAGATGTATTATAACCCCGCTGAATCTGTCGGAGCTGGGCTGTGGAAGTACTCATATATTTATATTCCCTTTAAATCAGTGCTACTCAGCCAAAGAGCCAAACTGTTGAAAAATACCTCTGCAAGAGCCACAATCTAAGTGGTGAAAAGTGGTGAAAACGGCTTGAAGTAGCAATTAAATAAGCTAAAGGTGGCAAAAATAGTCCAACAGTGGAAAAAACATGGCAAAAAATGAGAGGAAAGTGACCAAAATGGACAAAAGCAATCAAGAGTGGCGAAAAAAAGGAAACAGGTGGTATTTAATGGAAAATGGTAGCTTAAATGTGTGAAAAGTGCCAAAAAAAGGTGAAATAAGGCAAAATGGGATAAGGTGGCAAAAAGAATTGGCAGTAATGGAAAAAAATAGGTAATAAGTGGTATTCAATGGCAAAAGGTAGCTTAAATGAGCAAAAAGTGGTGAAAATGGGCAAAATGGGCAACAAGTGGCAAAAAGAAGTTGCAAAAAATGGGCAGAAAAAAGTGAAACTTGTGGTATTTAATGGCAAAAGGAAGCTTAAATGGCTAAAATGTGATAAAACTGGAAAAATATGGGGGAAAAGAATAAAAAACTGTTGCAAAAATGGGCAAAAAATAGGAAACAAGTGGTATTCAATGGCAAAAGGTAGCGCAAATGAGCAAAACATGGCAAGAAATGGTGAAAAGGGCAAAAACGGGATAAATGTGGAAAAAACAGGATATACAGGATAATTAAGTTTGACAATGAAAGCCTTCTATATCAGTCTGAGAAACAAAATGATTATTGTGATTAATTTCTGAGGTCAAAGTTTCCCTTTCTGAGGTTTTCTGGGGAATAATATTTCAGATTCAGACATTAAAGAGCCACAAATCATCACAACAGAGCCACATGTGGCTGCAGAGCTGCACGCCGAGTATCTCTGGTTTAAATGATAGTTATTCTAGTTAGAGCCACTGTTAGACTGCGAGGACTCACTGACTATGAGGCAGCTTTATTGATGGTGTCAGACTTTATAATAGCAGCTTTAAAGACTCACAGCCCTGAGGATCTGTCAAAGATCACTTTTTTATTGTGTTTGAGTGAATCAATGCTTTAATACGCTCTGTTTTAATAAAGAGATAGAAACCAGACACTGTGAATTCAGCATTCACCTGTCTGATACAAGAGAAACTGGACTCTTCACATCACAGTTATCCTCTATCCAAGGCTGACAGAGGTGATTCTCAGAACTTAACTGAGTTTAAAACATCAGAATTAGCATCAAAATGTGTTCAAGAGTGTCCATGTTTATAGTTTACATCCCACACGTTAGACCTGATCCCCTGCTGTGACCTTTAGATGTTTCCTCCAGTAAAACGTGTGATGTATAGGAGACTGTACATGATGCAGCTGCATGTAAACACAAAGGTGAGGTGTCAGAGCAGGTGTATCTCCACCCTCACCTGCAGCATCTGCTCCTCTGTGTTCACATTCACACTCTCCTCCTGCCCTCATTCATCCTCTAACCCAGCAGCTGCTTCGGTATTCCTCTCATCCCTTCTGCTGTCGTTCTGATTGTCATGTTATTAAAAATCTGAGACCCCGTTTTAGTCCGAGACCTCATCTCACTTAACCCGGCTCATTACAACCCAGAATCGAGCGCCGACTTTTCAAACAATGGCTCACCTTGCATTAGCGTCAGCGCCGGCAGCGAATGAAAGAGGGAGTTAAGTGGATGGGCCCAACACACACACACAAATACACACACACAAACACACCCCTACACGCACACCCAATAACACACAAACACACAAATACACACACAAAAGCACACAAACACACAAACAGAGAGAGTGGAGCCTCACTGAAAAAAGGACATAAATCCACTCATGGGAACAAAACCTGGCTTTGTGGTTGTATCACATGTCACCATGGCAACCTCAGCTCACCTACAACTCATGAATCAGCCAACATAGGGTTTAATGAGAGAACGATCGTTACAGAGGCTTTATCTGCTGCAGACATCCTGGATGTAGGAGGAAAAGCTCAGCCTCATTCTAAAATCACAGACCGTGGAGGCTTTGTCAGAGAATATTTACTCTTTATTTTCTCGCTAACAGCCTTTTAAAAGTTACATTAATCCTCTTTAGAGGTCGTTATTAACAGCCATCCTGTTATTACCTGATTCACTGTCATCACTAGCACACATTTACGTACTGCAGAGTGTCTTTTAGCTCTGGTTTATCCTGTTTCTATGGGACTAGTGAGACTTTCTGATGATGAAATAATATGAAATAAATGGACAGAAAGGACAGGGCATGCATCTTAACCCCAACACTACAGTACCTGCATGGACTGGATAATAGAGCGTCATCATTGGTGATGTCTAGATCAGTGATCTGGACTTTGTTGATGCTGCTGATGATCCTGTGGAGACTGCAGATGTCCTCTCTCTTACCTTCCTGAGTTAGGACGCTGAAGCGTCTGCACGTCTCCTGGACCAAAACAAAGATCCAGGGATTTGGGGATGCCTTGGATGTTTCTAGTCTGTGTTTGTGAATGATGAGAGGGTAAAAGTTGTAGAGCAGTTCACCTATTGGCAGAGTAATCCATCCATCCACTGACAGTGAAGCTTGGATTTGCCTATGGGGTGATCAGAAAGACAGTGTGGCGTTCCCAGTATACGAGCATATGGATGAATGTCTGAGTCTTCCAGTCCCTAGTCCTCCCTAGAGAAGTCCAGCCGGCGCCTCTGACCATCAGTCATCACCCAGGCCTCACAAGAGTAGAATAAGGCCGGGAGGACTAGCTGACAACTAGCTCTAGCTCTAGTTAGAGCTAGAGCTAGAGTTAGAGTTAGAGCTAGTTAGAGCTAGAGTTAGAGCTAGTTAGAGCTAGTTAGAGCTAGAGCTAGAGCTGGAGTTAGAGCTAGTTAGAGCTAGAGCTAGAGCTAGTTAGAGCTAGTTAGAGCTAGAGTTAGAGTTAGAGCTAGAGCTAGAGCTAGAGCTAGTTAGAGCTAGAGTTAGAGCTAGTTAGAGCTAGAGCTAGAGCTAGAGCTGGAGTTAGAGCTAGTTAGAGCTAGAGCTAGTTAGAGCTAGTTAGAGCTAGAGTTAGAGTTAGAGCTAGAGCTAGAGCTAGAGCTAGTTAGAGCTAGAGTTAGAGCTAGTTAGAGCTAGAGCTAGAGCTAGAGCTGGAGTTAGAGCTAGTTAGAACTAGAGTTAGAGCTAGAGCTAGTTAGAGCTAGAGTTAGAGCTAGAGCTAGAGCTAGAGCTAGTTAGAGCTGGAGTTAGAGCTAGTTAGAGCTAGAGCTAGAGCTAGAGCTGGAGTTAGAGCTAGTTAGAGCTAGAGCTAGAGTTAGAGCTAGTTAGAGCTAGAGCTAGAGCTAGAGCTAGAGCTGGAGTTAGAGCTAGTTAGAGCTAGAGCTAGAGCTAGAGCTGGAGTTAGAGCTAGTTAGAGCTAGAGCTAGAGCTAGAGCTGGAGTTAGAGCTAGTTAGAGCTAGAGCTAGAGTTAGAGCTAGTTAGAGCTAGAGCTAGAGCTAGAGCTAGAGTTAGAGCTAGAGTTAGAGCTAGAGCTAGTTAGAGCTAGAGTTAGAGCTAGAGCTAGAGCTAGTTAGAGCTAGAGTTAGAGCTAGTTAGAGCTAGAGCTAGAGTTAGAGCTAGTTAGAGCTAGAGCTAGAGTTAGAGCTAGTTAGAGCTAGAGCTAGAGCTAGAGTTAGAGCTAGAGTTAGAGCTAGAGCTAGTTAGAGCTAGAGTTAGAGCTAGTTAGAGCTAGAGCTAGAGCTAGAGCTAAAGTTAGAGCTAGTTAGAGCTAGAGCTAGAGTTAGAGCTAGTTAGAGCTAGAGCTAGAGCTAGAGCTAGAGTTAGAGCTAGTTAGAGCTAGAGCTAGAGCTAGAGTTAGAGTTAGAGCTAGAGCTAGTTAGAGCTAGTTAGAGCTAGAGCTAGAGTTAGAGTTAGAGCTAGAGCTAGTTAGAGCTAGAGCTAGAGCTAGAGTTAGAGTTAGAGCTAGAGCTAGTTAGAGCTAGTTAGAGCTAGAGTTAGAGTGAGAGCTAGAGCTAGAGCTAGAGTCAGAGTTAGAGCTAGAACTAGAGTTAGAGTTAGGGCTAGAGTTAGAGTGAGAGCTAGAGTTAGAGTTAGAGCTAGAGTTTGAGCTAGAACTAGAGTTAGAGCTAGAGCTAGTTAGAGTAAGAGCTAGAGTTAGAGTTAGAGCTAGAGTTAGAGTTAGAGCTAGAGTTAGAGCTAGAACTAAGGTTAGAGCTAGAGCTAGTTAGAGCTAGAGCTAGAGTCAGAGTTAGAGCTAGAGCTAGAGTTAGAGTTAGAGCTAGAGTTAGAGCAAGAGCTAGTTAGAGCTAGAGCTAGAGTTAGAGTTAGAGCTAGAGCTAGAGTTAGAGCTAGAGCTAGAGTTAGAGTTAGAGCTAGAGCTAGAGCTAGTTAGAGCTAGAGCTAGAGTTAGAGTTAGAGCTAGAGCTAGAGTTAGAGCTAGAGCTAGTTAGAGCTAGAGCTAGAGTTAGAGTTAGAGCTAGAGCTAGTTAGAGCTAGAGCTAGAGTTAGAGTTAGAGCTAGAGCTAGAGTTAGAGCTAGAGCTAGAGTTAGAGTTAGAGCTAGAGCTAGAGTTAGAGCTAGAGCTAGTTAGAGCTAGAGCTAGAGTTAGAGTTAGAGCTAGAGCTAGAGTTAGAGCTAGAGCTAGAGTTAGAGTTAGAGTTAGAGCTAGAGCTAGAGTTAGAGCTAGAGCTAGAGTTAGAGTTAGAGTTAGAGCTAGAGCTAGAGTTAGAGCTAGAGCTAGTTAGAGCTAGAGTTAGAGCTAGAGCTAGTTAGGGCTAGAGCTAGAGTTAGAGTTAGAGCTAGAGTTAGAGTTAGAGTTAGAGCTAGTTAGAGCTAGAGTTAGAGTTAGAGCTAGAGTTAGAGTTAGAGCTAGAGCTAAAGTTAGAGTTAGAGCTAGAACTAGAGTTAGAGCTAGAGCTAGAGTTAGAGTTAGAGCTAGAGCTAGTTAGAGCTAGAGCTAGAGTTAGAGTTAGAGCTAGAGTTAGAGTTAGAGTTAGAGCTAGAGCTAGAGTTAGAGCTAGAGCTATTTAGAGCTAGAGCTAGAGTTAGAGCTAGAGCTAGAGTTAGAGTTAGAGCTAGAACTAGAGTTAGAGCTAGAGCTAGAGTTAGAGTTAGAGTTAGAGCTAGAGCTAGAGCTAGTTAGAGCTAGAGTTAGAGTTAGAGCTAGAGCTAGAGTTAGAGTTAGAGTTAGAGTTAGAGCTAGAGTTAGAGTTAGAGCTAGAGTTAGAGTTAGAGTTAGAGCTAGAGCTAGAGCTAGAGTTAGAGCTAGAGTTAGAGCTAGAGCTAGAGTTAGAGTTAGAGCTAGAGCTAGTTAGAGCTAGAGCTAGAGTTAGAGTTAGAGCTAGAGCTAGAGTTAGAGCTAGAGCTAGAGTTAGAGCTAGAGCTAGTTAGAGCTAGAGCTAGAGTTAGAGTTAGAGTTAGAGCTAGAGCTAGAGTTAGAGCTAGAGCTAGTTAGAGCTAGATCTAGAGTTAGAGTTAGAGCTAGAGCTAGAGTTAGAGCTAGAGCTAGAGTTAGAGTTAGAGTTAGAGCTAGAGTTAGAGCTAGAGCTAGTTAGAGCTAGAGGTAGAGCTAGAGCTAGTTAGGGCTAGAGCTAGAGTTAGAGTTAGAGCTAGAGTTAGAGTTAGAGTTAGAGCTAGAGCTAGAGTTAGAGCTAGAGCTAGTTAGAGCTAGAGCTAGAGTTAGAGCTAGAGCTAGAGTTAGAGCTAGAGCTAGAGTTAGAGCTAGAGCTAGAGTTAGAGTTAGAGCTAGAGCTAGAGTTAGAGCTAGAGCTAGTTAGAGTTAGAGTTAGAGCTAGAGCTAGTTAGGGCTAGAGCTAGAGTTAGAGTTAAAGCTAGAGTTAGAGTTAGAGTTAGAGCTAGAACTAGAGTTAGAGCTAGAGCTAGAGTTAGAGTTAGAGCTAGAGCTAGTTAGAGCTAGAGCTAGAGCTAGAGTTAGAGTTAGAGCTAGAGCTAGAGTTAGAGTTAGAGCTAGAGCTAGAGTTAGAGTTAGAGCTAGAGCTAGAGTTAGAGTTAGAGTTAGAGCTAGAGCTAGAGCTAGAGCTAGAGTTAGAGTTAGAGTTAGAGCTAGAGTTAGAGTTAGAGTTAGAGCTAGAGTAAGAGTTAGAGTTAGAGCTAGAGCTAGAGCTAGAGCTAGAGTTAGAGCTAGAGCTAGAGCTAGAGTTAGAGTTAGAGCTAGAGCTAGAGCTAGAGTCAGAGCTAGAGCTAGTTAGAGCTAGAGTTAGAGCTAGAGCTAGAGTTAGAGTTAGAGTTAGAGCTAGAGCTAGAGTTAGAGTTAGAGTTAGAGTTAGAGCTAGAGCTAGAGTTAGAGTTAGAGTTATGCCTAACCCTGCAACAAAGCTCCATGTTTTCATTTTTAGCATTCATTTATAGGTAAATTCTGCTGGTTTCAGGCTGTGCATGCAGACAAAAATCACAATTCCAAGGATGCATCCATTTAGCACTCATGATAGCAATGTTAACCCTTTAATCTGGTAAAGAAAATGCTTGTTATATGCTTGTTTACCATTACATACCACTTTTTTTCCCTTCTTTTTTGCCCATTTTTGTAACTTCTTTTAGCCACTTTTAAGCCATTTTTGCTCATTTAAGCTACTTTTTGCTATTAAATACCACTTGTTTCCATTTTTTTTCACTTTTTGCCACTCTTAAGTGCTTTTTGCCCATTTTTATTCACCTTTCTCTCATTTTTTGCCACATTTGGACCATTTTGCCACCTTTAACTACTTTTCATTGCTACTTTAACCCATTTGTTGACCATTCCAAGTTCCGCATCGAGAGAACGCGTCGCTCTGTAATTTACTGCCAAGTGTGGCTGTGTGTGTGTGTGTGTGTGTGTGTGTGTGTGGTTTCACACCTGAATCCTCCGGTCATGGCGACCGAGGTGGCGTGAGTGTGTTTGGAATTGGAGCTCATCAATATCGATGAACAAATTCTTTTGTTGCCAATGTTGAAGTGCAGGCGACAGGGAAGATGTTTGCGGCGGCGGTCTGTACGACCACTAAACAAGTTGAGGCTGAGGACGGGTAAATTTACCACACTGGTTCACCCACTGAGGGACCTGGATAGAGAAATGACGGTTTGAGCAGACCAATCACAGCCCTTGTGGTCCAGGTCGCCATGACACGTAGTTAGGATTTTTTGGAGGTGCGTGTCAGGCTACAACGTAGGGTTCCGCGTCAACGCAGAAGGCGACGCGTAGCTACGCCGTTGACGTGACGCAGAGGCATACATCAGGCTTTAGACTGTGGCTCTTGCAAAGGTATTTTTCAACAGTTTGGCTCTTTGGTTGAGAAACACTACCCTAAGATATCCAAACAGCAAATTATCCCAGCATTTCAAACAAATACCTACAACTTAACTGAACATTGTGGTCACTTCTCTCATCAATTCAATACCAGAAATGATTACTATGATGTCAGAAAGTCAACCTGTACTGTCCTCATATGTGGCTACAGGGTCTGAGGAGGTTAAATAATAAAGCGGTTCTGCAGAAGCATGGCCAGCATGTTCGGCTGCTGGTCTGGAGGATTCAGACCTCCTCAGCTCCTGCTGCTTTGTACACTGCAAAGACTCATGCTGACACAGCAGCAGAGCAGCTCGTGTGTCGCTGGGTTCTCCTGATCCACATTTACAGCTCAAAAAACCTGGCACACCCTAATAAAAGTGAAGGTGGGAAGCTGTGGGTGGAGATAGAGATGTAGGCTGGCAACAAAAAAAACAGGGTTGGCTTCATCACATTTTGTGGGTCGATAGATTCTTCAGATATCCAAATATAGGAGCTAAAATAGTGAAAAAGAGTTTTCCTGCCCTGTGCATTCTCTTTAACATCCATCAGTCCAGCTCTGCGGTCATTATCTGACCATAAACTAGCTTTAAGCTGAACTATTCTTCCTTTTCTCACACAATTAAGAGACTTTTCTGTTTTATCTTCCTGTGGATCTTCTCTCTTGTCCTGTTTTAATAAATGTATGAACAGCCTGAGGCGCTGAGCTTCTATTCAAACATAATAGAGTGATTAAACATCTCTGTAGGGCACAGATAATCTTTTACAGGACTGATACGGGGCTAAATGAGAACAGAGACGTCAGAAATAAGACAGAACTCAAAAACAAAAGGAGAAAGTGGATAAACAAGCGTGAGAGACAGCTGGGGAAGGGAGGAACGCAGGGTCAGGCATGAAAAATCAAAAAGAAGCCGCAGAGACAGAAAAAGAGAGAGAAGCGAGCGGCTGCAGGGGATGATGGGATGTGCAGCGTCTGTAACTGGAGCAGAGAAAAGAGCCCTGTCCTCAGTTGCTCCAGCGCTTTTATGAGAGCACGCCGAGTGAAAGGCACGGAGAGCCCTGGAAAGCCTGCGAAGCCTCCGAGTCTGTGAGTAGAGTACTTTACACAGCTGCAGAGAGAGAAAGCAGGACGCACTCTGGTTTTATCAGCTTCATTCAGAGATTTCAGTAAATCAGGACACTGCAGGGAGATTTATCGCTGCTGTGATTTAAATAAACACAATCTCCATGGGGGGTCCATCAGAAAGCACGCCATGGCTTAGAGTCCAGGGGGGCATGCTGGACAGGAATCAAAGCCAGGGTACGTCTGAGTGGGGTCACTATTGATGCATTAATCAGGATTAATCAACGCATTAATCAGGAATAATCGATGCTTATAATCAGTTAAATATTTCATTCATTGCCTCTAATTGTTAACTTTTTCCTGCACCATTTAAACCAGTGGTTCCCAACTGATCCAGCCTCAGGACTTTTATGTCTTCATTTTGAATATTATTCCCCCAGAAAACCTTAAAAGGAAACTTTTTTGCCCAATTTTTTCCACTTTCATCAATTTTTCCCCATTTTTTTTGCCACTTTTCACCCATTTAAGCTATGTTTTCTCATTAAATACCACTTTTGCCCTTTTTTGCCACTTCTTTTTGACATTTTTCCATTATTGCTCTTTTTCACCACTTTTCACCCATTTTTTGCCATTAAATACCACTTGTTTCCTATTTTATTCCCATTTTTGCCACTTCTTTTTGCAACTTTTTCCCCCAATTTTTCCACATATATCCAATTTTTGCAACTTTTATCAATTTTTTCCCCCATTTTTTTTTGCCACTTTTCACCCTTGTAAGCTATTTTTTGTCATTTAATACCACCTTTTCACATTTTTGGCACTTCTTTTTTCCATTTTTTCCATTTTTGCTGTTTTTCACCGCTTTTCACCCATTTTTTGCCATTAAATACCACTTGTTTCCTATATTTTTGCCACTAGTTTTTTCAATATCTTGCCCATTTTTGCCCTTTTTCACATTTTTTCCCAATTTAATTTACCTTTTGCCATTAAATAACACTTGTTTCCTGTTTTTTGCCCATTTTTGCCACTTTTGGACCATTTTTTGCCCCTTTCAACTCATTTTTTTGTCACTTCTCGGCCATTTTTGCTATTTTCTGACCCTTCTTCCAATTTTATTCCCATTTTCACCCATTTATGCTGCTTTTTGACCATTTTTGCCACCTTTAATTTGTTTTATTGCTACTTCAGCCATGTATGCCACCTTTCACCACTTAGATTGAGGCTCTTGTGAAGGTATTTTTCAGCAGTTTGGCTCTTTGGCTGAGCAGGGTTTAGTAAAACTGTGCTAAACATTCAAATTTACCCGTTATCACATAAAGGAGGAGAACAAACAGTATGCATGTCTCCCTGCAGAAACAGCGATGTAAAATCTCTCTAAGAACTCACAGACAGGGCGCAGGTGGACTCCTGGTTCGGTCTCACCCCTGTACTCAGGTGGCCCGGGTTTAGGTTCCACCTGTGGCTCTTTCACCTCACGTCCTTCCCCTTTCTCACCCTTGTTTCTGACTATCCACCATCCTATGTCTCCAATAAAGGCAATAATAAATCTTAAAAATAACCAAACAAACTCACAGAGCTGAGCCAGGAGTCGTCTGGACCTTCTGATAGCACACATTCTCCTTGTTTCCTTTTGAATCCAGAGCAGGTTCCTTCTGCCTTGGTTACGTTCACGCCATGATCTTCATCTACCAAAAGTTCATTGTCTTCTTTAAAATAAAATCATGTCTGTAGCCAAACAGGAAGTCAGAGACCTGTAGTAAAAATGCAAATGAAAAAAGCAGATATAAATGCAAAAGCAGCATTTTAAAATGTGGGATTAACTGTGAGTAACTCCTGAGGAGTAAACTACACTTCCAGAATAATGTGCATGCAGCTAACGCCATGAAACTGGAAGGCATCGCCACTTTTAAACCGTTTTTCTCCAAATATTTGACATAAAATTGCTACTTAAAAAGCAGATGAACTGTCCGACTCCATGTCTGTCATCTTGCAGCATGAGTGTAAAACAACTATAGCAGGTACTGACTGGCTGGACCAATCAGCATCATGCAAGGAAAATAAGGCAGAAGCTGTGGGCGGGGCTTAAGCCTGTCAGCGATGGTGACAGGTGTAGTGAGTAGGCTTTTCTTCTGGTAAAAGATGCTGTTGCTCTTCTCCTGATTGGCTTCAGCAAGCGTCTGTTTCACCGTCTGGCTCCTAATTGGTTGTCAAACACGATGACTGCTGGGTAAAGTTAACTCTGAAGCCGCATGCGCCCACTACGTCGTGTTTACCTGCACCGACTGGTGCATAACCAATGTGACTGACTAAACCAGTGACACTAAACGCATGGCTCTGGAGCCACGGGTGGCTCTTTTATGTCTTAATTTGAAATTTTATTCCCCAGAAAACATTAAAAAGGGAAATTTTTTTTCTTTTTTTTTTTTCAGTTTTTGCCACTTTTCACCCATTTAAGCAGAGTTTTGTCATTAAATACCACTTCTTTCCTAGTTTTTGCCCATTTTAGCCACTTCTTTTTGCCACTTTTATCCCATTTTTGCCCTTTTTTCACCATTTTTTGCCACTTTTCACCAATTTGAGCGGCCTTTTGTTATTAAAAACCACTTCTTTCTTAGTTTTTGCCCATTTTTGCCACTCTTTACTGCTTTTTGCCCATTTTAGTCACTTTTCACTGATTTTTTTGCCACATTTGGACCATTCTATGTCACCTGTAACTCATTTTTTGTCACTTCTCACCTGTGTTTTGCTACTTTCTGACCCCTTTCTTACCCCTTTTTGTTGCTTTTTGACCATATTTGCCACCTTTAAATCTTTTTTATCGCTACTTCAAGCTGTTTTTGCTTCAACGCTTAGATTGTGGCTCTCGCAGAGGTATTTTTCAACAGTTTGGCTCTTTGGTTGAGCAGGGTTGAGTAACACTGGTCTAAAAGTTCCAACCCAAGATTATTTCTGCAACGGTTCTGCCCTCCTAAACACGGATGGCCCAAATGGATGTGAAACATCTCCGATGCAATGGACGATGCACAGAGATGGACGACTTCAACAGAACAGCTGGGCAGACATCAGACAGGAAGTCAAATCAGCAGCTAAGGAGAGGCGGCAGCACCCTAACCTAAAGGATTGGAAGACTACTGATGGTTATATTGTGACTGTACATATTTATTTTACACGTAGAAGAATTATAAATGAGCCTTAAGGAGCACAGTACCTTTCTATTTTATGATGCTAAATGTGAAGTTCAAAGCAAACTAAACCTAGATTTTAGGTATTCTGGAGAAATGCCCAGATAATTCTGCCAATCTCTGATTTATTTTGGAAGAACTGCTGCAAGTATCGAAGCTCAAATTTGAATACAATCCAGTTTTTTCTCTTTTTTTTAAACAATATTGAGCGAAGCGGCCCGGAGCGGCTCTGAGCGTGGGAGCAGAGGGAGTGAACGGCTCAGAGATGAGGAGACTGAGCTCTCCTGTCTCCACTCTGCTGAGAGACGCTGCGGATAAAAACAAACACCTGCCCAGGAGCACGGCAGACGCAGGCACGGCAGGAGACGAGCTGGGAAACACAACGGAGCATTTATCAGTGAAAAACAGAACATTTTCTCAAGAGAAAGAAGAGATGAAAACATGAGGAGCTCTGACTTTGATGTGAGAAATACTCAAGTCTTCAAAAAGTGTAGAGATGTCGGCCTTACAGCTCTCTGCTCTTCACCGACACGACCACAGACTCTAAGATATCAGATGTTTACTCACACATTTACTTTTGTGGAGATAGTTATACATGGAGAGCACCATTATGGTCTCTATAGCATCAAAACCTTAAGATTCAAATCCAGCCTCTATAGGGACGTAGATGTTCAGATTTCTCTGGTCAGGGTAACACTGGGATCAAACATAAACAGATAAGCACTGGTAGCTCAAATCTGTTCATGCTTCATCATTTGAATGACTGCCAGTGTAAACAGGGGCGATAGTGGCAGATACTGACTTTAAATTCATGCATTGGTATAAAATTGATCTTCTTTTTAAATCAGTTAAATTAAAAACTATGAAATGTGAAGCCACTCTTCAGCAAACCATGAAAAAGGACTTTGTTGTCTTATTTTACATCACTGTGGGTCGATAGATACTCCAGAGCAGTGTTACTCTACCAAAGAGCCAAACTGTTGAAAAATACCTTTGCAAGAGCCACAAACTAAGAGGTGAAAAGTGGCAAAAAAGGGTCAAAGTGGCAATAAGAATAAGTAAAAGGTGGCAAAAATGGTCCTAAAGTGGCAAAAACTGGGAAAAGTGGCAATAAAAATAAGTTAAAGGTGGCAAAAATGTTCAAGAAGCATCAAAAAGGTGAAAAAAAATGGTTGAAAAAGGGCAAAATAGACAAACGTAGCAAAAATGGGGGAGAACTGACAAGAAAAGAAATAACAGTGACAAAAAATGATCAAAAAGCTGCAAAAACATGGCAAAAATGAGTGAACAGTGACTCAAAAAGGAAAGAAGCAGCAAGAAAGGCGGGATAAATGGGCAAAAGTGGCAAAAATGGGGAAAGTGTCTTTTAAAGGCAGCTTAAATGAGTTTACAGTGAGCAAAGACAAAACAAAAAATAGCAAAAAGCAGGATGAAAGAGGTGACGGGGGAAACACACTGATTAATGTGAGTTATAATAATTTCTGAGGTCGAAGTTTCCCTTTTTATGGTTTTCAGTGTGAATATTTGAAATTAGGACATTAAAGAGCCACAAATCATCCCACAAGAGACTTTTTGACAAATTTTCAGAAGGTGTTCATCAACAGTGTGGCTCTCTGCTTTAGTATCACTGCTCCATGTGAAACACGTCTACGTCTGTTCTGTTGTAATGTGGTCGTTGAAGCTGGTGAGAGTTATCGTGGCTCATCTGGGTCAGAGAAAAGCAGACAGCACTGAAACAATCTTGTGTTTTTAGCATAGCATCTGTATGTGATGTTCTCAGTGTTTATAGTTTAAATTCATCACTGACGGACGTCTGCAGAGTCTGGACTGTTCCATGTGTGAGATCTTCATCACCTCGCTGTAAATTCAGACCACCTTTACTCCGTTTTACTCGTTTCTACCGCTCTCCTGTCTGCTCTTCATTCCCACATCCAGTCTCAGTGTGTGTTTCAGTGTTTTTCAGTCAGAATGAAACAATCAGAGAAAAATCAATGTCTGCACTGATTCAGAAACACAAACGCAGCTTTGACAGCACGCGACACAAACACCTACGCTGGGTTTCCATTTATAAACCAGCAGATCTACACTGAGGAAGGATGGTGACAGAAACACACACTAGAAACACTCTCTGCTGAAGAAGGAACCTCATATGTACAGAGGCAGACGTGACACTGATCCTGCATGAAACAACCACTGAAAACAGGAATCATAAAGACGCTAGCATGGCTCAGTATTTTGAGTTCGGGCTAAGGAAAAACTCCATTACACTTTCTAAGATGTATGCACGCTGATTCTGCCTGATGAATGCTCTATTTAAATATAAATAAAAGTAGTATATAAATTTCTGTGTTGGTAATCTCACAGTTGTAATCCATCAGTAATCCGTTTCAGACAGAGCTGCAGACAGCTGTGCAGACAAACAGGAGAAAAAGACAGCTCAGATATCCGAGAATAATCCTGAAGGAACAAAACATGTGAAGCCGACCAGAGAAAAACAATTAAAAGAAGCTCCAGATTTAAAGGTGAGTGAAACTGAACTGAAATCACTGAAATTAGAGGAACTTTGGCGTCTGATAAATGGAGCTAGAAATGAGTTTTCAGCCTGAAAAGGAGCCTCCTCACCTCCTCGATGAATAAATCAATGTTTAAACGCCGCTCTCCTCTTCTCACGTCACGTCTGACTGTTCATTCAGAGCCCCGGGTAACCCAGAACTAATCTACGTCAGCCCCTGGACCCCTGCAGCAGACGTGATTTAGAAAATACACGAAGAAACCCAGAGAAAAAACCTGATAAACCCAGAGACTGGACCCTGATAAACCCAGAGACTGGACCCTGATAAACCCAGAGACTGGACCCTGATAAACCCAGAGACTGGACCCTGATAAACCCAGAGACTGGACCCTGATAAACCCAGAGACTGGACCCTGATAAACCCAGAGACTGGACCCTGATAAACCCAGAGACTAAACCCAATAAACCCAGAGACTGGACCCTGATAAACCCAGAGACTGGACCCTGATAAACCCAGAGAATGGACCCTGATAAACCCAGAGAATGGACCCTGATAAACCCAGAGACTGGACCCTGATAAACCCAGAGAATGGACCCTGATAAACCCAGAGACTGGACCCTGATAAACCCAGAGACTAAACCCAATAAACCCAGAGACTGGACCCTGATAAACCCAGAGACTGGACCCTGATAAACCCAGAGACTAAACCCAATAAACCCAGAGACTGGACCCTGATAAACCCAGAGACTGGACCCTGATAAACCCAGAGAATGGACCCTGATAAACCCAGAGAATGGACCCTGATAAACCCAGAGACTGGACCCTGATAAACCCAGAGACCGGACCCTGATAAACCCAGAGACCGGACCCTGATAAACCCAGAGACTGGACCCTGATAAACCCAGAGACTGGACCCTGATAAACCCAGAGACTGGCCCCTGATAAACCCAGAGACTGGACCCTGATAAACCCAGAGACTGGACCCTGATAAACCCATTGTTGCCACCTTTGACCTGTTTTTGCCCTGTTTCCACCCTTTCTGCTCATCTTTGGGTTCAAAGCCCTTTGACCACTTTTGTTTCTGCACGTTTTTGTCACTTTTAGTTTTTTTCTGCTTTAAGAAAAGAAGAGGTTGGTATTTTGAGTCTCCATCTCTGAGCATGTCTCCCCTCCTCCTCCTCCTCCTCCTCCTCCTCTTCTTCTTCTTTGCTGTTAAATCAGTGTATCCCACGGCTCCACAGCTCACTGGTGTGTGTTTTTCACAACATTAATCCCGTGGTCGTCCATCAGTCAGCGTGCTGTGATGCTCACGAAGGTGAAGTGTTATTGGCTGAAAGCAGAGTGGCTCATTGGCTTCTCACCAACCCGTGGAGAGCGTTGAGCGGCTTCCTGGAGCGTCCCAGGGCACGGTGTCTCATCTAGAACCACATGCAGACTCAGATCTGAAATGATCCCTCTTAGCCGCTGGTTTATGTGGTAACTGTGGTCAAAGATGATGATTGCAGCCATCCACTTTAAGATCTGCAGATCTAATTTGGATCAGGTCTTTGGAGGGCTGGAAGATTGAACATTTGGTTCCTTAAATGTGTCTTCAACGGCCAAAAGTATGTGAAGACATGGCCAATAAACTTTATAGACGCTGTTTGAACAAATTAGCTCAACTTTAAGCAGCCAGACGGGGATTATTAGAGAGAGAGCTGCTGCTCTGTTTGGCTGAATCATGGTAATATCACATTAATGATAGAGACTTCATCTCTTCTCTGTGTTTATGAACTGTTAAAGAACTTCTGTACAGCTGAGATGATCCAGTTTAGTCCTCTCCCTCCTGTTTCCTGGAGAATTCCTCTCATTCTTTGTTATTCCAGCTCTATTTTTACAGAGACTTCATGCTCATGTATCCTCCTGAGAACTGAGCCTTTGTTAGGAGAGCACTTTTTGTTTCTCCCACTTATTTGGGATACGCACTGTTGAATACGTTAATACATCAGCGTTGTTGTTGAACAGGTATTTCTTGGAAAATTTCCTTTCCAAAAGCCAAACAAATTCAATAAAATGAACCCAAAATATACTCAAATATTTCTTTAGATAGTCCTCAAATCTTTCAGTAAAACTTCCATATAAAGCCTTGAAATTCAAATAAAAATTTCCCCCAAAATTCCATGCAAATATAAAAGTAAACTCCTTCTTAAATCTCTTGGCAAATGCTACAAATGTAAAAAAAAGATTCTCCAAATTTCCATGAAAATGATGGAAACATCAAAAAACAAACAAACAAACAAACAAACAAAAAAACCACCAACATATTCTCCTGAAAATGAAACAAAAAACAAAACAAAACATAAACAAACAAAAACAAAACAAAACAAAACAAAACAAAACAAAACAAAACAAAACACCCTAAAATTAAAAAAGAAAAAAAAAAATTAGGAAAATTCCCAGTCCAGTCCCCCCAAAATCTGGTGAGAAATTTCTAAATTTTCAATATTCTCCTGAAAATGAAAAACAAACAAACAAACAAACAAAACAAAACACTAAAAATTTCTTTTAAAAAAATTGTGAAAATTCCCAATCCAGTCCCCTAAAAATTTGGTTAAAAAATTTCCCATGTTGTCCTGAAAAACAAACAAACAAACAAACATACAAACAAACAACCCCAAAAAAAAATCTAAAAAAAAAAAAAAAAAAAAAAAAACAACTATGAAAATTCCCAATCCAGCCACCCCAAAACCTGGTAATAAATTTCCCATATTCTCCTGGAAAAAAACAAAAACAAAAACAAACAAACAAACAACAACAACAACAACAAAAATAAAATTTTCCAAAAGAAAAACAAAAATAAATTAATTACAAAAAATTAATTAACTAATTAATTAATTAATTTCCTATATTGTCCTGAAAATGAAAACAAAAAACAAAAAACGAAAGCAAACAAACAACCCCCCCCCCCAAAAAAAAAAAAAAAATCTAAATTCCCAATCCAGTCCCTCCAAATTTGGTAATAAATTTCCCATACTCTCCTGAAAAAAAAAAAAAAAAAAAAAACACAGACAAACTCACTGCATATACAGTGCCCTCCTACCATAAAATCACTTGATAACTTCTAAATTCCCTAAAATATCCAAAAATCAAGTTATCCCAGCATTTCAAGCAAATACCTTAAAGTTGAATGGACATTATTTTGCACGATTATCTCGTCAATTCCAGTACCAAAAATGATCACTATAATGTAGAGTAGCCAAAATGTCCTCATAAGTGGACGCAGGGTCTTAGAAGGATATACATAAACAGTCTCCTGGTTCCTGCAGACTCACATGTGGGGACGCTGGGTCTGATGTGAGGCCGTTTCCATGACAGGACGTCACCCAGACCAGACAACAGAGCCGGCTCTCCCCTCTCGCTCCAGCGTGGCGTTTTTCATGTGTTATTCATTTCCCCGTGGTTTATATTTCCACAAACACCTGGAGTCACCCGCAGGGAGCCGCTTAATCCAGAACACCGACTAAATCTGACACAACTCCCAGACGGGCTCCCTCAGCCAATCACAGCGCTGCTTTCTGCTGTAACTAACAGCCAGGAGCGAGCAGGTGAATCAGCTGTGAAATCTGTTAAATCCAACCAACAACACCTTCAGTTATTTCACTGTCACTAACCAGGAAGCCTCCAATTAAACCTAGATCTGCTGAATGAGACGGTTTCGTTTATCCACAGCAGTGACAGCAGATGTAGAGAAGAGCTTTGTCTTCTGCAGCAGTAGCACTGATGTGTGTTAAACAGCAGAGAAACTCATCAAATATACGACAAAGGCCTGATTAGCTGTGGACCTGCTGTAGATGAGAGTTGATTAGTCACAACAGTTTATTTCTTTAGTAATGACAGGGTTGGACATGAGTCTCTGTCTCATATCAGGGGAATGTAAGGCTCAGTCCAGTTTCTAATGTTCCCCTCTAAGATTGCGCCATCATGACCCAATACATGCAGCTACCACTGTAACAGGCTGCATGAGACCTAAGGAGAACCAACTCCTTCACTGAACAGAATGGACTGGATACATAACAACACATACCAGCAGGGGTTGGTGGCCCTTTTTAACCGCTTTTCTCCCTCTCTGGTCACAGTCCTGTGCTGTATATTTGTCGTGTAAATAAAGCTTGTGACGAGCTGGTTTGGCTCCTTAGTTAAAGACAAGAAGATACAAGTGGAGGAGGGCAGAGAGCTGTAAGTTCGTCACACAACAACCGCCACAGGCTGAGCTCCACTACCGTATTACATCTAATAGATATGCAAACTCACACAGTATAAGAACAACACAGATGTATCTTTGGAAAGCTTTTAGGGATTTTCCTTAAACTTTGCACAGAGTTTCACTTTGAGTAAAGGATCAGCTGATTGGAATTTGAAGGTCAAAGGTCAAAGGTAAAGGCCCAGCCCTTCTTCCTGACCCACTTTGACTGTCCAGACTGGAAACTTTGACATGCAACCACCAGGCGGTAGTTCTAGTTACGGTCTGTCTCAGTTTCCTGTCTCCCTCCCCTCCCTCTCACTCGGCCCCTCCACACACACCTGCACGGAGGAGCGGGCTCAGGTGTACGAGTGTCTGCCAGCGTGTTTCAGATTGAAGCTGCAGATGAGTTTGAATCCACGCGTTGTTCCCATAATTGCAGGATAATTGTTCCCAGGTCCAGAGGGAAGCAGGCGAGTCTTCGCCATCGCTCAGTGCTGACATCCCTCCATCTGTCTCCAGCCGCAGGAGAGACGAGGTTTGGGAGCGTTTTGATTCATTTATGTGATTTATCTACAGGAGGATATTGTTAGCTTCATAAAGCCTGAGAGATTAGCTTCACTACAAGATTTAATCCATTCAGGATGTCAGAGGAGGATTGATTCAGCAGCTGACTGCTCCACCATCAAAATGTGATGAGGACATTTAAATGTTATGACTGATAGCTCTCTAGTATAATGTAGAGAAGAAGAATTCAAATGACAAGGAGAAACTAAAGAAGGTACTGAAAAGGCAAAAACTAGGCAGACAAAACTGGAGGAAAAAGCAAAATGCAGAGTCTAATCATTCTGCAGGGCGTTTGGTGTTCTTCCTTGTGAGCACGTCTGCAGCTCTGACAGTACCTGAGTTTACAGGTGTGCTCCCAGAATGCCTTCTCCAGGGTGCCATCCTGAACAGGTCATCAGCTGGGGACCACCCACCCTAGTTTTGCTCCTTTAACCCCAGTACATCTCCTGATGGCAGGGATCTCTCTGTGCCACCCCAGGTCTTATTTGGCCCCTCTCATTCCTCCTCAGCCCCAACCAGAGCGCTGCCTCCTTCCACATCCTCAGCCAGCTCTTTCATTGCTCTCTGATGCCCGCTTCCTGCTCCGTCCCATGTTTGGTCAGACAGCCAACCTCCACTGGCCATATGATGGCTCTCCAGCCAGGACAGTGGAGGAGTGTTAGCCATGAGCCATATTGTTCTGTCCTAGAAGGCCTCAAACAGGGCAATGTGATGTTTTTTTAAATTAACCCATAAGAACCCACCATAACCCAGGTGTCACATGACCTTTAAATGTCCTGTAAGAGATCTTGCAGAGCTTTTTTCTTGACTTAAACTAATAAAATCTCTGATTGAACATTCTGATGGGGTCATGTGATCGGTGGAATAATTTAAAAGTGGAAAAAATGAAATAGGTGTAGAAAAAAGTGGCATAACTTGTGAAAGCAACAGTAAAAAGGATTAAAATGAGGCAACAATGGGATTAAAATGAAAAATAAAATTATAGAAATGCAACAAGAAAAAAAAATGTGAAGAAAATTGTGAAAAGTGGTTAAAAACAACAAAAATGTGTTGGAGAGGCAAAAAACGGTTAAAAGAAAATCCAGATAAACTTAAAAAAACTGGTCAAAAACCGGCAAAAATGAGTTAAAAGTGGGAAAATGGCTAAGTGAATAAAATACAGTTACAGAATAGTTTTTAAATAGGCAAAAATGGGTTACAGAAATGCAGAAGGGTGCCAAAATGTGTGGCAAATGGTGAAAAGCTGTTAAAAAGTGGCAAAGGGTATAAAATGGAAAAAGTAGAGAAAAATGGCTAGATGAAGCAGTGAAATGGTTTAAAAGTGAATTAAAAGATGAAAAAAGTGAGTAAATAGTGGGAAAAAGTTGCATAAATGAACAGAAACAGTAGTGAGAAGGGGTTAAAAAGCCCCTGGAAAAGATTTTTTTTTGTTTAATCTAATAGTTTTTGGTTTATGCTGTATAAATAAAATTGAAAAGATAAAATTACACCACTTTGCAATCAAGACTGGAAAGGAAATGTATTTTCCAATAATAGATGATAATAAATTAATCACAGGAGTCCAATGTGACATATCAGTAGCATTTCCTATCCTTTACATTAGAGATAAGTGTGTTTTTTAAGTCAGAACTGTGTTGTACATGCTCTACTGAGTCTGTGTGATGCCCCGCCATCGTTCTGTTATGAGGAGAAATGGCTGTGGGCTCTCAGAAATGGAACTTGTCAGCTCTTCCCACTGATAGGGCACCAAAGAGAGCGCTTTATCATGTTTATCTTCCAAAGGAGACCTCAGGAGGGCACCTTTGAGATGTTTTTCCAGCCTCTACGGAAGCAGGGGGGCCGGTTAACCTTGGGTCTACTAGTGCACCAGATGTCATGTCTGAATGGCATGGGGTAGACTTCATCTGGGAAACATCCCATAGATGGTGTTTGGAAAAGACAGAACCTTTCAAAATCAAACCTGGAGGGTGATCAGACAAACGTCCTGTCACATTCATTACTGACCAATCACAGCAACAAAACATGACGTAGCAGGTGTGTGCCGCTGCTGAGGAGTAAACATTACAGGATTGTTCACTATCAGTGGAGCCAGCTGGTGAATTCAACTCCTGCTGAAGCCGGTCAGGAGAGCAGAAACATCCTCTCCACCAAGAAAAGCTTCCAGTGGGTTTCTTTGCTCTTCTTTTAGTCAAGAAATGTCCAGTTAGGATCAAACTGGTGCAATAGCATCCACGCTAATCTCACTGACTGACATTATTTACATATCCACGCCTGTAAGTCCCACCTCTTTTTCTTTAAATGATGCTGATTGGTCCAGTCATTCTTATATCAGCTTGGAGCTTCAGAGCTGGGTGAACCTGGTGACATAAATCTGAACGATGCATCGGTTTGCAAGGCTAAGCTGGTGCAGCAACCGCACTTCTTGATAGGTCCACATCATTTTTGAGAGTGAGTATTTTTTTTTTTTTTTTTTGAGTTTGCACGCCACCATTCGGCAGAAGGAGAGCGTGAGTGCATGCATGTTACCAAGTCACATTGCCAGCACTTGGCCTGGCATGCATACTGCAGCTATGCAGTTTTTGCAGACATGTTTGCTCAGACGTTGTTCTCATCTGAACCAGGAACCCTCCTGACTAGACTCAGCCATGTTTTCAGTGTGCTGTTTCAGTGTTGACATGGTTAAATCAACAACAGCATCACACCCTGAGAGTTTTTTGTGGTGCTAAATGAAGGAAAAGACAATCAAGTCTGCACCTTTTTAGTCAGCCATCAGATTCCAGTGTATTGGGATAATTAACGCTCATAATGGCACTTTCATCCCATGTAAGTAGTTGCTGCTTACACATAGATAGTGTGCATGGCAACCACAGAGACCAGAGAGAGAGAGAGCCAAGGCAGAGAGGGGTGAAGTGAAGAAAACTCATAACAGGCAGAGATGGAAAAAGGCAGAAAAAGAGGAAAATTGGGTTAGCAGCATCCCGGCCGAGAGACATCCACGCAGACAGAGGAGACAGACAGGAGAGAGAGAGAGAGAGGGAGAGAGAGAGAGCTTGGCGGCACATTACTCCCTGCTCTCCGTCTCTGTGGTGTCAGTTGCTTTAGCGACTCAGCGGCAGCAGCATGGAGCTGGAGCCTCAGAGATTCAGTACGTAAGCCTTCCTTTACTACTGCTGATTCTATCTGCTCATGCTTTTTTAGTGTTGAAAAAGAGTCAAAATGTTCATAGAATTTTCTCTAAAGTGGCTTAAATTGAAGGGTTTGATTCTGCAGTGATGTTTGTTGGTCTGCTTAGGTGTTAGAAGTTCTATTTTCTGATAAAGGATGTTGATGTTGATGCATTTTTTGTTGGAGCTGAACCTGGGGTGATTCCTTGAAGCTTTTTGGTTGGACGCATCTTTTCATTCATTCATTAAATAATGTTGCTCATTCATGGTCATCTTAACACCACCCACTGAGCCTTGAGCTCCTCAAGGTCTGATTTTAGCTCCTGCTGCATTAATTGTGTTAATTTGACAGAATTTCTTTGTGTGAGGAGAACTGGAAGCATTGGAAGTGCTGGAATTTTGAAATCTTTTAGCTCAAAAAGCAGATTTTAATCAGTTTAAAAACCTGTTGACTCCATCCTGGTTCGGTCTCGCCTGCAGGTCTTGTTTCTCAGCGGCTGCAGCGAGAGGTTGAGGCGGATACTTTCCACCTTTTGGCTCGTGGGCTTGAGTGCATGCAGGTTTCTCACAGGTGCTGCGTTCACCCTCTGTAGTTGAAGATTTTCTATGTGAAGAAAAGCTGCATGTCTCCTTTTTTTTCTTCTGCTTTTTCATGCACATTCCAAAATTATTTTGCTGTCATCCCAAGAAATAAGAACTGGGAAAACAGAGAGGCAGAGAGCAGAGAAGAGGGTCATTATGATGTGTCTGAGAAGTGAAATATTCCATCAGAACTTTGGAGAAGAATCCAGTTCACCACATAATTCATGAATGACTTGATCTGCAGGTATGCCCCAGAAAAGCAGCTCATTGCATTAGGCTGACTCCAGATGCAACAATAAATAAAAGACATGAGTATAAATGTTTGATTGGACAAACAAAGACGGGTTGATAACACAGACATTAGATGTCAGGATGCAGAGCTGACATCCATAAACACGCTCATACATGCTGCATCTTCTCACATCCCTCCTTTCAGAGGTTTCTGCTCTTTTTAACATTGTTTTCTCCTTCTAAATGTTTATCACCAGAGTCTGATATTCATCACGTTTCTTTATTATTGCAGTGAATTTTCTCTGCTCTTGCTCTTCGTTGCTTCTGATGCTGTTGTGTGAAGCTCTGTTATTGCCTTGTTGCTGCTATAGAGAGAGCAGAGGTGTGGCACTACAGGGATGGTAATTTCACTCGCTCCAGCTTTTATGAATGTCCAGACTATGATAGAGGAGGGTTGCTGTTTACACCTGTGTTAATGTCTCCACAACATCTGCATAAAGTGATTTAGTTTCACTCTCCTGATTTCCTGCTGATATAAAGCTTGGATTTGCTTTAAAGAAAACTTTGCATAGGGATGCACAATTCATTGAATTTCAATCATCATCACGTTATCTGTTCCACAGTCAAACATGACTGATACTAGTTCTTGACATTGTGTCCCTCAGAATGAGACTTGGATGGTAGGGAGGCAGAGGCATCCTGCTGCATTTCTTAGCTTTATTTTTTTGCATGTTTCTGCTCTTTTGCAGCATTGCTGCATTTGATAATGCTTATTATTATTGATGAGGTGGCAGCTAGGATGATATTGGCAGCAAGCAGCTGTTAAAACAGCGGTGTGAAAAGCCTGATTAATGAGACATCTTTTCCAACAGTGCATGCTCTGGTGGGATATTTCTCTGGATGCTGATTACGTACACTTTAAAAAAAGATGAGATGGTCAGCAGATATTTGTGAGGTGTAAATGTAACTGGGTGGACTGCCCAGTATCCCCTCAATAAGAGAAACACTAATGCGCTCCAGAAAATGGCATATTGTACTGCCATGTCATGTCAGATCAGTTTTTAGGGGCAGATGTGGGCTGAAAATGCCTGATCAGATTTTTGCAAGAGTACCTGAATGCATCGGAGGACCTCCACTTCACACCAGAAGTCAGAAAATCGTCGCCATATCTCGTCTTCTAATACCGGAAGTCACTTGAACTGAACGCCGCCATGTTAACAGAGGTAAGTCCTCCAAGTAAAGAAATACAAGTAGATGAAAAATGTGTGAGTTTTCAGGTTAACAAGCACAGCGATAACGTTAATTTTAATGAATCTATGATCCAAATTCACGTATCACTGAGCACAGACATAATACGAGACGGGAGATTGGCTGGCCGGACCTCGTGGTCGCCGCCATGTTGCCAGAGCCAAGTCGCTACATCATTCAACACATATTATGTCTGTGCAAAGTGATACTTGAATTTGGATCATAAATCAACTCATTAAAATTAATGTAACGCTATTGCTGTGCTTGTTAGTCTGAAAATTCACATTTTTTAAAATTTATTTAACCTTTATTTAACCAGGAGCTATTCCCATTGAGATACAAAAATCTCTTTTATAAGGGAGTCCACATATTTTTCATCTACTTATATTTCCTTATGTGACGAACCTGCCTTTGTCAACATGCGCAACTTTGTGCGGCGATGCACGAAGAAAACAACAAAGAAGACGTGCAGTTCAAGTGACTTCCGGTATTAGAAGAAGAGATACGGCGGCACTCGTCTGGCTTCCGGTGTGACGTGGAGGTCCTCTGATGCATCCAGGTCCCTCTTGATTTTTGTCCCGGTCCAGCCCTGGAAAGTTCCCATACTCCGTGTTTGGGACAACCAGAACCTTTCAATAAAATTCTCAGAAGGTGACTGGACGAACGCTGACATGCACCTGGACATGCACGATGGGAGACGTGCAAAAACATCTTCTCTAGCAAGACGAGCTTGTGGTTTGGCTCTTTGCTCATGTTTGAATGAAAAACTGTGCCAACAAACTGCAGCTACATCTGAGCTAACGGCTACCCTAGCTAATAGCAGCGCCTGTATACACTGGCAAACTGTGAAGACCGCAAACTCATCGATTGCAGACCTGGAGAAGAGCAAAAACACAAGTTGTGTAATGAAAAGCTTTTGGTTTGGCTCTTTGCTCCTGTTTTGGTCCCATTCTGAAAAAACTGCTGCTGTGGCTACACCCTAGAGCTAACCACTCCTCCAGCAGCTACTGTAGAAACCAACTTTACTATAACTAATCTCTTTCCAAACCACACGACCCCACAAGTGAGCGGCACCTCATATGACACGGCTCAAGCGTCCCCCCCAGAACCCAGCAGTGTTCAAACTCCCTATCAGCCTCTGCAGGGCCAGGAGCTTGGTACCAGAGCTGAGAGTCTGCTCGCCTCTCCGCCTCGCCAGGTAAGTGACAAAAGATAGGAGCAGCTGTATTTATCACCAGCAGTGAGGCCTTCCAGTTATTCTGCACCTGCAACAAAAGACAGCGCTGAATTTCTTTTTCTGTTCTCTCAGGTAGAGCTGCTACCACGGCAGCCGAGAGCAAAACAGCTGTTCTCTTAGGACACACCCTGGCAGCAGGAGTAGTGCAGTGGTGGGGCGACTGTTTTTACGTCTCACAAACTGTGTGAAAATCATCTGTTCTGTCATGGAAAGCTTTCAGTTTTGTTTTTTTACTCTTACAGAAACGCGGTCTAGTTCTGATAAACTGCTGCTATGCTACAGCTATATCTGAGCTAATCGCTACACTAGCTACGACCAGTGTCCTGGCTACACCTAAACCCCGCCTATAGCTACCGCCTCATCCTCCTCAAATGATGCTGATTACAAGCCATGTAGATTGGAGCTTTGCTAGGTGGATTTGCCTGATGATGGACGTGGAGGCCTGCAAATCCTTCTCCTTTGGACGGTTAAAAAAATAAGCATGAGTGATAACCGACATTCATTCCTCTGTTGCTCTACTGTCTGGATAAATGTTTGTTATATTTAAAACTGAGATTGATCCAAAAGAAGCATTCAGCTCCAGTCAGATCCTGATTTGATGTCTGAATGGCCTCATTGGTGCTTTTACTGCTGACTGTAGAAAATCTGGATGAAGCTGTGGCGATGATACCTGACTGTTTCAACCACAGTCTTTTTAGAGCCTTTAGTTAAATTTCTTTTTCCTCTCTTTTGTCTCTGAAGCCAGCATCGACTATTTGAGGACAGCTCTGATACACACTGTCCGCCTCTCTCCTGACGGCCAGGTTGCCATGGAATCACAAATTAGCCCCGCCCAGAGCATATATGTTTATCTTTCTGGTCCATTTGACTCTAAATGGGTTCATAAATGTCTAAATTTACTTCATGCTGCACTGAGGAAGACTTTAAACTGGAGACCATTTAGAAAATGTTCTCCGAGGGAATAAATTGACTGAAGAGCAGACTCATTTTATCATACTTTTATTTTTAGATTTATTTATTTTTGCCTTAATTGGATAGGACAGTGGATAGAGTTGGAAACAGGGAAGAGAGCGGGGAGAGACATGCAGGAGATAGTGCCAAGGGCCGGGTTTGAACCCGGGTTGCCTGCGTTCGTGGTGCGTGCCTTAACCACTAGGCTACTGGCACGCCCATCATACTTTTATTTTTGTCTTTGCTATGTTGGCTTTGTAATCCACAGAAAAGAAGATAAGTGAATAGGATTCTTGAGGGATGTACTGGAATTTTCTAGTTATCATAGAAAAACATAAATCCTTGTTTGAATTTACTGCAGTCCCTCTCAGAGCTTGCAGCATTTTTGTGATGACTGCAGGGGCGTAGCTAGGGATTTTAGGCCCCCAGAAAAACTGGTAGAAATGACTATTATGTTGTCAGAGGGCCAGGATGTGACGTCCTTATATGTGCATGCAGGAAACTGCTCTAACTTGTTTGTCCACACTAGAATGTGTCTCTACGAGCCCCCCATCACTGAAGGAGTGATTTCTTCAGAGCTCTGCCTGTTGAATTATTACTGAGACATTTTAGCGAGTAGCACCTCTCTCCTCTCTCTGATGGACTTCTGGATGAATCTGCATGACTCGTGTTTAAAGCAGAGGCAGAGGGGAGGACGGTCAGGCCTGCAGAGACTGATGGGTAATGTTCATCCTGGCTCTAAAGCTTTATTTGATAAGAGAGAGCTGTGATATTAGATCAGGCTGATGAGATGATGGCAGGAACAGAGCGGGGGGAAATGGATAAAGGTTAGAGCGACGGAGCAGGGAGGAATTCTAATAACGCACAGATGAAGGGATAAGACAGCCAATTAATGCATTAACGGAGGATGAATTTCAGACATGACAGAGGAGAGCAGAGCTGATTAAAATCCAAATAAATGTCCGGATATTGGAGCAGTCGTACTAAAGAAGGCGGGGTTAGATTAAGGTAGCTGTGATTTATCACACTTCTGTGGCTGGAATAGAACTGGGATGCTAACTTTAGCTCAGAATTTGTGAAATGCAAACACACTTGTCGCTGCGTCCCCGGTGAACACAGCACTGACGGCGGATGTGACATAGAAGCATCCTGAAAAGAAACCAGACTGGATAAAGCAGACTGAGACAGCTCCAGCCCAGAGAATCCGTCTAAATCTTTCTTCTTACTATATGCAGACAGAGAATCCTTGAGCAGCTGTGGTCAGTGTTAGGCCACATGTTTCATTCATTCTAAAGTCAACCATCAGCATTTTTACTGAATTATCATCCACTCTGCAAACCCCCTCTGTAGGATGTTCTGCAGAAACTGGGACGGTTTTGTTAGATCTGGTTGCTGAACAGTGCACAAATATTCCTCCCTCTTTGAAACTCACATCAAATAAGGTGAACTTTTGAGCCGAATGCGTATGATCGTGCGCCCCGCTACAGTGAAACGTGGTTATACAAGAGAAGCTTTCCTCAGTGCTGAGGTTATAAACAGAAGAGAGTGGATAGAAATCACCAGAAGGTCTGCTGCAAATCACAAATGACACGCCGTAGTTTTTCCTCACCAGGTCTTCTCTATGAGCTTCACCAGTCTGACGGTCAGATCAGACCTAGTGCATCGCTGCAGCCCATCATCAGCTTCGATCTGACACATTTGACCCTGGTTTGAGAAACTGCTGGACCTTTCAGTGTCATATGAGGTGAACGGGGCGGAGCCTGCAGACGGCTTTAGCTGTACTAATCTGTTAAATCTGTTTTACTAGATCCGGACAACTAATGACGGGCAGAGAACCACGGTGAAAGCTTTTCTCCTGAGCAGCTTCAGCGTGGGTTTGACTCACCTACTGGCTCCACCTTCAGTGAACACCGACAGCGCTGACACAAACTTCAGTCAGGCATTTCATCAGGCATCCCAGATCGCTGCAGTCAGCCATGAATGAGGTTTAACCTTTAACCCAGTCTCTCACAGATCCTTGAACCTCTGCCCATCTTTACTTCTGAGAGACTCTGTCTCCCAGATATCTTCCTTTTATACCCAGTCATGTGACTGACAGTTATGGAAGTACTCCTCCTGAGTGCTTTTTACTTTTCCAGCCTTTTGTTGCCCTGTCTCTACTTTTTTGAGATGTGTTGCTGCCATCAAATTTAGGAATGTGTGATATTGGATTTTTGCTGATATTTAAGGATTAGTTTTAGCCGATACGATATTTAAATATGTTTATGTAACTGAAAATTTAGTCCTTTGAACGCAATTTTAGGTTTGAGGATGAAAAAAGAAACAAACTTTTTTTCTTAAACACACTTCAAAGTTTAAAGAATGAGAATGAATAAAGAAAGAGATCTCAACAATAGTATGGCCAAATCTTACATCTGAAACATGCTGATAATCACGGCCATAAACCTCTGATATGTTGTTTATGTTCTATTATGAGATCTGACTTCTGTTTTAGTTACATTCTACACAGCGTCCCAACTTTTCTGGATTTGGGTTGTGGATATTTATTAATCTAACAGTTTGGCTGGTTGAATTAGCTCAATGAAAATTATAGTTTTGACTAAAAGTAAAGACTAAAATATATAAATGTTTTATTAAGTAAAGCTCAACTAAGTCTTAACTCCAGACCAGTGTTACTCAACCAAAGAGCCACACTGTTGAAAAATACCTTTGCAAGAGCCACAATGTAAGTGCTGAAAAGTGGCAAAAAAGGCTTAAAGTAGCAATAATAATAAATTTAAGGTGGCAGGAAAGGTCCTAATGTGGCGAGAAAATGAGAGAAAAGTGACTAAAATGGGCAAAAAGCAGTCAAAGGTGGCAAAATAGGGCAAAAAAAGGAAATAAGTGATTTTTTTTAAGTTTATTTTGGGCCTTTATTTTGATAGATGAGGACAGTAGATAGAGCTGGAAACAGGGACGACCACTAGGCCACCTGCACCCCAAACAAGTAGTATTCAACGGCAAAGGGCAGCTTAAATGGGCAAAAAATGGTGAAAAAAATGGAGAAAAGGGCAAAAATGGGATAAAAATGGTAGGAAAAAGTTGCAAAAATGGGCAAAAAAAAAGAGGAAACAAGTGGTATTTAATGGCAAAAGGCTTTAAATGAACCTAAAATTGTGAAAAAATCAAGAAAAGGGGCAAAAATGGGAAAAGTGTCAAAAGACGTGTCAAAAAGTGGGCAAAAAAAAGGAGTACTTGATGGCGAAAGGCGGCTTAAATGGGCGAAAAGTGGCAAAAAATGTCAAAAAAGGGAAAAACTGGGGAAAAGTGTCAAAAAGAAGTGTTAAAAATGGGCAAAAAAGTATGATAAAAAGGGTAGTTAATGGCAAAGGTTGCTTAATTTGGTGAAAGTGATAAAAAATGGGATAAAAGTGTCAAAAATGGGGAAAAAGTAGAAAAAATGTGGTATTTAATGGCAAAAGTGGCTTAATTGGGCAAAAAATTGTGAAAAATGATGAAAAGGGGCAAAAATGGGAAAAAGTGTCAACAAGAAGTGTCAAAAATGGGTAAAAAAGTATGATAAAAAGGGTATTTCATGGCAAAGGTAGCTTAACTGGGTAAAAAAAGGTGAAAAATGGTGAAAAGGGGCAAAAATCGGATAAATGGGACAGTTAAGTTTGACAATGAAAGCCTTCTGTATCAGCCTGAGAAACAAACTGATTATTGTGATTAATTTCTGAGATTAACGTTTCCCTTTTCTTAAGTTTTCCGGGGGAATAATGTTTCAAATTAAGACATAAAAGAGCCACATGTAGCTCCAGAGGATCACTAATCTACAGTTTCAAAATAACTGAAATGGGACTAAAACTCAAATGCATTTTTATCCAAAGACAAAGAGTAAGTTTAGAAATCTGCTAAAGTGAGTTCTGTGAATCGATCCTGCAGCAGCATCTAAACAAGCTTCAACCTCCTGCAGAGCGGTCCGACAGTCCAACATCAAACTTCAGACGCCAGCATTCGTACCGCTGTGGTGCTGTCATTGTGGTGGATGATTTATGTCTGCATCTGTAAGTCCAGAATCATGGAGAGAAAAACAGAGGATCCTCTAGAGCAGGGCTGTTCAGTTAGTCTGGAATGAGGGCCACTCCCTGAAGAAGCATCCAGAGGAAGGGCCTGAGAGACACTGCATGATGCTGTCAACAAGTATTCACCCCCCGTCCTAATGTTGGGGGAAAAGTCATCGCCCCCTAAACTGGTTGTTCACCTTTGGTGTCAGTGAGTCTTTCACATCACTGGGGAGGAATTTTGTCCCATTCTTCTTTGCAGAATTGTTTTAATCCAGTCACATTGGAGGGTTTCCCAGCAGGCTTTGGCCACCGGTTGCGTGCTCTTGCATGGCAAAATAGTGACAAAAACACAGAGGCTTTCTGGGTTTAACACTGATAGTGCGTTAATCTGCAGCATTATTTTGTGGCCCATTTTTACCAAAAACTGGCAAAATTCTGGAGAGACACTGCACCCATCTTTTACGCTGTATAGCCCAGCTTCCTGGTCGGTACAACCTATTTTTAACTGCTTTTAGCCCACTTCCACCTTCTCTATTTGCCCATTTTTACCACCTCTATCCCATTTGTTGCCACCAGTTTTTTTTGTCTCTGTTACCCTGCTTTTTGCGATTTGCAATTTTTTCCTTTTTTGTTTTTACACTCTTTGCCCATTTAAGCTGCATTTTGCCATTAAATGCCACTGTTTTCAGCATTCTTGCCACTCTGCTGCTTTATGACCATTTCCTCCACACTTTTGCCCATTTTAGTCACTTTTACACTTCTTTGTTGCCATGTTATTCTGTTACTCTGCGTTACAGTGCCACTTACAGGCTTGGCATACATACTACAGCGTTTCAGTGGTTCCATGCTTATGAGGACATTTCCTCAAACATCCTGCGTTTACGGAAAACTTCAAAATAAAACAGCAACATATGGTTTTCATCTCTGTGTGGACGAGGCCTGAGAGGGAATCAGCTGTGTTTACAGAGGTATTGATCAGCTGTATTTACAGAGGTATTGATCAGCTGTGTTTACAGAGGTATTGATCAGCTGTGTTTACAGTGGTATTGATCAGCTGTATTTACAGAGGTATTGATCAGCTGTGTTTACAGTGGTATTGATCAGCTGTGTTTACAGAGGTATTGATCAGCTGTATTTACAGTGGTATTGATCAGCTGTATTTACAGAGGTATTGATCAGCTGTGTTTACAGTGGTATTGATCAGCTGTGTTTACAGAGGTATTGATCAGCTGTATTTACAGAGGTATTGATCAGCTGTATTTACAGTGGTATTGATCAGCTGTGTTTACAGAGGTATTGATCAGCTGTATTTACAGTGGTATTGATCAGCTGTGTTTACAGATGTATTGATCAGCTGTGTTTACAGAGGTATTGATCAGCTGTGTTTACAGAGGTATTGATCAGCTGTATTTACAGTGGTATTGATCAGCTGTATTTACAGAGGTATTGATCAGCTGTGTTTACAGAGGTATTGATCAGCTGTGTTTACAGAGGTATTGATCAGCTGTGTTTACAGAGGTATTGATCAGCTGTATTTACAGTGGTATTGATCAGCTGTATTTACAGAGGTATTGATCAGCTGTGTTTACAGAGGTATTGATCAGCTGTGTTTACAGAGGTATTGATCAGCTGTATTTACAGTGGTATTGATCAGCTGTGTTTACAGATGTATTGATCAGCTGTGTTTACAGAGGTATTGATCAGCTGTGTTTACAGAGGTATTGATCAGCTGTATTTACAGAGGTATTGATCAGCTGTGTTTACAGAGGTATTGATCAGCTGTGTTTACAGAGGTATTGATCAGCTGTGTTTACAGAGGTATTGATCAGCTGTATTTACAGTGGTATTGATCAGCTGTATTTACAGAGGTATTGATCAGCTGTGTTTACAGAGGTATTGATCAGCTGTGTTTACAGAGGTATTGATCAGCTGTATTTACATACTGATAGAGGGAGGCTCCACGGTACTGCCCATCAGACAAAAACCACACCTCTCTGAGATAAACTGGCTGAAAGGATCCTCTGACTCCATGGAGAAACCTGTCCACCAGTCACTTTGTCATCATGCTGCTACTTTCTCATATGTCATGATGTATTTGAACAATAGCGGCCACACTGACAGTTTGAGTCCTCGCACACATCCCCGTCTACTGTCCCTATGTCTAGTATCTTGTGGCTGTTTTAAAGGCCGCCTACTCTTAGTGAGTCTAAGGTTTGGTGTTTATGGTCAGCGTCAGAGCTCTGGCTTTCTCTCCCTCTCTTTCGCTCTTTTGCTCAGCCGCTGTGGTCGTGTGCGTGGGAACTAGATGGTAAAGGAGTCCTGCATGCACTGGAGGGGTTTAGTGCCTACTATGGACTGGTACTACTTCATCATGACTTTCAGGGGTGTATTCCTCTACTATATTGGTATTTAATGATCATTGCTGACTTTTGGGGTTTAACTGGGGGACCTGATTCTCTGTCTGGCTCTTGATTCAGTTTGACGGCTCTTAAGGAGACCTCCACAGTGACGGCTCACAGCTGCAGAGGAGTGAAGTCGTTATAAAATGTACTGCTGCTGTTATATAACTTTATGGAGGTCACTTGTGTGCAGAACTTTCGGTTTGTTGGCACTGAATCAAGGCTGAGCGTCCTCGACTCTCGCAGACAGACTTCCCAATTAATTCCTCCTTCTCGTCGCCTGGGGAGAGTCGGCCTCCTCTGAGCCGCAGATCTGCTCCTGAATTCATTTTGGATCTTAAGTCGGGCGTATGCTCGCCCGGTGGAAGGGCGAAGGATGGCTGGAAGTGGAGGGGGGGAGGGGGGGTTGACGTCTGCTGATAAAACTCCAGCAGCCCCGCCGTCCTGCAGAGGCCGTGGCAATTAGGCTGTGACACGGAGTGTGGACCGGGCCCGCCGTGAATTCGGTCTCGTCAATTTGCAGTGATGTTTGGATCATTGCACACAGCGCAGGTCACATATCAGAGACTGGCAATTAGAGCAGAGAGAGAGGGAGAGATAACAGGTTTGGACAGGGATTCTTGTTTTATATGCAGACTTATTAAGCTCATTAAAGAATGGTTTTAGTGGAATGAGCCCATCGCTTTGCAGCATGGCTTTGCTTCGGTTTATTTCAGGATTTAAAGGTGCTGCTTTAGAAGAAGAATGCATTACATTAAATTCCTTCTGACTCCTCCTTTGACTTGTAATTTTGTTGTTTTTTTGCAGAAATTCTGAGTTGGTGTTTTAAAGAATTCTGACGAGAAACAACTCAAATCAGCAGTCAAACTCTGTTAATCATATTCTTATATGGACTCAGCTTTAAATAAGGTTACGGAGGTTTGGGGTCTTTTCTCTTTCTCACTTTCTTTTCCCTGGAGACTATGAGCCGGTATTAAACAGATGCAGCAGCTGTGTGTAAATGTATCGTCCAGTAAAGCCTGGGAAATAAAGACTACAAATCCCAGCGACACAGGTCAGTGTTGGGAGACGTCACTCCCGGTCTGTGTGTATGAAGACCGGCTGATTGTGAAATTGGGGACGCCTGTACAGAGACCAGCGGGGATTCACAGCAGCGGCCAATATTTACAGCTCATATCAAGAGTAAGGCTGAATCCCACTTCTCCCATTAACCCTCAGTCTTAACCCTCAATCTCAAAATGCACATTCCCAGGAAGTGCGTGGGCTGTTCCAGTTCTCCTGAGAGTTGAGTTGAGGGCGAATTTGAAGGAATTATCTCCCTTGGTATGGAGGGTTATCACCCCAAAAAAAGATGGCGGCGAATGCGGGGAAGAAATTGAGCTACAAATGTAATTTTCTGTGTGAATAGAGATCTAAAAACCACTCCGAAATCTTAGTTCAATGTTATTTTATGGATTATTTGCCTTTTGTAGCATAAAATTTACTTTCATTTCTATGATCGTAAGCCGGTAACCGTGCCGTCGCGTTCTTCTTCTTCTACTTCCTCTGAATCGACAGACTACGCAGTTTTGACACATTACTGCCCTCTACAGTCTGTAATCGTAACTGCTATTAAGGGGTGTCCCGTTTCTAAGTCCCAGATGGTCCTTACACTTGGTTTAGAGGGCGAGTTAAGACTGAGGGTTGAGCTTGAGGGTAGGATTGAGGGTTAAGGGGAGATTTTGGATTCAGCCTAAATATCAGCAGAATAAAGAACTGTGCAGAACATGTGGGAATGTTTGGGCCCAATATTGATGCTGAGGTAAGATCCAGTGGTGTGAGTAAGCTGCCTGAGGGCGCCATCGGGCGTGAAGGAGGATTGACACACCACCGGTTGTGCTCTGGATGTCCTTTTACCAGGGGTGTGGGTAAATAAACCTACTCTGGCCTGACTCTCTGCATTTCTCTGCCAGAGATTCAGGCAGAGCAGAGTTAGAGAGATGATGGTGAAATATCCGTCTGCTGGCATCACTGGGACTGATTTTGATGAAATAATGGGAATAACACTTCTCAGTGAAGCGCTGTCGTATTTGGCGCTCCACTCTGGAGCATTCTGGGTCAGATGGGGTGACGTGTGTGACCTCATGGCGAGTTTACTCCCATCATGTCTTTCTGTTTCCCGTCGTCCCTCCCCCTCCCCCCTGCTGTGTCTCTGACTGCTTCGCCGCCCCTCCAGCATCACAGTTTTCTTTGTTTTTCTTTCCGTCTCCCTCGTGTCGTCTCTGTCCCCGAGTACGCCGCAGCCAGCGTAACAGAACCTCCCACGGCGCCGAGGTCTCAGTAATGACAGCGGTGTGACGGGAGCTGGGAGATGTTCTGTTCTCAGTGTGATTGCTGGGCTTTTATTTGTCATTACTGGAAACAGCAGGAGGTGGGTCTCAGAGGAGAACCATTAGCTCTCCAGATAATACACAGTGTCATCAATCATAGGAGGAATCCCACTGATCTGTCTGAGCTGGCAGACATTTATAACCAGGACAAAACTCAAAAAAAAGGAAGGATAAACAATGCATCATACTTCCACAGAAGTGTTTTTATGTTGTTGTCCTTCTAAAGCCTCTAAATCTCAGCCTGATGCCAGCTCATGTGTTTAGGATTGACTCTTGTCCTGAGTTTGAAGGTAGGCTGGCCCTGCTGACTGTAGTAACACCTGACGTATTTAGAGCTGAGCCTAACCGTTGCTCTTTAAATGTCCTCTAATGGTTTGAGTATACTGTAGGGCTGAACGATTTGGGAAAAAAATCTAATTGCAATTTTTTCAACTAACATTGCGATTGCAGTTTAACATGTGATGTCTTCAGGCTCCTGATCTAATAAACCGTTCTATATAATAACACACAAAGCTATTTCCCCCAGAAATTTGTATTCAATCTCCCAAAATTTACAAATAAATGTTAAAAAAAATTCTAAGAAAATAACTAAAAATTAAAAACCTGCTGCACCACCCAAAAAATCAAATCAAATTCTCCTAAAATATTAAATAAATTCCTCAAATTTTCATAAAAATACTAAAAACAAATCAAAGCACCCCCCCCCAAAAAAATCAAATCATCTTCTTATAAATTTACAAATAATTTGTCAAATTTTCATGAATTTACCTAAAAGTTTTAAAGCTAATTCTCCCAGAAATTTGAATCAAATTCCCCAAAATTTACAAATAAATGTTAGAAATTTCCATAAAATACCTAAAACTTTCTAAACAAATTTTCAAAGAAATTCAAATCAAATTCACAAAAATTTACAAATAAATGTATCAAATTTTCAAGAAGATACTTTAAATTTTCAAAGCAAATTTTCCCCCCAAAATTGAAATCAAATTCCTAAAAAGGTCAAAAGAAATTTCTCAAATTTCCACAAAAATATCAAAAAAATTTCTCAGCCTAAACCCCCCCCCCAAGATTCAAATTAATCTAACAAAAATGTCTTATTGTTATTATTTTGTTCTATTTTGCTAATTTGATAATAACTGTGATGAAGGGAGTGATGATTTTAGGGATTTATTTTGAAGACAAAAGTATACAAAAACAAGGAAAGTAGGAACTTTGTCATTTATTCTAGAAAATACTGGCCCTTGAATGTTTGCATTCTGGGTAGAAACTGGTATTTCAGAAACACATTTCAGGTCAAAGAAATATTGCAGTAGGTCACATTGTGATTTAATCTACATTTAGATTAACTGCCCAGCCCTAGTATACTGTAATATATTTTATGTTTGCATTGCTCATGGTTGTCAGATGTTCACACTGCCTTTATTAGGAAATTCTTACAAAACTGAGGTTGTTTTAATCGCAGCATTGTCCGGGTTAAACCAAAGAGGATGGCGTGTCTGCCCCAAGCTAAAGAAAGAACACAACTACCCCCCGCTGGTTAAATGACTGCAAGTCTGCAACTGTCAGACAGTGAAGGCACAGTGCTTCTCCAAAATGCATTCAGGGTGAACATTTGTGCAAAAAATCCCTCAAAGCATTCTTAAGATATCAGAAGACTGAGCCAACATGGACATACCTACACAATATATTTCACAGACACTGTTGAGGACGGTCAGAACCTTTCAAAACTAAAACTTTAAAGTCTTTACCGGCCAATCAGAGCAACGAGACATGTTGGGCATGCACCAACTGAGGAGCAAGCTTCATAACCCTTGATTCCAACAAACACCCACCGTGCCACAGTTCAACCGAAGGCGAGCGACCTCTCACACTGGAGGCGTGTCTGTAGCCCCGCACAACGCTGCACTGCTCCAATCAGCATGAGACAAGAAGGCAGAGGTCACAGGGGAACTGAGAGTTCACGCAGGATTAGTAAGGCAACAGTGGAATAATTTGTCTTTTTAGGGTTGATTTAGACATGATTCTATAATTTTATTGCTTCCATTCTGGGTGAGTACATTATTGAGTTAAAAGCTTTTTGCCACAAAGAATCACGAACAATTATGTGTCTCTTTCTACCTTTTCCTTATCAATGGCACTGTTGTAGCTCACTGACCTCTGGATGACCTTTAGCTTGTGCCACAGGATGAGCGATGAGGACACTAAAGGAACACTCCACATGTCACTCCAGGGTTCTTCGATATCAGTGGAGCCAGTTTGTAAATTAAACTCTTGCTGATTTTGGTCAGGAGAAAAGCCAACACATCTTAAAAAAGCTTCCAGTGTGTTCTGTGCTCTTCTGATCAAACTCCCGCTACAGCATCCACGCTGATCTCTCCACCGGCCGCCATTGTTTACAGGCTTGCTCTATTTGATCACGCCCATAGCCACCACCTCTTCAAATGATGCTGATCGGTTGGATCGTTCTCTGACCAGATACAAGCTTATCAGCTCGAAGCTTTTCCAGATGGATCTGTCTGATGACAGAAACAGACTGGACTAAAGGTCGGACAAATCAATGGAAAACCTGAAAACATGACACATGTGGCCCTGACTGTCGCCAGAGCAGAGACTTAAAAACAAGAAATGATTCTGTCTTCAAAGGTGGTAGTATTCTGACATTTATTAGCATGGTTTAAGATTTCCAAATAACAAAATACGGTGTTTTTATAAAGTTAGTTCATCTGCATTCAGACAAAACTGCATTCCTGAAAGGTGCACAAGGGCGACAAACAAAGTGGAGAAGCATCATTATGTGCAGGCAGTCTGCAGCAAGGAGAAAAGCCCATCATGGATGGATTAAACACTGAAGCTATGTGGTCAGAGATCAACGAAAACCACCACTGGATCAGGGAGACCACTGAGGTCTGGAAACGGGTCAACAGGACCGTTGAGCTGGGATAACAGGGCTTGCATATCGCTCCAGGCCTGGTCCTGTCAAACCAGACAAGACGACCTCACCTGCACAAAATCAGCTGAAAATTGTTGCAGCGGCATCATGTGACCTCCTGCTCCACAATAAAGACTGCAGGATGCTAGCAGCTGAAACATGTAAAGGTAATGAACTCCTAAAGTGAGACAAATGGTAATAAAGATGTCAGTTTCCTGTCTTGTTTTTGCATTGACTGCATTTACCAAGCATCCAGCCAATTTGGAGCATCTGACTGGTTTGGGAAATAAAGTTTTAAAGCCTGGAGTTTGATTTTTGGCTGTCTGCATCTTTTCTGGATCCAAAAGAGGAAACATTTTAATGGATGATACTCCCAGGAGGTCAGTTAGCCAAATGAAGTTGAACCTAGCAGACAGCCTGCAGCAGTCAGTCAATCGTCCAACCGCCTTTATTAAGATAAACATGTTTATTTCTGCTGGACATTTGAACATAAAAATCTCATTCTCTTTGGAGCTGGTCTGAAGTGGCCTCCTCAAGAACGACTCTTTTTAGACTCATGCATGCCTTCATCGATCTGTTTTCTTCATCTGATACCAAGAGAAAAACAGGGAACAGCGAAAGGAAAGTAGCATAAAAACTGAGCTATGAGCATGCACGGTGCTGTGAAGAAGACGTCAGAATGAGTCTCTGTTTGTTATGTAAGAGGAGGAACAAAGAGTCAAAGAAGCAGATTTTACTACGTGTGCAGAAAATCTTTCCTCTTCGATTTGACTCTGGAGCTGAGAGGAGAACAAATTCTGCGGCTGAGCTCGGTATCTGTCGGCCGGTTGAACATTTCCTCTGCTGTGTTATGCATGAGAGGAGAACAAACGACCTCCTGGCCTTTAAGAGCGCTTGTGAAGCATCACAGTCGGCTCTTAAACTCTCTGCAGGGAAGCTGCTGCAGCCGCTTCTTCATGGACTTTGTCCTGGACTGAGCAGTTAGGAGCCTTCTCCTGCTGTTCATCGTGTACAGGATAGGGCGTTTACATGCACACAAAGAAGCTAGTTATTCATGCCCCCATGTGCATGGTAAAGGCTGTATCCTGCTCTCTAATTGCTGCTTTTTATTTGTGTGATGTTTTTCTTTTAGCACCATTAAACAGTTACAGATAAGGTGTATCCATGTCATTAACAGCCACAGAAGAAGAGAGCAATTATCAAACATGTCTTCACCTCTACCTGCTCCATCCTACATGGGGGGGGGGGGCTGCAAAGACTGACTGTTAGCTGAGGCCACAGCTGCACAGAAATCAGGGTAAGGCATATGCATGCCTCAGCATCTTTGTTTTTATCAGGTAGAAAAATCAGTTTTCTTCAAATCAGGGTAAGGTCTCATCCCAGTGTCTGGAACTAGATATGAAGTTTTCACGCAACACACAAAAAAACAGGTCTTCACCAGGATTCTCCTGTAGTCCGTGCAAACGTACTCTCTGTTCCTGCAGTATAAATGAAGCCCAGGAGAACCCCTGCATCTCTCCCTGAGACGCTCTCACAGACTGTGGCTTCACAAACATCCCTGCAGCCGTCCCTGCAGCCACAGAGTGACAGAAACACACAGCCTTCAAACCATGTGGCAGCTCCCTCCCATGAGGCCGTTCACTGTTGGAAGCAGGCGCCATTTGTTTACCATCCATCATCATATTACACGAGCCTTCCTCTTCATCTGCCTCTGACAGAATTTAGTCCTCATTTAAGCGTTCTTAAATGCTTGAGAAGCTTGTCTTATAGGCTGAGCAATCTGTCAGGGAGTCTGTCGTAGGACGAGCCGCGGCGTGCCACCTGTCAGCGATTCTGTTGGTGTGTCAACAGAGCCGCCGTCGGCAGTCGGATCGCTGACTTCCAGTCTCTCCGTCTCTCAGATAGCAAACACAGCCTCCTCCTCTGTTTACTAACTCGTCTCAGGAGTCACTGCGAAACCTGGCCGCGTGGATGGACGCCGCTGCCAAGAGAGAGCCGATACAGCGGCCAAATCGAAGCAAATTCAGTAAAAATATACACTCTCAGCAGAAAGAGACTGGATGTTCCTCTCTATAGTAGAGCAAACAGAGCTGCTCTACTCCCCACTGAGGACTCACATTATTAGAAAGATATTTTTACCTCTCAGAGGTCAGGAAGTCATAGGTCAAAATGATCGATCACATCTGGCAGCTGATGGAGGAGAATTTAAATCATCATCCCATCATGATTGAGAACCAAACTCAGAAACAACTGCAAAAAAGAAACGACGGAACACAAGAATGACAAACTAAGAGAGGAGACACTAGAACATGCATGTGAGAATATTTACAAGGAGGGAAAATGACAGGAGAAACAAGACTCTACCAACACAATACACTGACCACATCACTGCTGGCTGGACTGGGCAAGCAAAAAAAAAGATTCAGAAAGTAACAACACATCACGCCAGTGATTTACTGCAAAAACACAAACATTTGTTGCGTTCTAGCTTGGAATACACAGTTCCTGGAGACTTTTGCACATGCTCATTGCTGCTCCAGTCAAACGCCATGCATGCATAGGTGGACTACAACAACGGTCGCTGCATTTCCATTACTCTTAGAAATGTGAAAAATCTAAATAGTGCAATAAAAACCTGGTAATGGAAACACCTGAATTTCAAAACACCTCTATAAAGTATTTACGCTCTCATGAGGAGGTTTTTCAGGCATTTTGATATAGAAATATATTGCAAAAATGTAGAGGAAAAACTTTATCTGCATTTACACGTCACGGGACGTGACGTACGGTGTCACATGACACATGGTAACACAGGATAACACATGATAACATGGCGCGGTATGTGTGGACAGAAGAGGAGATGAGACTTTTCATTACACCATTCTCATACCCTTATACGTGGCTTTTACCAAACAGACGGACTTTACCTCTGAGCTATCATCCGTTACCTTTGACTTTTGTTCATAGTTATCGAGACAGCCGCTGTAGATGTAACCATGACCGTACCAACATGCCACAGGTTTTGAGCATCCAACTTCCTTGCAGTGGATTCATGTGAGATGAGATTTTAGGAGAAATGCGAGGCTCATGGCTAAAACTGCCTTCAATGGAAACACATTCAAAGCCCCATTGTACTTAATTTAAGAGATATCTCTTTTATTTTGCAAAAAACTGTACTGGAAACCCAACTAATGGCGGGCAGGATGAACAGATTTAAAAGAGCTGCAGCTCATTTTAAACATGTCCACATGCCTAAATGCTCTGACTGCTGCAACATGGCAGATGGTGGCGTTTTTCCTCTCTTTGGGAACAGATAGTTGGTGAACATCTACTCCAAATGTAGATTAAAATGCAATATTTCCTTCCTGCAAGAAAGGAAATTCTGACATGCCAGTCTTGTAAAATGGTCGTCATGGGGCGTCCAGGATCATTGCTCATGTAGCCTAATAAGATCATTCTTTATTCCTGAGGGTTAAAGGGCATAAATCGTGCTAAATCTGTGTAATCCGATCTAATATTTAGCAGGGTTTTATGGATTAGGGCAGAAAAGCTTCTAAAGTCCCATGAACAGTGATTATACTGCTCCCAGCATGAACACAGAGGTGCACTGTTAAATGCATTTCTCTCTCATTAGGAGAAATGCATGGAAAAAAAAAAAACCTATAGTTTTTTTTTGGGAGCACACCTTATGAAGCGTGATTTTGTCCAAAATTGAAAACCAGGAGTAGTTTTGAGAAGGAGGCCACAGAGGTGGGAGTCACTGAGCAGTGCTGGGCTTGACTCAGTGGAAATGTGTGTGGGGGGGGGGGCTTTTTACCACAGAGGTGAGTTTAGAGGGGAGGTTCTCAACCTTTTCAGCCCCTGACCCCTGAAATAAAGGTGCCAGAGACCGGGGACCCCTGCTGTACCTGAAGGTGGATGAACACAGACATGATTATTCTAGGATAGTCATGTGGAGACAAGGCCGTCCATAAGGAGGGAGCTTTCTGGAGCCTAACCAAACTGGGGGCCCAGGTCAGCAAAAATCATGGTCTATTATAAAGTTAGGCTGTGAAATCCTTATTTTATAATTAACCTGAAAAACCACTCATCAATGAAACAAATCCCTAAAAAAAATTGACAATATTGGTGTAAAGTTTCAACAGTGTACTTTAAAAATATTGTTAGTTTTTGTTAGGGCAACTGGAGACCACCTCTCAGTGTCTTGTGACCCCCAAGGGGGTCCCCACCCCAAGGTTGAGAACCATTGCTTTAGAGGATTGAACTCCGACCCCCACATTTCAGACACCGTAAGACTTCAGTAAAAATAAATATATCATAGGAGTGGTTGCTTTCCAAACAATACGTTACCAAAAATCTGCGTATTAAACCTTTAAATGCACATTAACTGCTATCAGCCAGAGAAGTTGTGAGATAGATTCCAGTTAAAAGTGTCCTCAGTGACAGCTGTACGCCACAGTGGAATCTGTTCTGACCACCAGCCGTGAGTATTCTGGATTCCTCAGCCTCTGCAGAGAACAGAATCCTTCAAACTTTGTTACATGAATCAGACTGGTTCTGTCCTGGGTGTGAGACTTGCTCTCTGACTCCAAGAAAACAATAAAAACAGACCTGAGCACCCTGCAGAGATTTGTCTGCAGACAAAGGAAGAAGAGAGTGACCTCTGGCCTCCCCGCTACACTTGTCTTCCTCTCAGACGGCGAGGTCAGACGGGCAGAGAGACAAAACGTTTGTGTCACACGCTGTAGGCTGTGTGTTTGCTGTGTGTGTGTGTGTGTGTGCTGCCTGCAGGGCAGAGACTGAGGAGCTGTCCACTGACTGTGGTGCTGAAACCCTAACTGCAGTTCTGCTCCACACGGCCTAAAGAAGAGAGTTTACTGATCAGTGATGGAGTCAGAACTGTCCAAACTGATACCAGAGGACATGAAGAGTAGGGGTGTACATGTGGGGGAAAACTACTCTTCTTATATTACTGACAATTATTAGAAGAACATTCAAGGATCCTAAAAGATGGACCAAGCTGTAGGACATTAGAGTTTGTTAGCTTGATGCTAACACAAAGTGGAACTCGCCATTAAAGGGCTAACAGATTTAGCATGATAATGCTCTTCTTTTAACTTGACAGCATGTCTAAACATCACACAACGCTAACAAGCATCACTGACAGAATCTGCTTGACTGCACTGGTTCCCACTGTGATAGATCGTTTACAATCAGGTCGTCCCAAATGCTCCATGGGGGGGGCAGGAAGTAGGGGACAGTCATAAGGAATGAATGGTAATAGAGGTACTCTGTACACTGCACACTACAATTATCATCAGAAATCTTCTACATACATTAGGTCTGATCCCTACTCTTGACTAAAAAGGGATTTTCACCAGTTCAACTACATAACCTGGCATGGAGGTGATCCATATCAAACGTTATTCAGTCCTCATAGCGTCTAGCATCGTCTAGATCGATGAAGGGAGAAAGGAGTCTCTCTAAGAGGCTAGCTTGGACCCTTTAATATGTGAAAAAATATTTTATTTTGTCACAAAACTGCTTTTCATTGAAACTGTGCTGTACTATCAACTGATTAAACCTTGTAGGGAGTGAAACAGAGTAATGAAACACAGATAAGGTCAGAGTTAAACCAGGACAAAACTGATCAAACTGGAGCACACATTCTTGTTACTTAGAGAAGAAACACTGAAGTGTTGCATTGTCGTCAAACACTGATGTAAAGTTTAATGTTAAATTTTCAGTGATAAAATCCCAACAGCATGTGGCTTTAAGTGCTAGTAGACTTTGTTTAGACCAGGGGTGTCAAACTTACGGACCGCGGGCCACTCCCGGCCCACCAGCAGGTGTCATACAGTGCGTGAGATGTTTAGGGAAAAAGATGGACATTTGGAAAAAACATATTCATTTTTAATATTTACAAACGTAGTTTTTGAAATACACATTTTCACACATTTTTCATGATCTATCTATAATATAGAAAAGACAGATCATTTTAAGACTGAAGGAAAGGGATTTATTTTTTCTATTTATTTATTTAAGAAGATGAAGACCGTAACCACGGTGCACAGCTACCCTTCGCTCTCTCAGAGTCTGGTCCAGTCTGCTCTTCAGTTTTCCTCTTTCCTTCCTCGGGCCTTAGCAGATGTCAGAGGTTTCCGTCCCTGTGGGGGAGTGCAGCAGCTCTCAGGATAGCTAAATGAGTTGACACCCCTGGTTTAGACTTTCCAGTAAGCGAGTGATTGTGGTTTTAGTTCATGTTTGCACATCTTATTCTGACAACCTAAAGGAAGATAAAGCGCTCTGACTCCCCTCAGATGTTTGATGCTCTCTCTTCGGGAATCAACGTTTTATTGAGAGCAAAGCAGGTATCATAAATGTGCAGATATTTAGATTATGTGGAGAAACATGGCTGTAATGTGTACATTTATATGTAACAAGGACTGAACTTCTGAATCATTCAGGGAGGGCACTGTGACCTTTGACCTGAGAGCAGATTCACATGCTTCAGTCTGAGATTACATGACCTGGGGGCATCTCATTTTTTATGGAAACCAGCCCTGTCTGGATTCTCCTCAGAGTTTTATTGAACATTTGCATGTCTGCTTGACTTTTCTGTGTTTAGGTGCACAGAGGTGATTTCTATTCACTCCAGCACTACAGACAGAAAATGCAGTGAGCTATTTTTAGCTCAGATTTATTCTGCATGAAGGATGGAAATTAAAGTTCTGAATATCTGAAGGAAAAGGACTTGAAATCAAACTCCCCAGCAGAGTTTAGCAGATAAACATAGAGAGGAATAAACGCCTGCACTTTGAAAACCACTAAAGGTGCTTTTTCTACAAAGTTCTCAGCAGTAAAGTTGTGATTTGCACGATAACCTCAGAGCATGGCGTCATGAGTTTGAGCGTTTATCTGGATCAGTGATGCTCAACCTGTGGCTCTTCAGTGGTGATTTGTGGCTCTTTTATGTCGTAATTTGAAATATTATTCCCCAGAAATCCTCGAAAAAGGTAAACTTTGTTTGCCCCTTTTTACCTTTTTGCAACTTCTCACCCATTTAAGCCAACTTTTGCCATTAAACATCACTTGTTTCCTCTTTTTTGCCCATTTTTGACACTTCTTTTAGCATTTATACCATTTTTGCCCTTTTCACCATTTTTTCCACAATTTTTTTGCCAATTAAAGCTGCCTGTTGCCATGAAATACCACTTGTTTCTTCTTTTGTTGCCCTTTTATTGCAACTTCTTTTTGCCACCTTTGCACCATTTTTGCCCTTTTTCACTAAATAAAGCTACCTTTTCCAATTAATACCACTTTCTTCCTACTTTAGTGCCCATTTTTCCCACTTCTTTTTGACACTTTTTCCCATTTTTTCCCCCATTTTTGCCACTTTTTTTTGCTCCTTGTTGCCCATTTAAGCTGCCTTCTGCCATTAAGTACCCCTTTTCCTATTTTTTTGCCCTATTTTAAGCTACCTTTTTGCCATTAAATGCCACTCGTTTCCCTTTTCCCCTTTTTTTGCCTCTTGTTTTGCCAGTTTTATGCCAATTTTAGTCCTTTTATCCCTTTTTTTTTGCTTTTTTTGCTTTTTTTTTTGCCCTTTATGTGCCCTTTTACCATTAAATAATGCTAGTTTCCTATTTTTCCCCATTTTTTGCCACTTTTTTTCCCCCATTTTTAGCCCTTTTTCTGCCCTTTTTCACCCCTCTATGTGCCTTTTTTCCATTTCATACTGCTAGTTTCCTATTTTTTGCCCATTTATGCATCCTTTTACAATTCAATACCACTTGTATCATATTTTTTTGCTCATATTTGCCACTCTTAAATGCTTTTTTCCCATTTTAGTCACTTTAAACTATTTTTTTTGCCTTGTTTTTGCCACTTTTGGACCATATAACTCATTTTTTAGTAGCTTCTCGCCCATTTTTGCTACTTTCTGACTCTTTTTCTCCCCATTTTTGTTGCTTTTTGACTATTTTGCCACCCTTAACTTATTTTTATTGCTATTTTAAGCCGTTTTTGCCACTTTTCACCTCTTAGATTGTGGCTCTTGCAGAGGTATTTTTCAACAGTTTGGCTCTCTGGTTGAGTAACACTGATCTAGATATCAGTGCTGGTGCATGTACTGTATACCTGATGGTACTATGAGATAAGCAGCCTTGGTGCAGAGGTTCATGCTTTGTCATGGTCATGGCTGCATAATAGGAAGAAGGATGCATGTCTGCCATGTTGTAAACAGCAGCTGGCTCTTGCAGAAAACAAAAACGGCATGGAGAATAGAGCTGTCAAAGCAAAGGACAGGTCTTTGTCGGTTCATGTGAACAACATAAACTCGGTTTATCTCTGAGGCGGTCCTGTTTGTGTGATGGAGGCAGCAGAGCTCAGATTGTTGAGGACAGAGAGAGTCTATTAGCACGGACGCTAACAGACATGGAGCGTTTTTCTGGAGCTTCAGGATAATCATGTTTGGTTCTACCGGCTTCAGACTGATGAATCGCTCAGTCCATACTCGGAGCCAGAGAGACTGCTGGGTAAAGACCGCTGAGAAGTCACCGGCTCGCATAAAGGCCATAAAAGAGCCTTTCTGATTGGTTTATGGAGGAAGTGCTGAAAATACATGGAGCGTTTAGAGGTGGGGTTTGATTCGATTCAGCTGCAGGGATCATAAATATAAGATGTCTGTCTGCTGTCTTTTATTTGGCTGTTAAAGGGTTTCAGAGCATTTTATTAAAAGTTTAAAGAAGTGCTGGGAAAACTCACCATTGTGTGAAAACATTTACCTGAGCGGCGACTCTTCCATCCACCGCCATCTAGGTTAATTAATCGCGACTCCTCGCTGTTAGCGGGGTCGTACCTGGTCCTGACCCTCTGTGACCTCTCTGAACCAGGAAAAGGTCACTACGTCATCAGAGGAAGATAATGCCACTTTGTCCTCAAAGAACAGGAGAATTAAACCAAATCACACGTTAGCACCGAGAGCTGAGGGAAACTTCTGATTGGTCTGAGACGAGCTTTAATGGAGGAGAAATACTGAGGAGTAAAGAAAAGATTAGAGAATATAATCATAATAATTCAGTGGTGGCTCTGAACAAGCATCCAGGCACATTTACATATAGACAGGTCATTTACAAAGAGGTACACATAATTGAATGTGATAGAAAATTCGCCTTTAAGGGTGGTATTAAAGACTGGATGTCTGTGGGCGGCTGCTGCAGCATGGACGAGGCTGTGTAATGTTTACTGATGGAAGAACTTCTGTGATAAAGCTTCTCTCTGCATGTCTGGAGTTTGTGTTTACTGTCACAGTCAGGACGAGGTCAGACTCAAACATGGTCCAAACCTCCTACAGACCCTCATCCATCCCTATGTGCCTGCACAGCCTCTCCTCTTTGCAGTGTTCCCGTCCTGGATTTGAGATCCATGCACAAAGTAGGCAACTATGCATTCCACAGAAAGTCTGTTATCTTGTCTGGGATTGGGTCGGGGTTGCAGGGGGCCATGCAAGACAACCTAGTCAACCTGGACAGCAGCTCCTCCTGGGGGATCTGGAGGTGTCCCCAGACCAGGCAGGATTTGTAATTCCTTCAGTGAGTTCTGGGTCTGCTCTGGGGTCTCCTCCTAGAGCTGGCAAAATAGATGAAAAGGCTGCAAAAAAGTGGCCAAAATGGGTGAACAGGGGAAAGACAGGCAGACAATGGCAAAAACTGGGTGAAAGGTGATGAAAAATATGGAGGAAAAGTGGCAGAAATGGGTGAGACACGACCAAAAAAATGTCTTACAGGTGGAAATAATGTGAAAAAGCAGCAAAAATGTGGCAGAAAAACAAGTGAAAAATAACTAAAATTTGAAAAAAGGCAGCAAAAAAGTGGGCAAAATCAGTAAAAAGTGACTAAAATTAACAAAAAGCAACTAAAAGGTGGGGAAATGAGTGAAAACTGACTTAAATTGGCAAAAAGCAGCTAAAAGGTGGGGAAATGGGAAAGTTACATGTAATGGCAAGAGGCACCTTAGATGGGCAACAAGGGGAAAAGGTGGGTTCATAAGGGCAATGAAAATATACAGACAAAAAATAAAGATTGACAATTAAAGCCTGCTGTGTAAGTGTGGGAAACAAACTGCACTGGATAATTCTGAGCCATGCGTTGAGTATCTCTGCCTATAGTTAAAGGTATGCGTTCTAGCTCAGCTTAATCTTTACCAGATGGTCCAGTACAACACCAGCCTGCTGCTGGTGCCACATCACAGCTGATTTTACCCTCACTGTCATAAAGACCTGGAGACTCTGGAGCTTCTCTTGCAGAGAAGACTGAATGTGCATGGAGAAAACTACATTCTGTTATTGGCAATTCCCTTTGATTTGGTTGCTGATAATTATGGGATGGATAGTTCAGCCGTCTAAACATCTTTTTAATCAAATATTTCCCCAAACATGCTCTGTTCCTGTCAGCTCAGCATCTCTGTTTATCTGCTGCCTGTTTTTGTCCTGGTAGGTCTCTGAACAGATCCAAACTGTGGGATGGTGACATAATTAGCCTCCACCCTGCAGCAGCAGCTAGTTTCTATCAGCCTTTATCATTCTGTAAAGAAATGAACCTCTGTTTGTTGGACACATGAAGGGATCATTCATAAATGTAGAGATCTGAGGACCCCGGGCACACGGAGGTCAAAAGTCCTCCATGGTCTGAGTCCACTTCCTGCTCCTGTGCTGGTTGGATCACCATTACAGCCTCACTCCTGCACTGGTTTGTGTGTCGAATGTAATGAATCATACAGAGAAAAACGGCACACAGTCTCCTCCTCAGGGCATTTATTATGTTGCACACTACGCTGTTCACACCAGCACTGGTGGGAGTCATTGTTTGGACTTTTTGCAGATCATCTCTTTTTGGAAACAAACAGCATTTTCCAGAAGTTGCTCACATTCTCATGCAGCTTGAAATTACAAGGGAAGGAGCTTTAGAAATGGATAGCATTAAAAAAACAATGTGTCAGTGAAAGAGGAGTGTTTGAGCATCATTGGAGAGCTGATTGTTATCAGAACTAAAGCCTGGTCCACACGTAGGCGGGTATTCTGAAAACGGAGGTTTTCAGCCCCCATTCTAGAAAATAATCCCATCCTCACCGACTATGTTCTCTGAAAATGTTTGTCCACATGAAACATAGAAAAGCGCTGATATGTGATGTGAAGAGAACACCATAGTATGTGTGTCCTGCTCTTATTTTAAAGCTCTGTGCAGACTCCTGTCAGAGAAACCTGCATTTAAGCTGCAACTGCAGGATAGTTAAAGGGACTGGGCTTGATTTTAGGATGGGCTTCTAATACAAGGTTTACGGTATTTAACTCTTCTGTGAGTAGGTAAATGCTCTCTTAATAATCAGTTTCATTGGCTGGTTTTTAGTTTAGGGTTTTAACTAGAGGGACAATCATAAAGAGATGCAAAAACTCACTTTCTTTAAATCAATACCGTATCAATAACGCTATCAGTTTTGTTTACTGATAGAATTATTGATCAGTGTTTCCTGCAGGATCACCAGCTCCTTTCACTTCAAATCTCAGACCATGCACTCCAGCCCAAGACCCCTGGAAGTGCCCCCCACCCCCCTTCCCTGGTTGCCATGGTTACCCCTCACTGTCCTCAGGTAGCTCCAGTCGCAGTGCTCACAGAGGGTCCCGTTTCCACCAGCGCTCGGTCTGTCAGCCTGCACGGCGGGGGGGTGAGGACGTGTGCCGGGGGAGTGGGGAAAGGTGGCGTACCTGCCAGACTAAATTACCTCGTGTTTACATCATTGAAGGTGGCACACGGCGAGGCGGGGGGTCGTGTTGAACCGGTGTTATGATGCTGTTGGAGGATGAGCGGTGACAGACTCATGGTGTTAGTGCCGACGGTTTTATTCTTCCTCTTAGAGGGTGAAATAATCCGGGCCTCCATCTCTGATGGAGGTATTGATTATCCTCCTGCCTCTTTAAGGGAGAAATGGGCTGTGCTCCATATCAAACACACTCATTACCTTCTCCCCACATTCACAGTAGTCTGTAGTGGACCATGAGGAGCATTTAGGAGCAAAAACTAAACATTTAAGACATTCTAATCCTGCACATCTAATAACAGCGATGCTGGCTCTGAGGGGGTCTGGGTCTACCCTGAGGTCTCCATCCAGTTGCTTGTGCCAGGATGGACCATCCTTATCAGACCCCCTGAGGCTTCCCTGTGTTAGGCATGAAGCTTCACATTCAAACATTCACAACTCCCAGTTCAACAATAAGGGGCAAGGAATTTTCCACATCTGCTACATGGAGCCAAGAGGCTTTAAAAAGGAGAGAGAGGCCTCCTGACACTCCAAAAATATGATCCAGAGTGTGTTTATAATCCATCCATTATGTACATCGCTCATGGGTGGGCTAGATGAGGCAAAAATGGGCAGGAATAGGGGTGGTAAAGGGTTAAGGGGTGGCAAAAATGGACTAAGTATGAAAAGTTGGTTAAAAGTGGCCACAAAAAGTAGTGAAAAGGGGTTAAAAGAGTGTCAAAAGAGGTGAAAATGGAAAAAAGGGGACAATAATGATCAAAACTGGGTGTAAGGGTAGAAAATATGGCCAAGAAAAGTAACGAAAAGGAGTTAAAAAGTGGCAAAAATGGGCAAAATCTACCTTTATCATTAGAATCCAACAGCAGCTTCACACACTCTTCAGCCTCACAATGACGTAACTGTTAGCTCAGACGATAGCACCAATGCTACTGATCCAGCATAAATGTATCCATAATTAATAAATCACAGCTTCTGAGGGCCCACTGAGAGCTTTCAGGGGCCCAGCTTATCCTGCAGGCAGACCTGACCAGGATTAATGTGAGATCATCCTAAGGAGAACATCTGTCCACCTCTAGAACAGTTCTGTGTGTGCAGACCATCCTAGAATCAAAGCTGGATCAGTACCTGTCCAGGTTCAACCGCACCAGGATGCTGAAGTGTCTCTCAGTTCTACAGTCTTAAATGGGCTCACGCTGAAGAAGAGGAGATGATTGCTCTCTATAAAACTCTGATGAAGAGCCAGTATCTGCAGTGATACTCAACTCATGGCTCTGGAGCCTCATGTGGCTCTGGAGCCTCATGTGGCTCTGGAGCCTCGCGTGGCTCTGGAGCCTCATGTGGCTCTGGAGCCTCGCGTGGCTCTGGAGCCTCATGTGGCTCTTTATGTCTAAATTTGAAATGTTATTTCACTGGAAAACCTTCAAAAGGGAAACTTTGACCTCAGAATTTATCCATTGTAAAATGTTTCCCACACTTATACATTACGCTTCAATTGTCAAACTTAATTGTCAACCTTTTTTTTTTGTCTGTATTTTTCCATTGACCTTATTTCCTTCTTTTCCCATAATTTTTCACTCATTTCCCCAACCTTTCTGCTGCTTTTTGCCAATTTTAGTTACTTTTCACTCATTTTCCCCACTTTTTTGCCAATTTTGGTGACTTTCACTCATTTTTTGGCCACGTTTTCGCTACTTTTTACAATTATTGCCACCTGTAAGTCATTTTTTGTCACATCTCACTCATTTCTGCCACTTTTTCTCCACATTTTTTGTCACTTTTCACCCAGTTTTTGCCATTTTCTGCCTATTTTACCCCTGTTCACCCATTTTTGGCCACTTTTTTGCAGCTTTTTGACCATTTTTGCCAGCTTTAATTTATTTTTATTGCCACTTTCCCCCTCTTAGATTGTGGCTCTTGCAGAGGTATTTATCAACAGTTTGGCTCTTATGTTGAGTAATGCCGGTTTAGAGTATTTATATATGGCAGTATTATTTATTCTGAACTGTAGCGGACCCAGACTCGGGCCCTGAGGAACCCCTAATGCTAACAGTTGATCGTTAACTACTCTTTTTACAGTCGAGTGTTTGTAATTCTAAACCCTAACAGAAGAATCACTGATAAATGTTTGAGGCCTCATGAACAACTAAATCTCCATTCACGATTAAATTATCAGGATTAAATCTCCAGTTTTTTGTTCTTCCTTTCATTTTTTCCGTCTATTTCCATTCTGCAAACACTAAATAATCACAAACCAATTTCAGATTTCTTAATTTAGACAGATGAAGGTGTGGAGACGAGTAAATGGGTTTCTCGTTATTCGCTCCTCAGATTGAGCGTAATGAGCCTTTATGAGACAGTAATTACAGTAATGAGCTGAGACTTTTATGTTTGATTAAAGCAGAGGTGTCTGTCTGCTCTCAGTGACGGTGGAGTCTCTGTCTCTGTCCTCTCTGCTATGATTATTTCTCTTAGGTCTGTGTGGCCTCTAGCTCGGTCTGTTGACCCGAGGACTCAGAACTCATAGAGCTGTCAGGAGGCAGAGATGAGGAAATACCCTCTGCGTCCTCTCAGACATAAATCACACGTCTGTCTGGACCTGGCATGTCTGTTTCCTGTATTTTAGCTGTCAGCGGTGGAGACGGTCCAGCGTTAGAGCAGATAGAACCAGATCAACGTGGCTGAGACGTTTTAAAGTGTTCCCAGGTTTATAAATGCAGCGTTGACCGTTCTGTATGACATTTATAATGATGTTTATAATGAGTGTTTATCAGAGCGCTGAGCAGACACTGGCCCACGCCAGGTGTTTCATTTTTTTACTGTTTTATTTTGACTGTGAGGTCAGTTTTAGATCGTATCAGAGAGTTTTAACACGAGTTTCTGCCATCAAACTCAGAATGAGATAAAATTTTTCAACATTATTTAATCTTGGTTTATGAGATTTGGCTATATTTTACACCAGGGGTTCTCAACGTTGGAGTTGGGGCCCCATTTGGGGTCGCGAGACACTGAGAGGTGGTCTCCAGATGCCATAAAAAACTAAGAACATTTTTGAATTACACTGTTGCCACTTTACACCGATTTTGCCTGATTTTAACCTGTTTTTATCACTTTTGCCACTTCTAACACATTGTTGCAACTTAACTCCCATTTTTGTCATTTGAAACTCTTTCCACCACTTTTTTCTGCCTGTTTTTGCCACTTCTAAAACAAATCTTGCCACTCTGCCTATTGTTGGCTCTGTCGACACATTATTGCCACTATTAACCCCTTTTACCACTTTTTAAGAAACATTTTACAATTTGAAAAGCCAATTTTTGCCAGTTTGTGACCATTTCTGCCTCAGCTAACCTTTTTTTGCCAGTTTTTATCAATTTTCATCCCATTTAACCAAATTTCCACCTATTTTTGCCACTCTAACGCCATTTCAGACACTTTTTAATCCCCTTTTACCACCTAATATGCCCACTTTTACCACTTTAACCCATATTTGCTATCCTTTGGTTATTTTTTTGCCACTTTTATCGAACTTTTGGCATTTCTAACCCATTTCTGCTACTTTTAAAATCCAGTTTCACCACCTTTCCCACCATTTTTTGCCATTGCAAACCAACTCTAAACTGACCTTTGAGAGAAAAAAGCACATCAGCGTCTTTTTTGTCTCAGGAAACTTGCTCGTTTTAACATTGACAAAACTTTGTTGATTTTATTCTGTCGAGCTTTTATTGAATCTGTCCTGTCCTGTTCTCTTGTTTCATGGTTTGGTAACTTGTCTTTAAAAAACAGAAGTGCTCTTAACCAGATCATAAAGTGGGCTAGCAAGCTTATAGGTGAGCAACGCCTCAACCTATCAGATCTGTATTCCAGCCAGCTCTGTTCTCCATGACTGCTCTCACCCTTTAAATTCAGAGTTCCAACTTCTCTTCCAACTTCGCTACAGAGACACTTTTGTACCTGCAGCTATTGCACTTCTTAACCAGATATCACAAGATGATGCACTTTAACTAGAAAGGAATTTGTTTTATTTTAGAGAGCCTTCAAAAGCACTTAAGCACTTTTAGAGTATTATTTTAGAATAGACATCATCTAGAGCAGTGGTTTCCAAACTTTTTTTGCCCAAAAATCAAGCTGATGTCTCAAGGCACACCATATTAATGTCCTTGCAAAAAAGCCTTTTTAGCATGTGTAGCAACATGTCTCAACTGCATGCAATGTGAGCGAGCGCCAGCTACAACATCAGTTTGGTTACAGAGTTTCCTTTTGTAGCATCCTGACAGTCTGCACTGCAGCTCCCCAGGTTTATCCCCAGTCCCCCTGTTCCTATTTTCTCTCTGTCGCTCCTATTAAGATGGACAAGTAACAAGGGAAGAGGTTGCACAGAGGATGACGAGGCACCAGGAGTGTCCCACCAGAGGATATTCTTAATTTTCTTCCACTTTTCTCACTCCCTAAACTTGATAGCTTGTTTTACAGTGGAGTGTGATGCATGGATTTTCTTCATAACCACTTATGAAATGTTAAGATCTGACTTGTGCTAACATGGAGACAAAACTATGTGGCTCACAGCCGTTAGAGGCACCATACCTCAGATTACATTGGCATATTTAACAGATAACAGATGGACATTGAGCATGCAATGCTGCATGATGCAATGCTATGTGTAATGCTTGCGTGCAGTAAGGACATTGGTTATAGCGCCTTAAGTTTTGCACAGTTCTAGTACTAATGTAAAGTCAGACGAATTCCCAAGGCACACCAGTGTGCCTCGGCACACCATTTGAGAACCACTGATCTAGAGCACTTTATCATGACTTGGTTTTAATCTTCAGTGTTTGTTTTGGCATTTTAATGTCAGCTTTTAATGTATTTTGTGGATTGTGTCTTGTATTGTGAACCATTGTTGTTGTTGTTTTTCGTCTCTGTACTCCTGTCTGCACAGCAAATATACCCTTTAGGGTACTAATAAAGAATCTTGAACCTTGGTTTTAGCGGATTTTAACGTATAATAATTCTGTTAAACAAAGGGATTAAAATTTTTCAGAGTCAATTTTTAAAATATCACAGCATAACTCTACAATGGACCAGGATTTTGCTGGCCCCCAGTTTGGCTGGGCCCCAGAAAGCTCTCCCATTTCTCCCCCTAATGGGCGGCCTTGTCTCCACATGACTATTCTGGAATGTTCCTGGCTGTTCAACCACCTTCAGGTACAGTGGGGGTCCCTGGTCCCTGGTCCCTGGCCCCTTTTCTGGGGGGGTCATGGGCTGAAACAGTTGAGAACCCCTGTTTTAGACAGCGCCCGAACTTTTTTTGAGCTGGTGTTGTACATTATTAGAAGTCCAAACTTAAAGATTATGCTGTTGGCTCATTTAAAGTTTTAAAGAGTTCATCTCCAAACTGCAGAAAGGATCTAAATCCTGAACTTTATTTAAAAATTGTTAGTGTTCCCTTCTCCACTCTGCTGTTGGACTTGGCTTTTTTCCTTGCAGCGTTGTCTTTATCCATCAATAGTACAATTTAGAGCAGGCTAAAAATAGAAACCTCTGGAGATATCTGATAGTAGTTTTCTACTCAGTGCTGTTTCTATGCTTAATGTTGCATGCTTGCTTCCTCCTGAAGAGTCATTTTGACTAACTCTGTGAGTTTTTACTTTAATGATGAGTCCTTGTGCTCGATGGTCGCTGCTTTTAGGACAACTGCCTCGCCTGCAGCCACTGCATCCTCATCTGCATGAATCAAATAGAGACTCAAGCACCTATTTCTGCAGAATAGTCATGAATGAATGAAAATATCCTGCCAAATTCTGCCCAATGGAAATAAAACCCCTGCAATTCAGTGACACAGTGAAGCCTGTGAACATCTGCAGCTGCTCATCCTTGGATACCGCCATGTTAATGACCAGCACGCCAAATATAACCCGTTAGACTCGAATTCAATGCAAACCATAGTGAAGGCAGCGCTCCACACTCATTCATCACAGCTTGTCAGAGTGTGAAGACGCTGTTTCCTCCATGAGAACGAGACACACCAACACTCAGACGTCAGATTCATAAATACGGCGTCTCTGTAGGTCTATGTTGGAAGAACGTGGAGGAGAGAGACCTGGGTTACAAAAACAACCATGAACACATAACCCAGATCAGCTCAGTTAAATGCATGATCACAAAGAGGGGGTCCAGGACAAGTCCTGGTCAGAAAACATACTCAGCAATACCGGTACAAACCTGTAGATCTATCGAAGCATGAAGAAAAATGCTGAATCTGAAATTCTCTTTTTACCACCTTGTTGCACAGTTTCGTTCTACTGTGGATCTCTGCGCCTTCTTTCTGTCCTGTCTTCAACGACTTTGAGGACAGACTACAGAGGTGCTGCTACCTCTCAGGATCTAACAGCTACGTTTACACGGACACAGATATGAGGATAAACATGCATCATGTAAACTCTCCAATCTGAAGATTCCTCTGACTGTTGACCAATCAATCATCGTCCTAGTGACGGTAATACTGCTATACTGCGCATGTCTAAGGTCCTGTAGACCAGGGGTTCTCAACGTTGGGGTCGAGACCCCATCTCAGGCTGTGAGACACTGAGAGGGGGTCTCCAGATGCCTTAAAAAACTAAGAATATATTTAAATGACACTATTGCCACTTCATACCAAATTTGCTCAATTTTAACAAGTTTTCATTCGTCCCTGGTGTCTGGCCCCTTTATTTTGGGGGTCAGGGGCTGAAAGGTTGAGAACCCCTGCTGTAGACCAGAATAGTCCCGGTGTTTCTTGGCTGCAGGAGAAGTTAAGATCTTCTCTGCTTGCTTCTATCTGGGTAGATTTCTCCCCCCTCCTCTCATGGGGCGGTGGGTTTCCTGTACAAGTCAGTGTGGCGTTCCTGGTATCCGAGCACGTGGACCAAAGTCAGAGTCTTTTAGTCCTTCTGGTCTTATTACACTCTTGTGACGGCATCGACTGATGAACAGAAGCGCCGTCTGGACTTCTCTTCAGCCAGTCTTTGGGCAGCGTTCAGGATCAGCTGCCTGATACGAGAACAGCAGCGGTGCTTTCTCAGGCCTGATCCTGGTTCCTGCACACTGGGTGCCCAGGACAGATGGGCTAGCCCAGACACCCTGGGTGACCATGTGGGTCGTGGAGGGGTCATCTGGGAGGAGAGATGGGGCCTGGGCTGCAGGCCTGTTTCTGAAGGAGTAGATCAGCTCTAAGCATCTCTAAATGATTTTATTCTTACTTGAAGCATGTCAGATAGATTATCTTCAAATAATTTTAGAGTTTTCTATCACATATTTCTAATAAACATCAACTAAAAATGATTGCTAGCAAATCTTCTCTAATTTAATAACTCTAAAATCAATCCAGTCACTTTGCAAACTCTGCAGAACTGCAGACGGCGTCCTCACTTTACTGGTTACAAACCTGGAAATGTAATATTCCACTATTACTGCGTTTTCCACTGACATTCCCACCCGTGGTGCGGAGGGATAATTGGCAGTCATTATGAAAGAATATACAGTTATATTATTACCTAATCCCGTCAATTAGGGACTGCATAAATGGAAATCCCTGAAGCAGCTTCAGTTCGTTTTTATTGCTAATTCAGAGCCATGGTCGTACATTTTTATAGCCTCCATTTACATTTTCTACTGGCTCCTTTATCAGCTGCTGCACGATAGCAGTGAGGAAGAATAAAAGGTGACAGCTGAGGGGGAAGGAGAGGAAAGGATGCAAAGTGATGAGGTGGAGGGAGGAAAGATGTAGAGAAGAGTCAGAAGAGGTCAGGCTGTGGGATTCTCCGACCGACGAGCCGGCTCATTAAGAATTAACGAGGGACTGTCAGATGGTAGGTCGGTGCCAGTCTGTGTGCTGGGGATCACCATGAATAATACAGAGAGAGCCTGATCCTGGTTCAACTACACCATGAAGACGAGGACGGTATCACCCAGCAGACAGCGGGACCCATCGCTGTCAGACAGACGACGGTCCAATGGGAGACGGCGAGAGATCAAAGATGGAGGGAGACGTGAGAGTGAAGAGGGAAAGTCAAAGAAAGAGGTCAGAGAGGAAAGTTAGCGGGAGTAACATGATAGATCTGCTCCGCCGTGAGGGAGAGAGAGGGCGTTTACGTGGACTCAGATGTCCCTGCTGGGCTCTTTATTCTGGGTTTGATCCCAAAGGACAGGTCTGACTGATTTTTAACATCATAATCCTCCTGACTGACACGCTAGATCAGGGTTCCAGACTTGACTGAGCAGCTGTGATAACCTCAGCAGCTTCACATCAGGGTCCCAGACCTGGATCCAAGTACACAGAACCCCAAAGTCCAGTTCCATTAAGCCAGGGGTTCTCAACCATTTCAGCACGCGACCCCAAAATAAAGGTGACCGGGACCCCCACTGTACCTGAAGGTGGCTGAACAGCCATGAAACCCTCTTAAAAATGTAAATCCTATTGTTAGAAACAGAATTAAAATATGTTAAAACTAGATAAAATTGGTTTGTAATGGCAAAAAATGGTGGGAAAGGTGGTGAAATTAGATTTTAAAAGTAGCAGAAATGGGTTAGAAATGCAAAAACATCTGATAGAAGAGGCAATAAAATAACCTAAAAATGGCAAAAACTGGCATATTAGGTGGTAAAAGGGGATTCAGAAGTGGCTGAAATGGCATTAAAGTGGCAAAAATAGGTGGGAATTTGGTAAAATGGGAATGAAAATTGATATAAACTGGCAAAAAAATGGTTAGCTGAGGCAGAAATGGTCATAAACTGGCACAAATGGGCTTTCCATATTGTGAAATGTGGCTTAAAAAGTGGCTAAAGGGGTTAATAGTGGCAATGATGTTCACTGCAGCAGCCTGGCACAACGCCCACAAAACTGCTGAAGCTGCACCAATCCGATCAATCTCACGCTCCCTTTTACCCTCACTCATGAACAAAACCCAGAATACTTGAACTCCCTCACCTGAGGCAGACTCACTCCCCACCCCCCAATCCACCGTTTCCTGGCAGAGGACCATGGCCTTGGACCGGTTCATGGCGCAAGAGGGATTTATGGCTTTAATTTTAGAGTTTCTGAGCTCAGTGGAGCTTTGTAGTCTAACCTAAACACCTGAAACAGACAAAAGTGGCTGATGGTTATAGTTGAGAGTGTCATGGATGTTTTCATCACTTTTAGATGTCAACAACAGCCCTCCTCCCGCGTCCACATCTACAGAACAGCTGGGAGGATAAATTGGACCCATGCTGTGCAGAGAAGAGACAGGAGGCATACTGGATCGCCCTCATAACTCCACCCACTGACAGTGTGCTGAGGCAGGGCTGCATTCACATCTCCCTGAGTGCACATGAATCATGGCGGAGACCACGTCTTCAAGCAGACTCTGGCACGGTGCAGGGGTGCAGTGTACTCTAGTTCACTCTAGCTGAATGAGGGGTTCTCAACCTTGGGCCAGGACCCCATTTGGGGTCGCGAGACACTGAATGGGGGTCACCAGATGTCTTTAAAAACAAATATTTTTGAATTACACTGTTGCCACTTTACACCAATTTTGCCTAATTTAAGCCCAATTTTATCACTTTTTCCCACCAATTTTGCCAATTCTAACACAATGTTCAACTTAAAACCCATTTTTTCTCCATTTTTAAACCCTTTCCACCATTTTTTTCTGCCTGTTTTTGCCACTTCTAAACCAAATCTTGCCACTCTCTGCCTATTGTTGGTTCTGTTGTCCCATTAATGCCACTATTAACCCCTTTTACCACTTTTTAGGCCACATTTCACAATTTGATAAGCCCATTTTTGCCAGTTTTACCCATTTCTTACGGATTCTGCCTCAGCTAACCCTTTTTGCCAGTTTATATCAATTTTTCATCCCATTTCACCAAATTTCCATCTATTTTTGACACTTTAACACCATTTTAGCCTCTCTTTAATTCCCTTTACCACTTATATGCCTGTTTTTGCCACTTTTATCTATTTTTATTGCATTTCTAACCCATTTCTGCTACTTTTAAAATCCAATATCACCACCTTTCCCACTTTTTTTTCATTATTAACCCATTTTAGCTATTTTTGATGTATTTTTGTTCTGTTTTTCATCAAAAAGATTTACATTTTTAAGAGGATTACTGCACAAATGAATTATAAAGATATTTGTTTCTTTGATAAGCATATACCACAGCTTAACTTACAATGGACCAGGATTTTGTTGGCCCCCAGTTTAGCTGGGCCCCAGGAAGCGCTCCCATTTTTCCCCCCTTCTGGGCGGCCTTGTCTCCACATGACTATTCTAGAATGTGCATGGCTTCAGGTTCAGTGGGGTCCCTGGTCTCTGGGACCTTTATTTTGGGGGTCTTGGGCTGAAAAGGTGGAGGACCCCTGGTTTAAACATCTGTTGATAGACTCCTGACCTGCTTGTTGGGCTGTAGCTTTAAATGAGGTCAGAGAAATGGGGGTGAAGTGCATTTTAGTACAAAAGCTCTTCTTCTTTGGTTTTTACCTGCAGACCACAACAACACGCCACCACCTACTGGAGCTTTATGAACCCCAGTCTCATCTGATTTATATGTTTGTTTAAATTCACTCAAGATTAGAGAAAAATCTGGTAGATGTCTATCATGTTGTTATTCTGCTTCTCTAGCATCTGATAAATAATTCCAGCTAAAATTTTCAATAAATTAACACAGTGACTTAAGTAAAGATGATGAGAAATGCCAGTAACGACAGAAACCGTGCCTATTTGACGTTTATTTGGCACAGAACAGTCTTACTAAAAACAGAAGAGATCCAGATGTGTCCTAGTCCTGACATTAATGAGACCAGACCAAGTCTAGAGCTGGACTTCATGCAGGATTTGTGACGGAGCTCTGCAGCCGTGATCCGCTGGTCTGATGCTTGGTGTCGTCTCTGCAGCTCGGCTGTTGGAGGCTAATGTGCCGCCTCAGCTGGCAGCGTGCAGCACGCCTCCATCTAAAAACCTCATGGGACGTTTCTCCTCATGCTCTTCAGCGTTACAGACGCTCAAACTGGCAGCGCTGCACTAATCTTACATAACAGCGCTCTTCATTACAAACACTATGAATTATACAAACATGTTTTCCTACATGGACAGTTTGTGCAAACTTACATAACCTCCCAGGTGGAATCAGAAAGAATAATATGGTGTAAAATTCAGTGGAATGGACTTTAAATGATGCCCTGCTCTTATAAAGGTGTGTGGGAGGAGGTTTGATGATGATAATTAAAAATGAGAGAAACATTAGATTAGAAAAGCACCTTCAGGCTATAAAAAGTGCATTAATGTGCCAACACGGCCGGTAGCCAAGTGTTTCCTCTCAGGATCAAAAGCTCAGATGTCCTGCACAGCTTTTCTGTTCTGCAGCCGCTGATTTGGCTCCTTTAACCACAGTTTTCTAAGCTTTTGTTTCTGCTCTAACAGATGCAATCTGATAGGAAACCCAGGATAATGAAGCAGTAGAAATACTAAAGAAGAGGACAAAAACACTGGTGTTTAAAAACACAACATGACTGAATCATTGTTGGCATTGGAGTAAGCAACCAAACCTAAATCCCTGCATACTTTTGCATACCAAGACTCTCTGGTCTGTTATTTTAGAGTTGAAGTCAACCAAAGAAAAAGCACCTAAAGGACATTAGTACGAGTCTGCAGTTTCTAAAGTCGACTTAAAACCCTGCCAGCTGCCTCTGCATGCTTCTACTACCAATCAAATGTGGGCTTAGCAGCGGGTTATGATGTCCAACACATGTGGCTTCTAGGTTAGAATTATAGGTGGGAGTTTTGCATGGCATGATTGGGAAGTAAATGAGAGCCTTCAACCACGATGTAAAAGCAATCCTAGTGAGGGAACTAAATGTTTATGAATAGTCGGAAAACTAGAGCATACCCAAACGCTAAATCTACCCAAAAATACCCAAATAACCCACAGAGCCTGATCAAAACTCAAACTCAGCTGTCTAATATTCTAACATGTGTCCAGGCCAGGTGGATCTTAGAACATATAAATGCTAAATATTGGTAACATATCCGTTCTTCTGACTCTAATCAGACGTTTGGATTTATTGATCCATTTTACCTCACAGTAATCCACAATCATCGTCCCAGTCCGTCTGTAGCAGGGGTGTCAAACTCAAGGCCTGTGGTACAGTTATACCCGTCCCACCAGATCAGATATCTTTATGAAAACTGCATGTTTATGAGGTCTGCAGATTTCCTCCAGTTTTGACATTTATTTTGACATTTAAACTCATGATTTTAATATTCATCTCATATTTGACTGTTATATATCATGATATTAAATTTGATCTCAGTTTTGCTGACCATTTCAACTCCTGACTTTCACTTTTATCTCATATTTTACCTTTTAAAAACATTATTTTGACTTTAAATGTCATGTTTTTACCTTTAAAACTTAAAAGTTTGACTTTTTATCTCAGATTTTTAATTTTAACTTATCATGTTGGTTTTTAATCTCAAAATCTTAAGGTTGACACTCAGTGGTTAAATATTGACCTTGTTAGGCCCTCAGGTTAGACCCAAATTCAGAATCTGGACCCTCCTGTGACTGAGTCACAATCATAGACCCAAGAGGTTCACCAGAGTCACAATCATAGACCCAAGAGGTTCACCAGAGTCACAGTCATAGACCCAAGAGGTTCACCAGAGTCACAGTTATAGACCAAAGAGGTTCACCAGAGTCACAGTCATAGACCAAAGAGGTTCACCAGAGTCACAGTCATAGACCCAAGAGGTTCACCAGAGTCACAGTCATAGACCCAAGAGGTTCACCAGAGTCACAGTTATAGACCAAAGAGGTTCACCAGAGTCACAGTCATAGACCAAAGAGGTTCACCAGAGTCACAGTCATAGACCCAAGAGGTTCACCAGAGTCACAGTCATAGACCCAAGAGGTTCACCAGAGTCACAGTCATAGACCAAAGAGGTTCACCAGAGTCTTCTCGGTGGTTTATGGTAGCGGAGCTTCGACCTGACCACTTCAAGATAAAATAATCACCAGACCAGATTCTCTGTTCAACACTTAACCGTGTTAGAGTAAATGTAATTCTTCACTTCCAGTCCTTAATAAGAACGCTCCCTAATTCAATCATTTCTTCTTCCATGTGAGATTAAATCCTGAAGCCAGCGAACAACAAGCGCTGCCTCTGACTGTGGCATTGATTGAGTCACGCTGCCTCTGAAATGACTCTTCATTATTTCTCTGTTTCCTCTCACTCGCTCGTCTCGTTCAGCCTCCGAGGCTCCGGGCGTCACTCAGAACAAACTCCAGGGATGAATGCAGGTCCATTAAACTGGCTGTGAAAAACAACGTCTCTGCGTTTGAGCTGCGTTTACCCTCAGCGCTGCAGAGGGCATCACTCAGTGTTTACAGAAAACACGACAGGAAGTATGATCTGATATGGATGTTTGTGTCTTACTGAGCATGTGCATCATCAGCAGCATTTCTGAGCTAAAGGCATCCTGTACAGGATGTTTAGATTTTGCATATAAATGCCGCTCTTTTCCATCTAATGCTTACGTTTTGGCATTTATGACGACTGGAAGTTTTGTCTGCAGCCTTCGTCAAAACTTGTCTTTTCCTAAATGCCACCTTTCCTTTTCAGAGAAGTTTTTCTGACATTTCAAAGTTGTTTTGTCTCGTGACATTTCCACACATCACACGGCTGAATGCAGACGTATGCTTTTTGGACAGACCCAACACTGAGGTTGGCAAAATGTTCAAACATTTCCACTCTGACCATGGTTTTTAGAATATTCTGATGAAAGGTAGGATGGAAGAGTGCCAAAGTTTAGAAATAGTGTCTTTTTCATCAGGCAGGTGGAAAGGACAGGAATGAATTCTCCTCAGAGTATGAAAATGTCACCGATGCTTTTGTCCAGTTTGGGCCTTTTGTGGATGTTTTTCTGCAGTGGTGTCACTGAAAATCCAAAAAACTGTCCAACTGGCCTTTCATGTCTTTGTTTGAGGGACAGGAATGTGGACTGAGTTGAAAAATGAGGAGAACAAGGAATGACAAATCAGCCAGACCTGGGTGCAAAACTAAACTCAAGACAGAATAACAATCATAGAAAAAAACAGAATATGAAATGACATAAAGGTACAATGAAAGCATCCATCCATCTTCTTCTGCTGATCTGGAACCGGGCCGCGGTGGTAGCAGCAAGTCAACACAGACATCCTTCTTTAGAGAGACACTTTCCTTCTGCAGGATCCTGAGGCGTTCCAAGACCAGACAGGATGTATAATCCCTCTGGTGCATTCTGGATTCTTCCCCGAGGTCTCCTCCCGGCTGGACATGGACGACCTCCAAAGGGAGGCATCCTGATCAGATACCCAACCCACCTCAACATGGCTCCTTTTAGCTACTCTTAGCTCCTCCCCCTATCTCTAAGGCTGAGCCCAGCCACCCTCCTGAGAAAACTCCTTTCAGCCTCTCCTATCTGTGATCTCATTCTTCTGGTCATTACCCAGAGTTCATAGGTGAGGGTTAGGAGGTAGATCAACCAGTAAATCAAAAGCTTTGCCTTTTGGCTCAGCACAACACCTGTAGTACAGCTGACGCTGCACAAATCCACCTGTCAATCTCACGCTTTCCTTGTGAACAAGACACTAAGATACCTGAAGTCCTTCACCTGAGGCAGAGACTCACTCCCCACCTAGAGGGAGCAATCCACCGTTTCCCGACTGAGGACCATGGCCTTGGACTGGCTCTTTACCACAGAGACATGGTAACCAACCAAAACCAGGCGAGGAAAAAAATGCTGACTAAACAAGATCAAATCTTGAACATGTTAACGTTTTAAGATGTATACAAATCTTGTTTCTGCCTCTGGTGGTCTTTGTGTTCATGTCTAGTTCTGCAGAAACCTCCTCTCTTAAAATAACCATCTAATGGCTCATTAATCAAGTTTAAGGTCGTTTACAGTAAAATGGCTGACGTTGGCTGCTCCCATTACTGAGTGCTGATCTAATCATTCTGAACTTTATCAGCTCGCTGCTTCCTGGAGGAAATCACTATTTAAATCTCTCTAGGGGTTATTGTGCAGAAATATGATCAAACTTCTGAGCTTGAACTTTGATTGAGTTTGAGTTTGACTCTGATTTATTTGAAAGTGTTGCTCTCTGATTGGTCTGTGAACTCTGGTGCCCTGCAGGATTAATCAGCTCCTGATATCTTCGTGTAGACCAGTGTTACTCAACCCTGCTTAACCAGAGAGACAAATTTTTGAACAATACCTTCGCAGAAGCAACAGTCTAAGTGGTTAAAAGTGGCAAAAACAGCTTATGAAGCATTAAAAATAAATTAAAGGTGGTGAAAATGGTCCAAAAGCAGTAAAAATGTGTGAAAAAGGGACAAAAATGGGGAGAAAAGTGGGAGAAGGGTCAGAAAATGGCAAAAATGGGTGCGAAGTTGCAAAAAAATATGAGTTACAGATGGCAAAAATGATCCAAAAGTGGCAAAAACTTGAATTGAACATTGAACATTGAATGGAAGTTGACTAAAATTGGCAAAAAGCAGTCAAGAGTAGCAAAAATGGGCAAAAAAATAGGAAACTAGTGGTATTTAATGGCAAAAGGTAGCTTAAATGGGCAAATGTAAAACAAAGGGCAAAAGTGAGATAAAAGTGGCAAAAACAAGTGGCAAAAATGGGAAAATTGGGAAACAACTGGTATTTTATGGCAATAAATGGGTGAAAAGTGGTAAAAAATTGCAAAAATGGAAAAAAGTGGGAAAAAGAAGTGGCAAAAATGGCCAAAAAATAGGAAACAAGTGGTATTTAAGGGCTAAAGGTAGCTTAAATGGGCCAATAGTGGCAAAAAAATAGTGAAAAAGGGCAAAAAAGTTTCCCTTTTTAAGGTTTTCTTGGGGAATAATCTTTAGATTTAAGACATAAAAGAGCCACACGTTGAGTATCCCTGGTGTAGAGAGTTAAACAGAGTCTCTGCTGCAGGTGGATTCTGTTGAACTCTCTCTGAAGCTGAGGTCTGCTGCAGCAGAGAGTTCTAGATCGAATGCATTTTCAAAATGCTTCGCATTGACAGAAAAGCTGGTTGCAAACAGTATCGACACAAACAAAACCATGAACACAAATAACTTCATAACTGAAGAAGTCTGATGGACGCTTATCCCAGACGCCATGGCGTCGACCAACTCTCTCACCCCCTAAACCTAATAATCACTGTGGAGGAATGTTGTCCCACTCTTCTTTGCAGAATAGTTTTCATTCAGACACATTGGAGGGTTTCCAGCATGAACGGCCTGTTTAAGGTCACGCCACAGCAACTCAAACAGATTTAAGTCCAGACTTTGACCTCTGACCTTAACTGAGTCAGTGAGGCCTGCAGGTCTTTACATGTGGTTCTGGGTTCTTCTGGGACCTCCTGGATGAGTTGTCGTTGTACTCTGAAGTCATTCTGGTAAGACGGCCACTCCTGGGAAGGTTCACCTCTTTATCAAGTTTTCTACATTTGTGGGTAATGGCTCTCATGATGATTGGCTGGCATCCCAAAGCCTTAGAAATGTCTCTGTAACTTTCAGACTGATAGATGTCAGTGGCTTTGTTTCTCATCTGTTCTTGAATTTCTCTAGATGGTTCCATGATGTGTTGGAGATCTTTTAGCCTCCACTCAGTCAGACTGGTTCTAGTTAACGGATTCTGGATTCAGGAGCGTTACAGCTGTAAAGTAATGCTCTGCCTTGACTGGCAGACAGAACCGACTACATGCTGGTACATGACCAACCATTGCTACCAGTGTGATGACACTGGAAATAATGGGGTGGGTAGAGAATAAGGCATTGAACTTGTTTCTGCTCCTGGGTTTTGATGCACCAGCCAGCAGGAAACAGCTGAAGGTTGATGTTTGCTCAGTGCTTCACATAGGGGTGGTTACTCTTCATGCTGGTTTAGTATTTCTGTCAAATGCTTTGACTGGAAGTGTCTGTCAGATCAGATACCTAACCATTCTTGCAGAGAAAGTTCCAAATGCAGAGAGAAGTCCAAAAGCTACGGTTCCAGGAGTGTGCAGAAAGAAGAGGAGAAAGGTTTGAGCATGAGTAGGAAATATGAGCAAGCAGCTAAAGATTTGAGAGCAATAAGACATTTCAGCACACACAGAGAAAATCAAAGCACGAAGAATCTTAAATACAGAAGGAAAAGTTAAAAAATCTGTGCACAAAACTTCAAAATGTGCTTTTAAATTAAGCCATGATGATGATGACTCCGTAGTTCCAGGGCTAATGGTTCATGCTCTGAGCTACACAGACGTCCCTAACGTGAGTGTTTTGATCAGCTTAGATGACTTTAAACCATGCTAAAACATAATTTAACTAGTGTATGCACATATTTTGCAGCTAGTCGCTGCTTATTTGTTGTTTGATGTGATTTTTGCTTGTTTTGGTTGTTTGATGTGAAACTTCAGTGCTGCCAGACATCTCACATTAGCAAGATTTTTGTCTCAATGGGAAGTTTCTCCCTAAAATAAAAGTTAAATAAAATTAGAACTGCCCTGTAAGGACCTGAATCTAAAGAGTCGGCCTTGTCTTTATAACTTTAGTGAACGCGTTCAGCCAGACACACCCACAGGATGCCTTTCTACATGTTCTCATGAAAAATCTTCTTTCAGAGTAACTTTTTTGGTGTGTTTGCCTCGGAGACTCCCTCGTTCTGTTCTTTGATTATTGGCTTTATTATCCAGGATAGAAAGGATGGCTGGAGCGTGTCTGTGAGCTAAATATCAACAGTGTGAAGTTTTCATTTCCTCCGTGTCCCTGCAGTAAAAAAGGAAAAGCTCTGCCGCCAGCCTCCGGGGCTTCAGCTCCAAGACTGAAACCTTCAGCCGGACATCGATCTCATACATTATGTACCTGCATCCAAAGAGGCTGGATGAAGCCCCTCTGGCCTTCGGAGCAGGATTAATGACACAAATATTGTTTCTCAGAGCAGCTCAAGGTTTTCTATGAGCTCCTGGTGTCCTGTCTTCAGACCTGCAGATCCAGCTGTCTGTGTTTAAAGCTGAAGACATGGTGGGCTTCTTAATGCAAAAGCCACCAAATCCCCTTTCTTCACCTTTCTGGTGCTTAGTTTGACTCCTGATGATCATCTGGACCAGTGTTACTCAACCCTGCTCAACCAGAGAGGCAAATAGTTGAGAAATACCTTTGGAAGAGCCACAATCGAAGCGGGGAAAAGTGGCAAAAATGGCTTCAAGTACAATAAGAATAAGTTAAAGGTGGCAAAAATGGTCAAAAAGCAACAAAAATGTGTGAAAAGGGATGAAAATGGGGAGGAAAAGTGGAAAAGGGTCAGAAAGAAACAAAAATAGTTCAGAAGTGACAAAAAAATGAGTTACTGGTGACATGAAATGATCCAAATGTTCCCAAGAATGAGTAAGAAATGACTAAAGTGGGCAAAAAGCAGTCAAGACTGGCAAAAATGGCAAAAGATAGGAAACAAGTGGCATGCAGTGGCAAAAAGAAGCTGGAAAAATGGTTTAAAAGTGGCAAAAAATGGTCCAAAAGGGCAAAAATGGGATAAAAGTTGCAAAAAAGTGTCAAAATGGGCGAAAAGTAGGAAAAAAGAGGTGTTTAATGGCAATAGGTAGCTTTAATGGGTGAAAAATGGCAAAAAATAGTGAAAGAGGGCAAAAATGGGATAATGTGGTAAAAAGAAGTGGAGAAATTGGGGAAAAATTAGGACAAAAATGGTATTTAATGACAAAAGGTTGCTTAAATGAGTAGAAATTGGGCGAGAAAAAGTTGGTGAAAAGGGGCAAAATTGGGATAAAAATAGCAAAAAATGTGTAAGAAGCTGCAAAAAAATTGTCAAAATGGGCAAAAAAAAAATAAAAACTGGTATTTAATGACAAAAGATAGCTTTAATGGGTGAAAAACTGCAAAAAAAGGTGAAAAAGGGCAAAAATTGGATAAAGGGGCCAAAAGAAGTGGCAAAAATGGGCAAAAATGAGGAAACGTGGAATTTAATGGCAAAAGGTAGCTTAAATGGGTGGAAATTGGGCAAAAAAAATTTGTGGAAAGTGGGGAAAAATTGAATAAAAGTGGCAAAAAATGTGTAGAAAGTTGCAAGAAAAGTAGGAAAAACATGGTATTTAATGGCAAAGGTAGCTTAATATAAAAATAAAATTTGCAAAATTAAGTGTCAAAACGGGCAAAAAAAGTGATATTTTATGGCGAAAGATAGCTGTAATAGGTGAAAAATGGCACAAAATATTTGAAAAAGGCAAAAATGGGATAAAGTGGCAAAAAGAAGCTGCAAAAATGGGCAGAAATTAGGACAAAAGCAGTATTTAATGACAAAACGTTGCTGACATGAGTGGAGATTGGGTGAAAAAAATTTGAAAAGGGGCAAAATTGGGATAAAAATGGCAAAAAAAAAAATGTGTAAGAAGTTGCAAAAAAATTGTCAAAATGGGCAAAAAATAATAAAGCCACCCTTGACAAAGGGTGGCTTAAATGGGTGAAAAGTGGCAAAAATTGTGAAAAAAGGCATAAAATTTCCCTCTTTAAGGTTTTCTGGGGAAATATTTCAAATTAAGACATAAATGAGCTACAAATAGTCACAATAGAGCCACATGTTGAGTACTGCTGGTCTAGACCATGTCTATGCTAATTAGATAATTGCATTAATGTGCAGGTGAACAGGTGTACCTAATGAAGTGGCTGATAATGTAGACCTTTCCCCCTTACTGCTTATTTGGGCTGATTTCCTCCCTCCAGGCAGTCTGGGCTGAGCTGGTCTCCTCTGATGAGAGAAATCCATCACAGCCGTCCTGCTCGTCTTTATTTTGGGTGAAGTTGAATCCTCTTTGTGCATCGCTGCAGATGTAAACACAGCCTGTTTGAAAACTGAATTCAAGGAAGCTCTGACATTCAATATTTGAGTAAAAGTTGAAATAGGAAGGAGAATCTTCTGAATATTTCTGCTAGAGGATGCTGCGGGTAGCGGATTGTGAAATGTTCACAAAGCAGCCGCAGGAAGACAAAAAAAGGGTCAAATAAAGTTCGTAATGAAACACTGGAGGCTGGCACAAGTTTAAGAGTCTACAAGATGTTTTTCATTTCCAGTAGTTGGCTTTAAATCAAGTTTCCTTTATTATAAAGACTCTGCAGTTGTCACCGCTTATGTAAGAGGCTGCTGTAACACAGGAAGACTTCCACTGCTGCTTCTGAGACCCTCAACTTCACACAGATTTTTATATTCATACATAAAGTCAGACGTTAACCATGCTCATTGTTCTAACTGGTCAATGAAAATTCAGCCATTAAACCTGATTAAACAGGAAATTATTTCAAAACTGATTCAGCTCTTTAATTCCTCAGTAGATGTCTAAGGTCTGGAGCTTTTCAGCTCCTGAAGGACATTTTTTCTCTTTCTCTGCCAGTGCTGCTTAAAGAGAGATTAAAGAAATACATTCAGAAATTCAGAGTGTAAATTTCCATGCAGATGCTGCAAGCAAGGCGTGCTTTTATGGGAGTGGTTCCTGCTGCTCCAGCCCACATGATGTGTGGCCCTACTAGACATTTACATGCAACAGCTGTCAGCTCCAAACTCCTCTAAATGTCCTCATAGAGCATCCATGCCATTCCATATCTGAGGAACTCTCTGAGGGATTTTCTTTAAACTTTGTTCCCACCGACTCAGGGATGAACTGATTCGATTTTAGGAGTTCATAGCCAAGGCTACCATTACCTAATTATGCACACAATTATTTCACAATGCTTTAAGGGATTTCATGAAATTTGACACAAATCTGCACTCAGACTTGTGGGTGAGCTGCTTAGATTTTGGAGGTACCGTACTGTAACCTCCTTAGCTTTACCTCCTTAATGCATATGAGAAAATACTGAAGATCTAAGTCTTTTTATTTCATAACACAAACCTAAGGAGGAACATGAAAGAACACCAACGATAGTCAGCAAGGTCACAGAGGCAACAGCCGTCTGCTGCACGTTCTTGTTTCCGTCTGTTGTGGTCGTCTCTCCACAACACATAGTCAGGATGTCGTTGCTAGACAAACTTTTCCTCTCTGCACCAGCTCCACTCTTCTTTACCTTCATCTGGTCTGTTTAGGCTCATGACTTCTGCACATGCAAGGCAAATATGACATCTTAAGAAAAAATCAGCTTTTTTTTAATATGGTTTTGCACAAATGTTCACTTTGATACAGGATGAACTGTTTGGAGGTCAAAGGTCAAAGGCCAAGATCACTGGGCCATATGTTAATCCTTTGCTGCTCAGGCCACTTTTGCTGTTGCTTTTACATTTATGGTCCTCAGGTCTTCTTTTATGTAGTTGGGGTCCTGTGCTGCTTGGATTGGTCTAGGTCAGAGGTTCTCAACTGTTGAACTCCATCTGGGCTGCCCTTCAGTGGGACAAAATTTGACAAGATGCCCCTTTCAGTGGAGAATATGTGATGATGGTAAAGTACCCTACAGGGTGCCCACTCATTGGACAAATCATGATGGTGGCCTTCCAGCAGTCTAAACCTGGTATAGTGCCCTCTTCTAGTGCAGGGGTTGTCAACGTTGGGGTCAGGACCCCATTTGGCGTTGAGGGACACAGAGGGGGTCTCCAGATGCCATAAAAAACTAAGAACATTTTTGAATTACACTGTTGCTGCTTTACAACAATGTTGCCTAATTTCAACCCATTTTTATCACTTTTCCCCAACAATTTTGACAATTTTAACACATTGTTGTAACTTAAAACCCATTTTTTGTCAATTTTAAACCCTTTCCACCATGTCTTTTCTGCCTGTTTTTACCACCTCTAAACCAGATCTTGCAGCTCTCTGTCTATTGTTAGCTCTGCTGACACATTATTGACACTTTTAACCCCTCTTTAACAATTTTTAAGCCACATTTCACAATTTGATATGCCCATTTTTGCCAGTTTCTGACTACTTCTTCCTCAGCTAACCTTTTTTTTGCCAGTTTATATCAATTTTCATCCCTTTTCACCAAATTCCCACCTATTTTTGCCACTTCAACACCATTTCAGCCACTTTTGAATCCCTTTTTACCACTTATATGCACTTTTTTGCCATTTTTTGGTTATTTTTTGCCACTTTTATCTAATTTTTGACATTTCTAACCCATTTTCTGCTACTTTTAAAATCTAATTTCACCACCTTTTCCACTACTTTTTGCCATTACAAACCAATTTTATCTAGTTCTGTTTTTAACAAAAGGGTTTACATTTTTAAGAGGGCTACTTACACAACTGAATTTAAGTTTGTTTCCTTGATGAGAGTGGTTATTATTCAGGTTAAATTTAAGATATCACAGCATAACTTTACAATGGACCAGGATTTTGCTGGCCCCCAGTTTGGCTGGCCCCCAGAAAGCTCTCCCATTCCCCCCAGTGTGCGGCCTTGTCTCCACATGACTATTAGCTGAAAAGGTTGAGAACCCCTGATTTAAGCTAAAGGTCAGACTAATGCTGAAGGTCACAGTGTTAATGTTGGAGCAGTTATTCATCTCACTGAGCAGCGAAGGTGATGACACTCATCTCTGTAGTGGACCACACATCCCTAGACCTAACGATCTTAGGGATCTACGTGAAAGCAAAGACATTCAGACATCAAACCAGATCAAATCTGTCAGATCTGTGAGTCAGATGAAGTTTAAGGTCATGAAATGTGCTCGTTTGCTCTCTAAATCTCCTCCTCTCATCCTTCAGAAGTGGCTTTGACCTATCATGTTGTCGTCTTGTCCTCGCTGCCACGTTAGTTCTCTCAGACTTTGATCAGAACCTCGAGTTTCCTCTGGTCTGATCTCCTCGTTTGAAAGTTTGGAGTCTCTTGATTGCGTTGTGTTGCACTCTCTTTCTGCCTCGGAGCTGAGGGGGGTTCGTTCTGCAGCCGCCGAGAAGCAGCAGCAGCAGCAGCAGCGACAGCAGGCTGATGCAACACGGAGACACTGACAAAGAGGTTAACACACGCTCACACAGAGGCACAAAGTTCATCTGAGAGGAGAGGAGGTGACAAACACTGATGCTGATCCTCTTTCACACCTCTGTCAGCGCTGCTCTGGTGTTAATCTGCTCAATCTCCCGCATTTAACAGCAGCCCGTCTGCTTTTAATGGATCTTCTCCATCTTTTAAAGGCTGCTGGGGGAGCGTCAGAGATTCAGCCTCAGTAATAAAAATGCAACAAACAACATCGATGCTCTGACAGAGAAGAAAGAGAAGGATTACTGCACGCTGAGAGCAGAGGAGGCTGAGTGACGGCTGGAGTCAGAGGAGGCTTCACTTCACATCTACATGTCAGTCATTCTGCAGAGATCCAGTCTCTGCATACCTCTGAAACTCCTCTGCTCATGAAGATATCTTCATGTCAGGCAGATGAGATACAGAGATGAATGTGCACAGACACAGACTGATCTACAGGAGGTTGACTCTTACATAATAACATTTGTCTGTGACGCGTTACCTGCTTATAAGGTACAATATGTCCAATTTATCACCCAAACTGTCTAAATTCATTCAAAAACAATTACTCCATGGTTAATTTTTAATGGGATGTGCCACGCCCATCATAACAGATGCAACATGTTTACTGTTGCCATGGAAACATCAGCTGTTATGCCACAGACTGCTCCATAATGAAGTGTACACTGCTACAGGAAGCTGCCGTTCTGTTGCTGTATCTCATTCGTGCTTTGTGCTGCTAACTTGTGATCAGCCTTGATAATCCTCTGTGATTGGCTGCACACTTTGTCGTCTAAACTACCGTCAGTGAGGCTAATTTTCATCAGAGGCGGTAGAAGGAGGGGACTCTATATCATGTTATCAGTTTGACTGAGAGCTCCCTGGTGGCTGAACTGTTTGTTTCATAATTGCACATGATCAGTTCATATCTGATTTTGTGTTTAAATCAGACTTTGTGGCGGTTGTGTCGATGTTTGTTTACATTTCCTGGCTGATGTCGATCAAACCTGTTTCAGCCACATCCAGGCTGACCCAGAGAAGCAGACAGGAAAACTTTATCGACCATCTGCATGAGGACATTGACATTTTTTCTTCTTTCAATACACAGACACAAAGAACCATGAAATCTGAAGAAAAAAAAAGACTAAAAAGCAAAACAATTATTATTTTTTTTTTATTTCGGGGTGTTACTCCCTTCAGTCTTCTCCTTAGCAGCTGAAATCCATGCTCTAGACCACTGGTCATCAACGGGTGGCCCGGGGGTCAAATCAGGCCCCCCAAAGCTTCCTGTCCGGCCTGCAGAAGATCTTTAAATTCAGAAATGTGGTTTAAAGAGTATCCTTTGGCTTTAAATGTCTGCAGCTGTTCCACCCCAGTTATTATATTGAAATAGTTTTAGAATAACTAACATTTGTTCTGTTTTTACAGAAATTCACTTGTCAGCCATTATCGGTAAATATGAACAAAATGTGTTAAAACTGGCAAAAATGGCCAGATAAAGTGGTGAAAAGGGGTTAGAGTGGCCAAAATGGGCGATAAGTGGCACAAAGGGACAATACCTGCAGGAAAAGTGATGAAAAGAGGTTAAAATGTGGCAAACCATTAGTATAAAATGGACAAAAAGTGGCAAAAATGGATGAAGGAGGGATAAGACACGCAAGTAAAATGGTTTAAAGGAGTTAAAAGAATGATAAATATGAGGTGAAAGAGGAAAAAAGGGCAAGAAGTATCAAAAATGAGTTAAAAGTGGCACAAAGTGTTGCAGAAATGGCAGATTGAAGCAGTAAAGTAGTGTAAAGTGTGAAACATGAGTCCATACTGGAGCTAAATCATAACTGTTGAGGGACCATTCTTTCCAGCCATTTCTGTGGGCATGCCTGTCTCCTTACACGGCATCATAGACAAGGAGAGATCTCACTGGTAATGCCTGCATTTTGAAAGAAAATACAAATACTAATAAAATAATATGTTAATTAGAAACAATATATTGACTAAACTTTTATGTATTTGAAAGTCCGGCCCCCAGAGTTTCTGTTGAGACTAAATCTGGCCCTTGTGCAAAGATTCTTGATGACCCCTGCTCTGCAGGGTTTAAGTCTGGAGATTGACTTGGCCAGTCTGTCCTGATGAACTCCTCTGCTGCTTTGGCGGTGTGTTTTATTATCTTGCTGCATGACGAAGGATCTCCCAGGCAGACGTTTGCATCTTTCTTTAAACTGGCAGACAAAATGTTTCTGTGGAATTCAGAGTCGGTGATCCAAAGTTTAGTCCAGGCTGATTTCTTCTCTGCCTTGTTGCTCTTTCTCTTTGGGGCAAATCTGAATAACAGAAATAATGCAGTATAAACACAGATCCACATGAAAGCAGCTGTTCTTCTTTAGATCCAGCTGAGAGGAGCGTCTCGATCAGAAGATGGAAATGTTTTAAATGAAGATGCTAATAAGATCTCTACATATACTGCAGTATTTGGGTCAGTGTATAGAAATAGAGCATCATTCACACTGATGTAGGTCAAAGAGAGGAAGTGTGTGTTAGCGGAGAGATGGACCATCACATTTCCATCACCTCAAGGTCTCGTGCTGCAGGGGCCGTCGCTTCAGGGCTCAAATCAAAACCCCGAAACACATCAGATCGAACCTGAACCAGGTCAGAACGCAGGAGTTTATGATTTATTCAGCAGATTTATACATTGTATTCCCAATGTGATGATATTTCCAGGAAGGCTCACTGTGAATGTTAATAATCCGTACCTCACACTCTGGTGTGATGTGTGTATTTTCCATGGCGGCGTTACAGTCAGACGTGCTGCCAACAACAGCGCCTCAGGGATTATTCTGCAGAGCCTTTAATTTCATTAACATAAAATAATTGACTCCAGGAAGTGAAAGATGATAAACCCAGGATGTCTGCGTCAAAATGTGACACTTTTACTTCTCATGAACTTCAACAAATACTGTTTGCTTCTGCCAGATTTTCCACAGAAGTCGTTTCAGTCTGAAAAGCATCCATTACAAAAATGAACGACGTCTGATGGTTCAGTTAGAAATACGAACGTGCAATGCAAACATTTAAGTGTAAAAACAATCTGGCCCTCGGTACAGTGATACCCGACCCTCCAGATCATACTTTTATTATAACCAGTCCACCAGTATGAGGTCTGCAGATTTCCTCCAGTATAAAAATGTAAACTGAACACTGACGATTGAAAATCTCCTTAAGTCATAAGAATTAAAAATAGTTAAAGAGTTAAAAATAATTTGATAAAAAGTCAGGAATGTGGGAAAAGAAATTTCTGTTTTCATTTCACATTTTTAATTTTGCATCTCACATTTATGACTTAAAGTTGTGATTTTGACTTTTTGTTTCACATTTTGATAATTTTTTTTCATAATTTTGACATTTTATCTCATATGTTGACCTTTTAGATTTGACAATTTTAATTTCTAAGATGGATTTTGACGTTTTAAACTCAAGATTTTGTATTTTATCTCACATTTTGACCTTTTCAACTTCTACCTTTGACTTTTAATCCCAAGTACTGATCTTTTCAATTCAGTACCAAAATATTTATGTCATCTTCTGATCGTTTTAACTGATGATTTTGATTTTTTCTCATATTTTTTTTAAATTGTGTTTCACATTTTGCCCTTTTAAACTCATGAGTTTAACTTTCTGTCTGATTTATTTACCTTTTTAAAACAATATTTGACTTTAAATGTAATGTTTTGACCTTTTGAATTAAAAAAGTTTGACTTTTTATTTCAAATTTTGGTCCTTTAAACTCATAGTGACCTTTTTTCACTTATGACCCCCCGACCCCCCCATGATAATGAAGATGAAGTCAACAGTTTTTTTGTCCCTTTTAGGCTCTCAGGTTAGACCCCTGCTATGATTGAGTCTGACATCCCTGGTTTAGAGGCAAAAAAATGGTTAAACTTGGCAAAATGGGTGAAAAAAAACTGATGAAAAAGGGTTAAAAATGTGGCAAATTTTCATTAAAAGGGGAAACAAGGGGTAGAAGGAGTTAGAAACTGCACAGAACTGTCTGAAAGGGTGGTTAAAGGGGGTTAAAGCAGCTCTAAAAGTATTAGTGAGCCAGGATGCTAATGCTAATGCTACTGATCTAACACACATGCATTGATGCGATCAGTAAATCAGAAGTGGTTTGGGCCCATTCTCTGGGTTTCTCAGGGCCTCAGCTAAATCTGGGGGGGCCCTGACCCCTACCATCAAAAACATTCAGTCCTAAAGGTGGACTGATATATTGGCTGTGATTGGTGAAGACAATCTTTAGCAGAAGGAGAGATGGGAAACTGCTGAAAGCCCTGAATTAAAGCTGACATCTTCTCCTCCTGCTGGTGATGGATGTGCCGTCACGTTCATACGGACTCGTCTGCCAGTCCTCACTTCATCACCGCACCAACCTGTGACCAGGAGCTATCCAATCACGACGCCTTTAACGTCATTTTTCCACTTCATAAGCGCATTGACATGCAAAGCCTGAATCGATTCTGAGCAAAGGAGGAATGATGCATCTGTCAATGTCACGCTCTGCAGAGAAACCACAACAGCCGCCAGAATCGAAGCGTGGCGAGGCTGTCGACGGTAATCAATCCTGTTTGAGCGGGCCGTGATGCTGACACAGGTACCGCTCTGTTATTAATGACCAACAGGGAGGGAGGATCTATTTCATGTTACAATCAAAAGTGACACCCTGACAGAAGCAGTCAGGATGTTTGTATCGATGCGTGCCGGCACTCAGCAGCCATGTTTAAAGTCATTTTTCTGCTTCTCTCTTTGGTCAGAACGATGAACAGTTGGTTTCATAATCCATCTTCAGACGTTTAGGATTGGTTGAGAGGCTGTATGTGATTTAAAGGTGTTACTCTGAATTACCACCCTCAGAAAATCCTCCCTGAGCTCTGCTTTAAGACTACGATGTGAGAGCTGATGAGTCTGGAGTCACTCATAGAGAGCTGAGTTTGTGCTTTCTTTAAGAGTTCACTGTTATTTTTACTCTCTATGGCTCCTGATCTTAGCCAATCAAAGGGCCAGGCAACTGATAAAAGCATCTGAGGAGAGAGAGGCGGTAGCTGCAGACGTGCTGGAGCTGAAGCGACAATAAGTCAACAGCAGCCCTGTATCAGTGGTTATCAACGTGGGGGTCGGGACCCTCTGGGGGGTCATGACCTTGAGGGGTGGTTGCCAGATGCCTCAAAAACCTAACATCTAAATAGTTTCAGTAATTTTTCCCAATTTTAACATAGTTGTGCTGTTTTAAGCCAATTTTTGACAATCTAAAAACCTTTCAACCACCTTTTCTTTGCCCATCGGTGCCTCTGTTGACCCGTTATTACCACTATTCAACCCTTTTCACAACCCTTAATGCCCATTTTTGCCCATTTTAAGCATATTTACTACATTTCATAATTAAAATGTGAATTTTTCTTACATTTTAACCTCACTTTACCAAATTTCACTATTAAATATGCACATTTTTGTCCATTTTAACCACATTTCACTATCAAATATACACATTTTTGCTCATTTTAAGCACTCTTCACTGTTCATTATGCCCATTTATGCCAGTTTAACCAATTCATGCCTATTTTTCTGCCTCAGTTAACCCATTCTGCCCGATCAAATCACTTTCTCTCATCTTTAAATCCTGTTTCACCAAAATTTTCACCCATTTCTGCCACTTTTTAATCCCCTTTTACCACATTTTATGTACGTTTTTCCCCTCTAAAATTTTTTTTTGCCACTTTTATCTAATTTTTCCCACATCCTACCCATTTCCCCTACTTTTAAAATCCCATTTCACCACCTTTTCCACCAGTTTTTGCTATTTTTAACCCATTTTTGCACGTTTTAATTCTGTTGTAAAGAAAATAGATTGACATTTTTAAGAGGGCTACACACTACAGCACAGAAAAACAGGTATTTGTGACTCTGATCAGAGAGAGGTTATTTTCAGGTATGGTTATCACAGCTTAGTTTTATAATGGACCATGGCCCCCCAGTGTGGCTGGGCCCCAGAAAGCTGTCCCCTTTATCCCCCCTGATGGACGGCCTTGTCTCCACGTGACTATTCTAGGACGTTCCTGGCTGTGTTCAACCACCTTCAGATGTGGGGGTCCCCGGTCTCTGGCACCTTTATTTTGGGGGTCACTGGCTGATAAGTCTGAGAGCCTCCGCCCTATATGACCCTCTTATAAGATTAAACTAACGATGGAGCGATAAATACAAACCATGCATGGATTTTAGAACATTTTTGTAACTCTTTCACCACAGGATCGTTAAATAGATCTCATCTTATGTACCAAACAGTAAATTATGATCCCCTTTAAGCTGAAATACTGTCTGACTGATAACTGTCTGGGGTAAAGTATGACTCTGGTTATTTAGAGGCTGCTAAGAATGCTGGGTAAATGACCTTGTTGCAAACATAGCTGATTCTGAGATTGAGCCATGGCCAGGGCTTAAGACTCACCTTTTGTAAAGTTTGCATGGTTCTGTGTTTCTGCTGCTCGAATGTTCCAAGGACAGCTCAGCGAATGAAAAGCAGCAGATATTTAGAGCGACTGCAGAGAGAGATGAAAGGATTGGACCTCATGTTGAACAATCGCTGGTGAAGAGGAGGACGAAGAGTCAAGGTCCAAGGATCTGCGTCTAAAAGCATCGAGAGCCTTTTTAAGAGAACCATGGAAACACTGAGCTTCTGTGGAGGTGAAACTGTTTTCAAGGTCTTTTTAGAGTGTTTATCTGAGACTGAAACACGTCTGAACTCTTTAAAGAGACCTCTGTGTTTGGAAACAGGAGATAAACTTCTCTATTGGATAAATCTTCCTCACTGTAGCTGCAGATGGAACAATATAAAAACTTCAGGATGATCCTCATTGAGAATTAGAGCTGCCTACAGACTCTGAGCTGTTCTCTTCTATCACTGACATTTGGGGCGTTGAGGACATGTCAGACAAATTCAGACCTGCTGGAGGCACCAGATTTACTGGTCCAGAACATTCTTGTGAACACAAATCCTCCACAACACTTTAACAGATTTCCATCAAATTTTTTTTAAAAGTTGCAAAATTTGCAGAAAAAAGTTGTGAAAAGTGGTTACACAGTGGCAGAAATGGGTTAAAAGAAGCAAAGATTGGGTGAAGTTTGCAAAGATTGGCCAAGTAAAGCACAAAGAGGGTCAGAAAGGGTGGAAGAACGGTGAAAAGCAGTTAAACAGTGGCAAACTGACATAAAAGTTGCAAAAACTGGGAGAAAAAAGTAATGAAAAGTGGTAAAAGTGGCAAACAAGGATTTAAAGAGAAGAAATGGGATTAAAGCTGTGAAAAATGGGTCAACCTACCTGTTAACTTTTGAGCCACAAGTCATAGGCATTTCCTTGTTTTTTCCACGCCATTCATCAGCAGTGGTGATGATATGGTTGACCCTGTAAAAATGGACCAAGTAAGGCAAAAAGGTTGTAAGAATGGAGAAAAGCAGTTAAAAATGGCCAAAAATTGTATAACAGTTGTAAAAATTGAGCCGAGAAAGGTATAAAGGGTGGAAACATGGTGAAAAGCAGTTAAAAAGTGGCAAAATTGGATAAAAGGGCCAAACAATGGCAAAAAAAGTTGTGAAAAGCAAAGATGGGTCAACAAAGGAACAAAAGGGTCAAAAAAGGGTGGAGGAATGGTGAAAAGCAGTCGAAATGTGGCATAAATATGATAGAAGTGGCAAAATTGGCAGAAAAAAGTGGTTAATGGTGGTTATAGAGTGGCAAAAAATGGTTCAAAGAGGCAAACATGGAGGGAAGCTAAAAAAATGGGTCAAGAAATGCAAATTAGTGTGCAAGAATGGCAAAAAGCAGCAACAATGTGATAAAAGTGGTACAAATAACTATTTAGAACAATAGAATCCAATAATAGCTCGATACACTTATCATCTCCAGGTTGGTCACTGTTAGCCAGGATGCTAGCACCATGGATGGATGTAGGGCCACATGCCTGTGTTCACCTAGAGCCCCAGAATGGCTAAATCTGCTCTTCATGTTGTTATGGGATTATTTAGTTGATCTCTCCTCCAAGCCAATGGGGCTGAAAGTGTGAGCACTGACCTCCTGCCTTTAAGAGGATATCTAATCTTCCAGCCACACATCTCGGTTTATCAGAGGATGGTGCTAAACAAACTTCTGTCCTGGTGTTTTATAGATAATTACATCCAGAAAATGGCGTCTCTCCTGGTGTTTACAGAAAGGTGCATCAAAATTTGCCTCCATATTATCTGTGTTTTTGTGTCGTTCAATCATAAAGTCCTTTAGTCGTGTTTCTTGGTCATAGTTTGAGCTGACAAATTAACACTGCAGACCGGCTCCTCTGAAGACTTTCTGCAAAAATGCACTCATGCTTAGAGTTAGCTGGAGCTTTAGTTCAGCAGAAACGCTGCAGTGGAAAATTAAAGTCTCCTTTCGGCCTTAAAGGAAAAGCAGCATATGTTTAAAAATGAAGAAGCCATTTGAGCTTGAGTGTGTGGTGAGTTTGAACTGCAGGCTCTTTCCTTTTGTCTTTGAACAAAGATCAGAGCAGAGTTTAGGGAGTTTAGGGAGTTTAGGGAGTTAGAGCTTCGGAGACTTGTGAAAGCAGACGCAGATGTGGGTCAGAGTAAAGTGAGATATCCTCCTCAGTGTGCCGCTGCTCCTCCTCTGTTTCTGCTGAGTAATGTGGCCTGTCTCACACCTTCTGATGCCGCTATCAGCTTCTGCACCGAGCAGCTGAGGGCCAATTAACGGAGCCCCTGAGTGGCTGAGGGGCCGGGGGGATTACTGCGGGGAATGTAAATGTGTCCGGCTGCTGTATAAAGAGGACTGTCAGCGCCCAAGCGTCCCTCACTGCGCCTTCAGGTGTGACTGAGGAGCCATTAAGATGATCCGACACTTCCTGTTGTATTAATAAGGACAGCGGGTCTACGTGGACGCCGTCTCAGGCCAGTCGGAGCGTGCTGGAGCTCAGCAGAGGTTGACGTGTGTGATGTATCTGTTCATTTTAAAAGTTGACGTCCCTGTGAGGGAAGCAGCAGGCTCACAGGAAACAGTCAGCAAAGCAAATTCAAATTAAACTCCCTCCATTCAGCTCGTCTCGGTGCCGTACTCCTGCTGTGAGTGGCACGGGCAGCGAGTGAAGCAAATTACCTCTGAGCCTGCAGAGATTTGTTTAATCACCTCCAAGCCTCGGACAAATAAGAAGCATCCGCAGACACGCCGCCTTCGCCCGCAGGAGGTTTAAATGTCAACACAGAACGACAAACACACAATCAGCTGATCGCTGCCGAGTCTGTGGGAATCACACTCGGCAGTCTGGTGGGCCCCGTGAGGGCCTCCAAATATGGACCCACTTCTGATGCTTCAGCAGGGACCTTGTTTTAGAATAATGGGCCCTTACAGCAGCATTCTCCAGGGTCCCTCACCAGCACATCAGCAATTTACTATTTTACCACCGAGTGCCCTTCAAGCATCAAGACCCCACCAAGGTTTTACCATAGACTGATATTTATAAATATTATATATTTATATATTTATATGTTTAAATGAGACATAGGGTAATACAGAAGCATTACAGAGACGTGTTGATATTCTGATTGGTCAGGCTTTAAGCTCACTCTATCAAGAAAAAAGTAATCCAGAAGACAAGGATTTGAAATGTTTTTCCATAGCTGGCATTTTTTAGCGCTGCGCTTATTTCTAACCCTTAGAAATCTCACTCCTCGTAAACTGCCTGTTCACTTTTGAGCCAAGTAAGGCAAAAAGAATGGAGAAAAGCAGTTAAAAAGTGGCAAAAATTGTTTAACAGTTGCAAAAAAAATGTGCCAGGAAAGTTAAAAATGGTGGAAGCCCGATGAAAAGCAGTTAAAAAGTGGCAAAATGGGATAAAAGATGCAAAATTGGCAGAAAAATATGGTGTAAAGTGGTTACAGAGTATCAAAAATGGAATTAGTTAAGCAAACATTGGGTAAAAGCTGCAATGACAGGTCAATGAAGGAAGGTAAAAAGATTGGAAGCATGGTGAAAAGCAGTTAAAAAGTGGCAAAAATGGATAAAAGATGCAAAATGCAAAAGAAAAGTGTTGTGAAAAGTGGTTACAGAGTGGCAGGAATGGATTTTTATTGAAGCAAAAATTAGGTAAAAGCTGCAACAATGGGTCAATAAAGGAACAAAATGGGTTTAAAATAAAGTCAAAATTATGGGGAAAAGCAGTTAAAATGGCAAAAATGGTTTGACAGTTGGGGAAAATGGGATAAGAAAGGTTTAAAAAAGGTGGAAGAATGGTGAAAAGCAGTTAAAAAGTGGCCAAAATTGTATAACAGTTGCAAAATTGAGCCAGGAAAGGTAAAAAGTGCGGAAGCATGGTGAAAAACAGTTAAAAAGTGGCAAAATGGGGTAAAAAATGCAACAATGGCAAGAAAAGTGTTGTGAAAAGTGATTACAGAGTGGCAAAAATGGATTTAACTAAGCAAAAATTGGGTAAAAGCTGCAAAGATGGGTCAAGAAAGGAACAAAAAGGGTCAAAAAAGGGTGGAATAACGGGGAAAAGCAGTTAAAAAGTGGCAAAATTAGATAAAAGTTGCAAAATTGGCAGAAAAGAGGTGAGAAGTGGTTACAGAGTGGCAGAAATGGGTAAAGAAAAGCAAAAATTGGGTAAAAGCTGCAAAATATGGGTCAAAGAAGGGACAAAAAGCGTAAAAAAGCATGGAATAATGATAAGAAGGAGTTAAAAAAGCCTCTGAAAGCTCTCCTTTGTGCCTTTCTAATGATGTTGTCCAAGCATTTGCAGCTCTTACTGAAGGTTTTCTATCGAGGCTGGTACTCGGCAGACTTTCCAGGGTCTTTAAAGATTAAATCCACAACAGTAACTCTGATATTGGACGTCTTTTAATCCATTTATAATCCTTTTTTTTAACAATCATTTCTGCAGTTAGCTGGTTAGCCCACCACCATATTGTCTGTTTGTATCCCAGAATGCATTGCGAATGGGCTGTGACAACCAATGGGAGGCTTTTCTGTCAATACACCATGCCTTGCTTAATAGTGCATGTTAAGAACACGCAGAGATCAGGCACAGCATGATGCTAATGCTAATGCTAATGTGAGTGCAGACTGGTGGAGGGGAGAAATCATGTAAGAAACACTCATGCATAATGTGAAAACGCCACGATCCGAGCCTGCCAGCGACAGAAACAACTTTAAACGGTTGATTTTTAGCTTGTTTTAGGGAGCACATCTCGGCCTTTCCAGCCTCTCTCTGAGGCTGTGGCTGGCTCTGCAGCACATCCTAACTTTCCCCGTATAAACAAGTCAAATAAAGCTGATGTAAAAATACTGTAACTCCCCTTTGATGAGCCAGCGTGTGTCCTAATCATCATCATCAGTCTTTGCTTTTCTGCAGTAACGTTTCCGTGCACATTCCCTCTGCTGGTACATTATGTAAATCTCTCCTCTGTTTACTCCGCAGCACATCAGAACATCTCGCTCACTGGCAGAACAAAAGAAAATTAAGTGGTTACGGGACGGCGGAGAAGCCAAAAATATCTGAAATATTCTGCTAATCCTCTTTGATGTTGACTGCAGCACAGAGTGCATCCTTCCCTTATGTTTACTCATTATTCCTGAAGTATTTCTCAAAAAGTCACAGCGTGAAAAGACATCTAACCCCACCTCTGTGTGCTTATACAAGCTCTCTTTAACGTGTCACACGAGGTGAAGAAGGAGCTGCAGCATCCTCATGAATAGCAGGAATCAGACTGTATGTAAATATCAGAAAAACAGCATGCTGGGTTGGAAGGATAAAGCTGGAATCAGAGCTCACTGGGCAGCAGAAATCAAGCTGTTCAAATATTAAAGAGCACAGGGACAGAGTGGATTTACATGAAGGGTTTGGTGCATAAAGGCAGGATGAAAAGAAAATAGGGAACCTAATGAGGGGATGCATCATGGAGAGACAGCAGCCTGGACCCAGATAAAGAAGAGACGGCTGAAGGAGAAGGGTTACATACGACCGTAGGTGACGATAAGACCATGTGAATGGTTGATATTTATCAGACAGGTCCCTGGATGTGTTCCTCAGCGTCTCTTTGCTCCAGTTTCTTTCTAAGGTCATGCCGGTGCAGAGATTTGGCTGATTCTGTCGTCTGTAAATGCCAAACCTGCAGCCGTCAGTCCGATTGTTGTTATCGGATGGTAAGATCCTCATTCTGTCTCTTGTTGTCATTGTAGTCCGGCCTTCAGACCGGCATGTGACCTGAGGGTCAGCTTTGGATTCTGTATGAGGAGCTGGACTGGCCTTCAGTACCCTGATACCTTTATTTTATCCTGTTTTACTATGAAATTAGGTAAACGCAAAAGTTTGATCAATAATTTATCTCCTTTTCTTGCAATGAAAAGGCTACTTTTTCCATGAAGATGGAGTGATTTCTCTGGAAAACTGGTAAAAATGTACATAATGATGTGGAAAGAGGGTGTAAAACTTTTCAGTTTTGTCTCTTTTCTTTGTCATGGCGTGTATTTTGGTCCAATCACGCTCCAGATGGCGACATATTCAATAAACTAACGTGCAGTGTTGAACATTTTTTTGGGAAAATTGGGTTGCAATTTGTTGTAAGAGAGACTGGTGGGTCCTAAACCTGGACCAGTTGAGAACCGCTGCTTTAGACCATTGGTTCCCAACCTGGGGTTCGACCACCCCTGGGGGGGCGCCAAAGATCTCAAGGGGGTGCCCAGGACCCTGTCTGCTCTATTTAGTAAGAATCATGATTAGAAACATGATGTTTTAAGGCAGGGGTTCCCAACCTGTTTTCCTTAGGCCCCCCTACTTAAAAAGCTAAGCCGCCCAGGACCCCCTCGGAAAAATCTAATCAATTTTAAATGTTTTTATTGAAAATCTGAACATAATAGGCCCACATACTCTTGTTCTTGATAAAAATCAATGTAGAAACTTTGCATTGTTACAACAGGGAAACTCATGAAAAGAGGATTTAGTCATTTCTTAATAAAACCTCTAAATTCTCAAGTTTAAAAACGTGTTAATTTACCAGTAAAGATCATTTTGTCACTTTAAAAGTTGTAAATGTTAGTGAACCTAAACTGAGTGTTTCTGTGATAATAAGGTCAAAAATCCAACCAATATTTTCAGTTTGGTTTCTTGAACATTTTTAGCAGACACTATTTTTCATTGTATTGAAGGATTTTAAAATTTGACATTTCTGAGTTTCTACTGTCAAAATTAAAGACTTCTTAACTCAGAAACTGAAAAAAATTGTCTTGTAAATTTCCTCCTTTTTAAACTTTGAAATCCAAAGTTTTTTCAAGAGAATAAACAACTTTTAAATCGAATTTTCCAATGGAAAATGTGAACTTTTCTGCTTAAAAACTAGATTTTCTTCATTTTTAAAAATCTTTTAGGCTGGCCTTAAAACATTGGTTCCCAATCTGGGGTCCAAGCACCCCTGGGGGGGCGCCAAAGATCTCAGGGGGGCGCGGGACCCTGTCTGCTCTGAGGTTGTCGAAATTAGATGTACAAATATATTTAGTAAGAATCATGATTAGAAATATGACGTTTTAAGGCCAACCTAAAAGATTTTTAAAATTGAAGAGAATCTGTGGTGTTTAAGCAGAAAAGTTCACATTTTTCATTGGAAAATTCGATTTTAAAGTTCTTTATTTTCTAGAAAAAACCCTGGATTTCAAAGTTTAAAAAGGAGGAAATTTACAAGACAGTTTTGCAGTTTCCGAGTTAAGGAAATCTTTAATTTTGACAATAGAAACTCAGAAATGTCAAATTTTAAAATCCTGTTTGGTGTTTGGTCAAAAATGTACAAGAAACCAAACTGAAAATATTGGTTGGATTTTTGACGTTATAATCACAGAAACACTCAGTTTTGGTTCACTAACATTTACAACTTTTAAAGTGACAAAATGTCAACTTTTTTCTGGTAAGTTAACAACTTTTTAAACTTGAGAATTTAGAGGTTTTGTTAAAAAATGACTATTTCCTCTTTTTTAAGAGTTTCTCTGTCATAATAATGGAAAGTTTAAACATGGATTTTTGTCCAGAACAAGAGTATGTGGGCCTATTATGTTCAGACTTTCAATAAAAACAGTTAAAACTGATTTGAATTTTTCTGAGGGGGTCCTGGGGGGCTTAGCTTTTTAAGTAGGGGGGCCCTAAGGAAAACAGGTTAGGAACCCCTGCTTTAGACCACCAGGCCCTTACCTCAGGATTAAATGACCTCTGACCTCTGCACTAACGGAGCTGTGTGCAGACTTTAACAGCAGAAGTGGTGTTTCCTCCAGGTTTTCTTGAATCAGTGACTGTAAATCACACCAGAGCGCTCTCTAATAACTCTGAAGTCTCACTTTTCAAACAGCCGCGGTTCTTGACACAGTTTCTACCTCCAAATTTAAAATAGTCTGAAAAGATTCTCCAGAGGCCGGCCTGTCAGAAGCATCCTCATTTTGGTTCTTTATCTGTAGTGCAGCTTGGGTACTCTCATTCAGAATCTTCTGAATGGATAAAAAGAAATAAAACCATCTCTGGGAGTTCAGCCCAAAGTGTTAAACTGTTTTTCTCAAGAGTGCTGGAGAGCTGGTATCTGAGCCGAGCTCCGCTGCAGCTCCTCTGGGTCTCTGTGAGTCATTAAACCTCCAGTTAGAAACTATGAACCGTCTGATTCATGGACATCTGTGAGGATCCGACGGTCTTTGATTACAGGCTGAATGTCCACGATTACGCCTGTCAAACACACTCGCCTTTACACACCAAACCCTGCAGCTGTGCTGTACTCCCTCATACCTGATGAAAGGTGGTAAAGGGACTATACGTAGAATTTTACACTGAAATGTGATTTAATAAATCTCTAATTCAATCAGCTTGCAGCTTTTACCCAATTTTTGTTTAATTAAATCCATTTTTGCCACTCTGTAACCACAACATTTTTCTTCCAATGTTGCATCTTTTATCCATTTTGCCACTTTTTAACTGCTTTTCACTATGCTTCCACCCTTTTTACCTTTCTCAGCTCATTTTTTGCAACTGTTACACAATTTTTTGCCACTTTTTGACTGCTTTTGTCCATTCTTCCAACCTTTTTGCCTTACTTGGTCCATTATTGCAGGGTCAAACATATCATCCCCTTTAGATCTGACATTTTTGTTGATCACTTTCACCTTTCTTTAACCTTTCTTATCCCATTTCCCATTTTAAAAATGTTATAGGACTCTAAAGACAAAAGAAAAAAACAAATCAGAAATCAAAACTCAGAGATTTTTATTGATAACACACAGAAAACCAAGTGACTAAGCCTTTTCTCTGCACAGACTTGTTCTCCATCTCTCTGGGACACAACGGTGAAAAAAATGAACATTTCAAAATATCTACATGTATACACAGAAAAGTCAGTGTGCTTTAACAGTTAGGTTCATTTGTGCCATTTCTCAAAGAGATGCAACTGGTCGACTACAACTCCCACAATACATTGCGGTAAATAATATGGTGATACCCAGGGCAGAAAGCGACGGAAAAGATCAAAAATGGATTAAAAATGGATAAAAAAGACCCTTATTATTGGATCTAATGACGTAGAATCAATCTTTAGAGACCCCAAAAGTCACCAAAGTTCCACGCTCACTAGAACGGCGTCCTTTAGGGCTAGGGAGACATCGAAGATAGCTAACGAACAGCAAGAAAGTCAGCTTTCAGAGGAAAAAAAGAGTTAGTGTCCATGACTTTTGGTTCAAAAGTTATACATGTTTTTATAAACTTGTCACTTCTTGTTATTTATGACAACATCGTCCTCAGAGACCCTGGAGTCAGCCCAGTTCTGTTCTCACTAGAAAATGTTCTGTAAGAGCTACAAATGCATGGAGAACATATCAGAAAGGCACAATGGAGAGCTTTCAGATAAAAAAAAACAATGAAGTGTCTATGACCTACGGTTCAAACGTAACAAAGGGATTTATAAAGGGGTGTGCCTGTGATCTGTGCAATGTGAGCTCTAAGGGTTAACTACTGGAAGCTGCTGTTCTGTTGCTGTACCTCATTCATGTTTAATGCTGCTGACCTGAGAACACTGCTGGTGGATTTTACTGTGTTTAATTCAAAGAAGTTGGTGATTTTTTAGCTGAATGAGCAGCATTGCTCATTTTGTTCTTGCAGAGTTCATCTATCCTGGTGGTCAGATGCCCTCATCAGTGAAAAACCTCCAGCTTTGCTCATTAATACCAACAGAATTTGATCAGATTTCTATTTTTTACTCCCAAAGGCAGTCCCAGTAGTGGATGCTCCACCAGCTCCTCTGTGTTTGTGCCTTCAGGCTCATTTTTAACTTTGAAGACATGCCTGCAGTGATGACCTTTAACCTTTTCCCATCATTAATGCTCTAACATTTCACTTTTTAAAAGTGAAACTGAAATTTTCATCCTCTGCGGTGCACAAAAGGTCACTCTCTGTTTTCTTCTCTTACATCAGTGTTTACGGCAAATAACAACCAGAAATAATGGACAGCAACAGTTTGATTTTCTAGAAGAGCAGAGACATTTTCTAAACAAATTAAATTCCAAATTCAATATCGTAGTATTTCTACAGTCCTTTGTAGGCCTGTTCTCTCTCAGGAATACTAAATCATGAACAAACCCAACATCCCAGCTGTTGAATTCATCCTCCTCTCCATGCATTTTGCAGCATTTCTTCTTAAAACCACACAAAGATGCCAACAGCCCACGCAAACAGCAGTGGTAAACAGGCTTGAGCTTGTACAGTGCTTTCATAGCCGTTGGACGACTCAGAGTGCTTTTTAGTTTTTACTAATCCTCTTCATAAACATCCTTTCACGCCGCTGAGGCAGCAGTGGGAGAAATTTGGGGTTCAGTGTCTTTCCTAAGCACACATCAACATGTGACTGCAGGAGCTGGGGATCAAACCCCCAACCGACCGGTTTAGAGCTGACCACCTCATCCTACTGATCCACAGTCGCCTCAGACAAGAGAAACTACATCAGCTAAAGACTTCATATCAGAGATGTCTGGTAGCATCATCACATCTGCTGATGATGTTTCAGGGCTCATTTCCAGAAGAACATTTCCTCACTACTGCCTGGACTGTGACTCTTTAGTGAGGGGCTAGGGCACCTGGAAACAGGGGTTGAATTTGTTAGAGGTCAGGCTTTCAGGTTCATCCAAACAGTGGTTAAGTGGGCAAAGAAAGAATGGCTAAAAACTCCAAACACAGTCGTGTTTATGTGGGTTTAAAAGTCCAGTTTAACTCTGACAAACAATGAATGACTTCTTAAACACCATGCAAACACACAGGCTCATTTTAGTGAGTCTCATGGTTTTATTCTTTATCAAAGGAGACCAGCAGCACAGTCATCCAACCAATCAGCCTCTGGTCCAATCACTGACCCCGTCTTTCACCTCCTTCTGTCTTTTCTTTGTTCTTTTTAGAGAAAACGTCCAGAGGAGGATTTATCAGATCCTCGGTTTGATTCTTTTGTGCTTCAGTAAACCAGCAGCTCGTCTTCACAGACAGCTGGGAGCTCCACGAGCAGAGAAGCAGCAGATATCAGTGTCTGAATGTCAGTCAGCGAGCTATTCTTGTGTTGTGATGGAGCCGGGATCTCAGGGTGAGGAGGTCAGCGCTCTTCACTGCTCATTCTGCGTGTCTAATAGGCTGTTCCTCTTCAGGACCGCTGTGAACTGTGTCCACTTCACTTCTCAACATCGGGAGACAAAGAACGATCTCTGCAGAGATGGAGACAGAGAGAATGTGTGAATGTGTTTGCTCTCATTCAGTCAGGCAGCACTCTGTCCTGCTCCAGTGTTCTCATGACCCCAGGAATGACATGGTGCAAGGAAAGTCTAAATGTTAGTGAATCTGGAGATACTGGAAACAAATCCAGTAACATGCATTACCAAGAAAAATGCAAGCAACCTTCATCATGCTGTCTAAATTGCACAGACTTGTTGCAGTATTAGTAAAGATTAGACCGTGGATCAGCTTTGGTTGAAATATAACCAAAGTTCTAACGTTTATGTGAAACTTTGACATCATCAGTCACTAAAATTACGATGATTGCACCGTCCATACATGTGACATGTTACAGTCTTGATGACTGTGACAGCCTGAATCTGCTCATACATGCTTGTCATGCAGGCAGACTGCAGCATAATAGAGACATGTCACACTCAGCTGCAGTCATGCTCATGTTCATGATGTATGAAACATACAGTCTGTACTGCCTACCTTGAATCCGACACAAAGCGTGTCTTTGCAATCCAGGGTGCAGGCTTTAAGGACAGATTGGATTTCATACATGAGTCCTTGAAGAAGATGTAACCTGAATATTTGTTCTCAGCCTTGTGACCTTTAGCAGCATTAGCATTCATCAGCAGGGACGATGTGTACATGCAAAGGTGTGGAGGATGGAGAGAGGAGTAAACCAAAGGATGAAGCTGACAGCCCTAGAATTTCAACTTTATTGTCAGAGCATCATTCTGGTTTTTAACGTCTCAGTGATTCTCCTGATGGAGCGCTGTTCTCTTTTTATTGTGCTTGTGATGAATCAGATGTTAACCTTCACATTTGGCATCAGCACACCTTTTATTCTACATAACAGGCATGTAGATACATTTCTGAGAAGGTGGACGCTGACTACATGTGCAGGCCTCTGCTACAGGTTCAGAGCTACATGTAGCTACATTCTGTGCTACAATCAGCTCAGACACAGATGCATTAATCGACTATCAAATATGTGATTTTATTTCTTACCAGGTGATGCATCCAGGCAGTAAAAGATGGAGGGCTGCAGAGGCCTAGTGGTTACATGGGTGGTCCAGGTTCAGGTCTGGCCTGTGGATCCTTTACGGCATGTCTCTCCCCAAATCTTTCATCCCTATTTCTGAGTCTTTCCACTCTTTCAGTCTTTCATCACATAGAGACGACAGCTGGACGTATTCTGAGTGTTTTTAATGCATCTCTTCTCTTTAAAGTCTAACAGTGGTGGACCAGCAGATTTATAATCTCTAAACCCCTGGTTTTCAAAGTGTGAAACGGGCCTCCCCTGGGGGACGCCCAAGGACTTCAGGGGAGGCACGAAAGGTTATATGCTATGCTAACTTCTGCTGTCTGTGGGGTGAAATGGACAGATTTATATTAGCTACAGAAACTATACCATAGAGTTGACTATTGAAGTTTGGATTTTCCTGCATTAGTCCTGGTGATGCTCAGCAGCCACAGTGTTTCATTTGCAAAAATCAACAAGCTGATGACTGCATAAGGCTGTAAACTCCAGGGGCATACAGAGACAAAGCACTAAGTCTAGTGACCAAAACCAGTGGAAGTTTCTGACAGGTAGTAAAAGGAATTTTGGTCACTGAAGGTAACAGACACTTAGTGCCATCAACAAGAAGACAGCCACTGCATGTGCAGGTTTTTGGCCCCAAAAGCTTGGACAAGGCTGAAGGTGGAGGATGAACTGCAGTTACGTAAACCTGCATCAACTGCATAGATACAAACTCATAGATGCCACTAAAACAGAGCATAGAGTATAACAATCAGGCAGTATTCACACTTAACTCATTACTGAAACTAAATAACTGACTGCCTTGGTTAGATGTTAGACATACACAGACCAAAATATAAAAAACACTGAAAAATTAAAAATGTTTAAAGACGAGACATAAATGTTTGAAAATAAAGTTACTTCTATTTTCATTATCTTGTTTTTTATGGAGGTGGGGGTCAAATTATTTCCTCCTAGGGGAGGCTCCCTCTCAGACACTTTGAAAACCCCTGCTCTTAACTTTTGCTTTATTTACCAAATGAGTATACCACATGACATACATCAGCAGAAAGCTCTGGCTCCAGGATAAAACCATCATAGCAGCCACAGTTAATGCAGATTTCAGACCACAAACAGCTCTCCTGATCAGAGAGAGCCTGACTGCATCAGAGAGTCCACACAATCTAAATCCAAAAACTGGATTACATCCAGAAAGATCCATGGTCTGGTGTGGTTTAATCTCACATTTGCTGTTGTTCTTAATATCCACTATATTCCTTATAATAATGTATTTTTTCAAGCAATTGTGAGACGGCTTTATAGCAGCATTGTTGTTAACCTCTGACCTTCAGACTGACACGGTTAGAACCTTCTTACTCTGTCTACAGCAGGGGTGTCAGACTCAATCCCAGCAGGGGCCAGAATCTGGATTTAGGTCTAACCTGACGGCCCACCAGGGTCAACATTTAACCAAAAACTGTCAACCTCATTTTCACCACTGATGAATTATGGGAAGTAAAAAACAACTTAACCCTGACAATAAAGTCAAAATGATCAGTTTAAAGGTTTAAAATCTGAGGTAAAAGGCAAACTTATTACTTCAAAGGTAAAAACACAAATTAAAAAAACAGAATAGAAAAAAATAAGATATAAGGCAAAAATATGAGACTGAAGTCAAAATCATGAATGTAAAGGATAAAATATGAGACAAAACTCACAACTGTGAATTTAAAAGGTGAAATATGAGAATATGAAATTAAAAATCATGAGTTTTAAAAGTCAAAATATGAGGTAAAATAAATATTTGTGAATATAAAATGTAAAATATGAGAAGAAATGAAAAACTGTGTGTTTAAAAGGCCAAAGTTACTCATGAAAAAGGTCAAAATATTATATAAAGATGTGAAATCCTAAGTTTTGTAATTGTAAGATGCAGAATTGAAAATTGGAAATAAAAACACAATTTTTTTTTTACATGGTTATACTGGAGTCAATCTGCAGACCTCATACTGGTGGGCCAGTTTTAGTTAAAATAGGATGTGATCCTGCAGGCCGGGTATAACTGTTCCAGGGGCCGAATTTGGCCCCCAGGCCTTGACTTTGACAGCCCTGGTCTACAGCCTACATGAGCCAATGAGGGTTGAAGGGATGGCCACCTTGTGATGTCAGCAGCCCCGCCCACATCAGCACTGGCATGCTGCAGGATGATATTTAAATGTCACATTTCTATTTCTCGACCATAACGCCTGTTTTTAGGATATTTTAGGCAAAACACACTCCATTTTATGCTTCCCTCTCTTTCTGTGCCAGTAATTCTGATGGTGGTTCTGGGATATGGACAGGATTCCTCTAAGGGTCACCTTTCCACAGAGACCGTGATTATATCTGTGTGTTGAAGCGTTCAGGAGCAGCAGCCCTCTTGTTTGAGGTATAGGACTGTTTTTATTATGGTTACCTTGGGTCCTTTTTGGCATCTCATCCTGTGACTCATCCTCATAAAAACAGGAGTCAAATCCTCATTTTCTGCTCTTTTGCTCTCATCTTTGAACCTGAACTAGCTAAGGCGTCATGCTTTGGTCCGGTTGAGTTTTTCCCTCCCAGCTGCAGTCATCTACAGCCTCAGACCCCCTACAATCATTCATACTGTATCTATACCAGCGGCTACAGTGAGACTGACAGTTTGGGAAGAAACTTCTCGGTGTTCCCTAATTCTGCCCTGAAGGGGTTAACAGTAAATACTACATTACAGCTTGTTAGCATTAGCATTGTGGCTTAATCTGAAGTTTGGCACTGCTGCATGCTGGGGGAGAGGATTATTTTCCCTCACAATGCTTAGTCTCCAAACTGCTCTTTCTGCTTCTGCTCCTCTTTCACACCTGAACGTTGTGTTGCATTTGTTATTTAGAGGATAAACTGGATTTCCAGGCATCTAGAGTGAAACCAGGATGTGATTCTGTACTGTAAATGGACATTACAGCTGCGGTGAAGGCAACAATAACGGATCTGTTGTTCCTGAGCAGAGCTGCACATTTAAGCGAAGCCTCAGTTTATCCTCCTCTCTGCCTCTAATTGAATTTCCTGCAACATTCAGGATGCACAAACACTCATTTCATCACTTACTGTAGCTGCTACCCCCCCTCCTCTCACACAGACGGAGGCAGTAATGCTTTGTGCTGTAGTAGGTAATAATTAGCAGGGCACGTCTGCAGCCGTAGTGGAATCAGCCGCTAATCTGTTCCATTGACTGAGCTGAGAAAGCAAATTAAGCAGCTAATGAGCGCCATGACATCATTCAAGTGAACGTGATCAATCTCCACCCAACAGCAGCAGTCAGCACGCCGCCTGTACGCAAACACAGCCACACACACAGAAGAGCTCACACACACAGAGTCCGAAGTGAAATCCAACACCAGAGGCAGCGTTTTTAATTGAACCGTTGGTACAAAGAGAGAGAGAAAGGATTATTCTGGAGCCTTTCTTTCCCAGAAGCATACCTTTGCAAGGATGCCAGGCATTTTTAGAGAGTAACACAATGATCATGACGCAGATATGATGGGATTTTTGAATAATGATATTGAATTTGAATAGCGTGATTTGAATTTGAATTTAATGCTTTGAAACTGAATTTTTTTGCATGGAAATTGAATTTTGCTTTGCTTTGAAATTGTATTTTATTCACTTGAGCTTTCAACTCTATATATTCCTTAAATTCAAAAATAAAGCATTCAAATTCAGTTCATTCAATTCAAATTCATTTCTACAATTCAATTTCAGTTCAGCGTGGCACACGTTTACGTCATCCACTTCCGTGAGGAAGAGTAATCGAGCACAGATCGTTCTCAACTCAGCGGGACTGCCGAAAATCAAGTAGAAGAAGAACTGAGCGGATCTGGCATCTTTTCCGCCATGTCTCAAGACAAGGGACGCAATAATCAGGATTGTATTAAGCTTAAAATTATTCATATTTATCATCGTTTACAGGAAAAGAACACAGTGTAAGTCCTAACATTACTGTAGCTATTGGAGCTAGCTACTAATATAGTTCAGTATAGCCTCAGTCAATATGACAGGGATAGCTGGCTTACAGTATTTTTCTCCAGTGCATGTAATGCCCAACAGCCAAGTTACCTTAACGACACTTAAAATAGTTCTTATTTTGCTATTCTGTGCTCTATGAACGAGGCTTTTAAATAATGACGGAGCGTAACGAGTGAGTAGTACCCCTGCCAGAGGAACCTGTTTGGTAGTTTATTGATCACGGAGATAAAACTTTTATGAAATTAAGTAAAGTGCCCAGATGGTCGTCAAAAATCCCTCTCAGGTATAATCGGTCACTGATGTGAAACCCTGCGCTGTCAGACAGCTATCCCCCTGTTCATGCTTACCTGTTCAGTAACAGGTGCTACTGCAGCTGTCAGACAGCCTGTCTGTCCTGTTTCCTTGCGTGCAAAATTTTTTACTAGCTATTTTAAATGGCATTAAGGAAACTTGGCTGTTTAAGAGGAACAATTTCCACCACCCTCCCCCAGCCAGCTTCTACTTCAGTCTAGCTGGGCATTACATGCCCTGGAGGAAAATACTGCAGCTATCCGTGTCATACTGACTGAGGCTATACTGAACTATATTAGTAGCTAGCTCCAATAGCTACAGTAATGTTAGGACTTACACTGTGTTCTTTTCCTGTAAACGATGATAAATATGAATAATTTTAAGCTTAATACAATCCTGATTATTGCGTCCCTGGTCATGAGACATGGCAGAAAAGATGCCAGATCCGCTCAGTTCTGTTTCTACTTGATTTTCGGCAGTCCCGCTGAGTTGAGAACGATCTGTGCTCGATTACTCTTCCTCACGGAAGTGGATGACGTAAACGTGTGCCACGCTGAACTGAAATTGAATTGTAGAAATGAATTTAAATTGAATGAACTGAATTTGGATGCTTTATTTTTGAATTTAAGGAATATATAGAGTTGAAAGCTCAAGTGAATAAAATACAATTTCAAAGCAAAGCAAAATTCAATTTCCATGCAAAAAAATTCAGTTTCAAAGCATTAAATTCAAATTCAAATCACGCTATTCAAATTCAATATCATTATTCAAATTCACTTTCTGGTGGCACAAATCTCAGCCCATAGATAAACATTTTTAAAAAAAAAATAAAAACCTCAAATTGCACTGTTCCACATTATTAAGCACGACAGAGTTCTAAAAGATTTTATTGGTTGTAAAGAAGTGAAAATGGTCATTATTGAATCTGCAGCATTAGGAGGTCATATTTACTGAAATCAAAGCTATTTCAATCAAAAACATCTTAACAGGCCAAGTTCCATGTTAACATAGGAGCCCTTCTTTGATATCACCTTCACTATTCTTGCATCCATTGAACTTGTGAGTTTTTGGAGAGAAAATAAGAGAAAAATGTCATTTGCATAATAATGTGGAAAGCGGTGTATACAGCAGTAGCACACGGCAACATAAGCAGAGGCTGCTGAATATTTCTGCTAGTCCTTGTTGTCTGCAGGGATCTCCTGCCCTGAAGAGTCTGGAGGAAATCTTTCATTTTTACTAAACTAATTGAATAATAAGATCTGAAAGCATGGTAAAACACTCTGCAGGATGTAAAGGTGTGCTGTCAGCTCTAGTGGAGCTTCACTGCTGATCTCTGTTAACCAGCTGTTAGTTGAATTTGTTGTTTCTTTGTTTTTTAGCATGTTTGGAGCTTTTTACTGCAGCAGCAGCTGTGAGGGACTAATCTGCTTCTGCTGTTATCAGAGTAAACAGAGTCCTGGTGCCAAAAGTGAGTGTTTATGCCGTGTTAATCACCCAGTGAGAGAGAACACAGCCGCTCCATGAGCACTAACTCAAGGTGTTTCTGAACTCACCCAAACAGAGATAGAAACTCTGCTCCTTGGTCCTCTGCTGAACTTTGAATTTATCTCTCTTTGCTTTGGATTCTCCTGTTTCTGAAGGTTTTTTTATCGATCTTTTCTTTGTTTGATGCCACACTAACTTTTAACTCAAACTCAGTGGAGAGCAGAGAAACCAGAGCGGCGCTCCTCTGTTTTCTCATGAGGGCGAATCACTGCAGTGTGATGGATGAATGAATGTCACAAAAACACCACTTATAAAACCAAAAAATACTGCAAAAACTGCAGGATTGATCTGAAGTCCTTATAAAGACTCACTTCATGTGAAGTCATTCTGCATGAGAAAGAAAGAACCAACATTTACGTTTCACCATTAAATGATGATGAAATCCCAGCAGAATATCCTGACTCTCCTTCACTTCTTTCTTGTGTATCTCACACCCTCACATGGCCCGGCTCTCTCACACTCACACCTGCACGTCCCACCTTTCCTGACAGATCTGGGCTAAAACAGCGAGGTGTAAGGCTTCACTGGTTCAGGGCTTTCTCCCAGCTGTTGGTTCAGGATCTATTTTAAACTCACTCCACACACACACACACACACACCTTCAGTACATGAACAAACACACACACCTCCCTCCTCTCTCCTCTGCACAGCTTCAGCAGACGACTTCAGCATCAGTCTGGTCCTGCTCCAGGTTTCTGTCTATTAAAACAGCGGTTCTCAACCTGGGGGTCGGGACCCCATTGGAAGTCGCGAAACACTAAGAGGGGGTCGCCAGATGCCTTAAAAAAATGGAAGATACTTTTGAAATTTGTATCCATTTTAAACCCTTTACACCATTTTTACTCCCTATTTTACCACTTCTAAACCAATTCCTGTCACTTTCCACAGATTGTTGCCTCTGTTGACCCATTATTGCCACCATCAACCCCTTTTTATCACACCCATTTTTGCCCATTTCAACCACATTTCACTGTTTGATATTCCCGTTTTGACCAGATCAACCCATTTCTGTGCCCCAGTTAACCCAATTTTGCCAGTTTAATGAATGTTTTCCCACTTTTAAATCCCATTTCACCTATTTTTGCCTCTTTAAACCTATTTCTGCCACTTTTTAATCCCTTTTTACCACTTCTTGTACCCGTTTTTGCCATTTTTTGCTCTTTTTGCCACTGTTATCAAATATATGCCACTTCTAACTCATTTCTGCTACTTCTAAAATCCCATTTAACCACCTTTCCCACCACCTTTTTTAGACTTTTTTGACAATTCTAATTCTGTTTTTAAGAAGGGATTTACATTTTTAACAGGACTATATACTAGGGCACAAATGTCTTAAAAAAAGATATGCTGCTATGTTAAGAGTTGTTATTATTCAGGTTAAATATAAAATATGGATATGTAGCCTGATTTTCCTGACCTCCATGGGCCCCCAGTTTGGCTGGGTCCCAGAAAGCTCCCCCACATCCCCCCCTTATGGGCAGCGCTGTCTGCACATGACTATTCTTGATTGTGCATGGCTGTTCAACCACCCTCAGGTACAGTGGGGGTCCCTGGTCTCTGGCACCTTTATTTTGGGGGTCATGGGCTGGAAAGGTTGAGAACCCCTGTGTTAAAGGACGTCTGTTTCATTGCTAGATTGTAATATTTCCTGGAAACTATTTAAACTGAGGGACATAAATGCCAGATTATAAAGTTTAAGGCCATAATGGTGGCTCACGTTGACCAGTTCTTGCAAAAATTAAACAATGTTGCAACAGAATTAGACACATCTACATGGTCAATATAGATTGTTTTTTCTTGTTTTAATTTCTAGAAATTGCAGACAGATTCCTACCCATCTTCTTAGTTGCAGAAAAACAACACTGCAATGGGTCAGTACAAAAAAGTGTAAATTTAATGTCTAGTTTAGACTGTGAAGAGAGAGTTTCCAGCATTTTTTAATGATTTTTATATTACATAGTTTTTCAAAGTAAGAATGTAAGGCAGGGATTCTCAAAAGTTGTGCCTTGATGCAAAGTTAGTCCTTCAACAAACGATGCTGCCCCGTGCCTGAAGTGCATGCAAACATCAGATATTGTGTTGCATTGTGCAGCACTGCATGCTTGCTGTCCATCTATTAAATATGCATGCTCTGACCTGTTGATTCACTCTTTTCCCCTTGTAAAAAATGTGGCAGTGTTTCAAACATGTTGGCATTAAAAAGGAAAGAAGGCAATGCAGTAAAACAGAGAAGAGGGAAATGCAGAAAGAGGCAAACAAGCAACGTTTCCTGACCATTAATCCATCTTCCTTCATGGAGGAAAAGTCATTGAATATGAAGCGACCTTAAAATAACAACCAGAACCAACTGATCATTATAAAAACTGAGAGGAAAAAATAAAGATTATGCACACATGTCCCTCTTTGGGATGCCATAACATTCAATCAAGAAACCTTTTCTTAAGGCATGTGCACATGCAGTTCATGCAGACATGGATAAACTGCACAAAAATGCAAAAAAGTCAGAGGTGACTTTAACATGAAATTTAACATTTTTCAAATAAAGGATGCATGTTCTGAGAAAAACTTTCATGCTGGAAAAACTCTGCAGTGTTGTTTCCAGAATCCTCTGGTAAACGGAGATACAGTAGAGCAGAAGATCAAATGAAGCTTTTTCTCCAATATCAGGGTGCATTCAAGGTTTGCTGCAATGGAGGCATTTATGCTTGCATTACAGGAGTGGTCAGAGGAGTGATCTGATTGGCCCAGAGCAGCGATTCGCGGTATGTCAGAGCCACTGACAGGTCAGAGGAGACTGTTGTTTAATGCAGGGGTTCCTGAACTTTTCAGCCCACTACCACTAAAATAACCGAGGACCCCCACTGTTCCTAAGATTGGTTGAATGCAGCCATGCACATTCAAGACTCTGAATGAGCAGAAATCAAACATTGCTTTGATTTCAACATAAATCTCACGTTTGTTTGCATGTATTTCTAGAGAAATGTGCAAAATATACAATTTAAAGTTACTCTCTGTTTCTTGGAAGGCATCTCATGACCCCCACTCAGTGTGTTGTGACCCATAAAGGGGGGAAATGGGAGAGCTTTCTGGGGCCCAGTCCAACTGGGGGCCATGGAGGTCAGTAAAATCATGGTCTATTGTAAAGTTAAGCTGTGATAGCCATATTTTCTATTTAACCTGTTAAATTAACCACTCTTATCAATGAAACAAATATCTTTTTAATCACATGTATAGTAAATAGCTTTCTTAAAATGTAAATCCTTTTTGTTGGAAAATAAATTAATAAATTGGGATTAAAAAAATGGCTAAAATGGGTCAATAATGGTAAAGAAAAGGTGGAAAAAGTGGTGGAATTAGACTTTAAAAGTAGCAGAAATTGGTCAGAAGAGGCAACAATGACATAAAAATGGCAACAAAAAATGAATGGCAAAAATTGGTTAAAGTGGAAAAATGGGCATAAATAGTGGAATAGGGAGTTCAAAAGTGGCTGAAATGGCTTTAAATTGGCAGAAATGTGGGGAAATTTGGTGAAAAAATTGAATTGAAAAATTGATATAAACTGTCAAAAAGTGTTCATTGAGAAAGAGAAAATAGGATGATATTGGCAGATTGGTTTGACTACAAAAACGGGCATATCAGATAGTGAAATGTGGGTAAAATGGGAAAAATGGAAAAAAGTGGGGAAAAGGGGTTAATAGTGGTAATAATGGGTCAACAGAGGCAATATTAAGCTTAAGTGGCAAGAATTAGTTTAGAAGTGGCAAAAACAACAGAAATAATGTGTTGGAAAGGGTTTAAAATTGACAAAAATAGGTGTTAAATGTTAAAAATGTGTTGAAATTGATGGAAAAAATGATGAAAATGGGTTAAAATTGGTGTAAAGTGGCAAATACTCTCTGTTTTTGGGAAGCAACTCACGACCTCCACTCAGTGTCTTGTGACCCCCTAGGGGGCCCCGACCCCCACTTTGGGAACCACTGGTTTAATGTATGATTGAAGTAAAGTCCTGTTTGGTGGGAAAGCTTCAGCTGTGCTCACGTTTGGTCCACATGGACACGCTGCCTTTCCTTTACTACGACTGCTCTGATTGGTCAGATTTGTGCTTGTCAGAAAATCATCCAGAGTCTGAAAAAGAGTCAGCTGTTATCTGCATGGAGATTATTTTGTTTCTGTGAAATCTTGCACAACCAAGCAGCAGGCTAAGAAAAATTAAATGCAGATGAATTGCATGATAGAAACAGCTGTGCCTGGTTTGCAGAAGCTGTTATCTTTGCAGCACTGATGCTAAAAAAATCTCTAACATGTTCATTCCAACCTCAGGAGCCACCAGCTGTGTGATCTGCAGGCTTCTGTGGGTTCTGTTGTCTTCTAAAAGATTGTTAAAGATGATGAAGTGATTTAAAAACTTGAGCTCAAGCTTGAAGGAATAAAAGCTCAGATTAAATTCAGATGAAGTTTTGTCTTTGGTGGCTGCTGCAGCTCTGATCTGGATTTAATAAAACATCAGACTTCTATCAGGTTTGGTCTTTGTAGGCGTTGTTGGATCTGGATTTCTTTGACCCCATCAGACTGCAGATAAAGTCTGGATCTCACTGAGCTGCTGTGCGGTTTAATGTCATAATCTCTGAGCTGAGGCGGTGTGAGCCGGTCTGTGGGAGGTTAAAGACTTCAGAGAGTCCCCATCAGTCCACCTTAAAGCCCAGCGCTGATCACATTTACATTTCAAAGCTCTGTGGACCCCGGCTAACCGCAGAGACTCTGAGAATCTGTCCACAGTTAGAGCGAGGAGGTTTGAAACAGACGCTAACCACGAGAGCGGCTCAGTCCAACATCAGAGACTCTGATCGAGAAGTCTGATGTTTATTTCTCTTTCATTACAGGATTTACAAAGATCCAGGTTCAGTAGGTTTTCTTTGGTCGTTGCTGAGCAGTGACCGAAACACTTGAGAGAAAGGTTGACGACGGCGGTCAGCTTTGACCTTTTTCTGTCAGTTCTGTAAATCAACGTTTCCAGGTCAACAATCAGAAACAGAACCAGTGATATTCCAGCTCCTTTGTTTTTGTCTTCTGACCATTGAAGTGCATTGAATCTTTCATCATGGAGAAACCAGAGAGAGATTCTTTATTTGCAGATGCATGAACACGGCAGATACTGCAGGTAGGGAGGCAAACATCTGCAGAAACACCAATTAAATCATCTTTTTCAGTTTCCACATATTGTTTTTAATGTTTACTGTAATAACCACCTGTTGGCTGTGAAGCACAACTTCTCAGCTTTCAGAAACTGTTTGAATTTTTCCAGTAGCACAAACAGTCACATTTATACGGTAATGCAAAATGTGCTTTCCCAGTACCTGCCACTGATGTACTGGGTTTTAAAGGGTTGATCTTCATTTATAAAGCCAAACTGGTTCCAAATGAGGAGCAGTCTAGGAGCCAAATGATCAGGATCTCTAAAAACAGAGGGATTTTCCATCACAAGGAGTGAAACAGGAAACACGAGTAAGTTCAGAGTCCAGTGAGCTAAACCAGGACAGACCTGGACTAAAACAGAAACGGATCATTCACAGTCCTTGTGTAACACGCCCAGTCTTCAAACTGAAGCTTTTTTAAATTCCTGCTGCAGTTTCTCTGGGACACAGAAGTTAAAGACTGTTTTCATTTTCACACTTTGAATCTGTTGCATTTTCATAAACAGCTAAAAACGTGGACTTTTTGCTCACATTTTCCTGAGGCACCCCATCTGGAGTCCTCAGCTGCTGCGCCACATCATCTGCAAAGAACCAATTCATGAGGAATGACATTTAGCACCAGTTAACATGGTCACAAATTAGAGCATAACACCGGCAGAGCTTTGAAAGACCTCTCATTCATGCACTGAGTTTCTATTTTTTCACGAGTGGCTTCAAATGTTTGATAAATGTGCAGGAATATTGATGAGGCGTTCCTCCATGCTGCTCCAAGTCACCCCAGACTCACTTCAGACTGTGCTGACTAACTGACCGGTGTTCTGAGTGCAAAGTGTAGCTTGTAGGTTAAATAGGAGTGTCATAATGATGGAAGAGAGGCTGGTATTGGTGTGAATATTGCAGTGTGAACTCTAAGAGAAAAATACAATGAACCATTTTATCATGCGAATCAGAGCAAATGACTAAAACCAACTCTGCTTTCTTTGCTTCAACGTGAATCTCTTTGATGTGTTTTCTCAGGCTGGGTCTGAGGGTCCCAGTGTTTACGACACCCTCCAAAGCTGACTTTTAATTGGTAGCTTGGTGGACTGATGCTGGGACCCTGCAGTCTGCACGTCAGAGTGTCTAAGGCAGCCTCTGCCATCAGCATGAGAATGAGCCTGTGAAAGTGGCATTTAATGGAAACTTCTTTAAGTGGCTGGAAGAACAAAGAAGCTCTAAAAAGTGCAGTCCATTCACGTTTTTCCTCTGAATCTGCAGTTACTCTACCGAGGCCGGCTTTTTCTTTAATCTAGCGCAGCGGTTTTCTGACAGCCTCCAAACGAGCGCCGTGTTTGATGGATAAGAGCCGGCGATGCAGCACGATGACAAACATGGCCGCTACATGTCAGAGTCCATCAGCTGCTGCATGCATGTGAGCGCGTGCAGACATGTGTGGCGTTCCACATGGAGAGCCATCGCATTAAAGAACGGCTGTTTAAGCACTTTGTCTCCAGAGGAGGTGGGTTAGAGAGGTTGGGCTGCTTCATACACCTAGAGCATGATGGGAAATATAAAGCATGTATGATTATGGGTGGGGGTGGGTCTGAATGTGGAGATTATAACACTAAAACAGATGACAGCATATGGAAACGACCACCATTTACATGATTAAATCTATTAATAATCCTGCATCAGAGGAGGGAGGTTTCTGCCACATTTAGAGGATGTTTTATGGATGCTGATTTACAGTTTTATAACATTCTTTTCTGCAGATGCATTCCTTTACAACACTGTTGTGTCTTTCTCTAAAATGATAAAACTAGTGAACCAGATTAGTAGACACAGGTTGCTTCAGGTTGCATGATGTGAAGTGCATCAGAAGAAGATAAATCCAGAGCTAAACACACTATATTGCCAAAAGTATTGACTCAGCCATCCAAATCATTGAAATCAGCTGTTCCAGTCACTTCCATGTCCACAGGTGTATAAAATCATCACCTAGGCATGCAGACTGTTTCTACAAACATCTGTGAAAGAATGGCTCGCTCTCAGGAGCTCAGTGGTGAAATTTCCTGGCTCCTAAATATTCCACAGTCAACTGTCAGTGGTATTATAACGAAGTGGAAGCCATTGGGAACCACAGCAACTCAGCCACCAAGTGGTAGACACGTAAAATGACGGAGCGGGGTCAGAGGATGCTGAGGTCATAGTGCGCAGAGGTCACCAACTTTCTGCAGAGTCAATGGCTACAGACCTCCAAACTACATGTGGCCTTCAGATTAGCTCAAGAACAGTGGTAGAGAGCTTCATGGAATGGGTTTCCATGGTAACAGCTGCATCCAAGCCATACATCACCAAGTGCAATGCAAAGCGTGGGATGCAGTGGTGTAAAGCACGCCGCCACTGGACTCTAGAGCAGTGGAGACGCCTTCTCTGGAGTGACCAATCGCACTTCTCCATCTGCCAATCTGATGGACCAGTCTGGGTTTGGAGGTTCTCAGGTGAAGGTACTTGTCTGACTGCATTGTGCCAAGTGTAAAGTTTGGTGGAGGGGGAATAATGGTGTGGGCTTGTTTTTCAGGAGCTGGGCTTGGCCCCTTAGTTCCAGTGAAAGGAACTCTGAATGCTTCAGCAGACAAAGAGATTCTGGACAATTCCATGCTCCCAACTTTGTGGGAACAGTTTGGGGATGGCCCCTTCCTGTTCCGACATGACTGTGCACCAGTGCACAAAGCAAGGTCCATAAAGACATGGAGGAGAGAGTTTGGTGTGGATCAACTTGACTGGCCTGCACAGAGTCCTGACCTCAACCTGATAGAACACCTTTGGGATGAATTAGAGCGGAGACTGAGAGCCAGGCCTTCTGGTCCAACATCAGTGTGTGACCTCACAAATGCGCTTCTGGAAGAATGGTCAAAAATTCCCATAAACACACTCCTAAACCTTGTGGAAAGCCTCCCCAGAAGAGTTGAGCTGTTATAGCTGCAGAGGGTGGACCCACGTCAGATTAAACCCTATGGATTAAGAATGGGGTGTCACTGAAGTTCATGTGCAAGTCAAGGCAGGTGAGCAAATATTTTTGGCAATATAGTGTATCTCTGGATCGGTATCTGCTAATCTTATTCAAAGACTATCAGAAAAAAAAACAATACAATTTCTTTCTAAAAATCAACAATTGGTGCATTCCCAATTCAGATACAGATTTTTTTTTTACTCAAATTGTACCTGATACAAAAATGTGAAGTCTGTTTTTCATGTTTTTGAATCTTTGTTCATTTTGAAGAGCACAATAATCTCAGTTTAAAATGAGATTGAACTGAATTAACAGTGATTATATTTTATGTCTATTATAACTAAGGAATAAAAGTAAATTAGCAAAACAAAGAATAAAAAACAACAAAGATAAATGCTTATTTAAGATTAAAAAGAGTGTAATTCTTGAATATTTAGTATAAATTCTGATTTTGTTCAGAAAATGAAAGCTAAAGACATCAGCCCTGTGAATGATGCTGAATATGAAAGCCTCAGATCTCCCGTGGAGCCTTTAGGAGGGTGTTTCATGAGTGATATGGATCTGCTCTCTAATGAGCCTCATGATTCATGAGGACAGGAGGAGGTGGGGGTGGAGGTGCAGTCAGAGGGGGGTTGTGCTCACTAGAGGGCGCTGTGCCACATTAAGAGGAGCTCTGCAGCTCATTAGACTGCCAGACTCCTCTCCTCTTCATCAGCGATGATGACACACTTCATTCATGGCTGTGTCTTTATTTTGGCTCTGGTGAAGTTCAGCAGAGGAGTTCTTCATGTTCTAACCCAAAGATGGAAGATTTCCTTAAAAAGACTCCTGAACCCAGGAGCAAACATTTGATTGGTTGTTATCTGCATCTCAAAAGCTCTAAAGCAAACTAAAGAAAGTGAACTGGACCTGATGATGACCCCCTATTCTATCAGGTATTCTTAGCTGCAGCAGAGAGACAGTTTCACTGTTTAGAGCCTAAACATAAATGGCTCGTTGTTTAAAGATGAAATAATGAAGATAATAAGTGATTGAAGCTGAATCAAAATCCCTCGGACAGCGTTACTCAAACCTGCTCAACCAAAGAGCCAAACTGTTGAAAAACACATTAACAAGAGCCACAATCTAAGAGGTGAAAAGTGAAAATTAAAGGAAGTTAAAGGTGGCAAAAATGGTATAAAGCAGCAAACACTGGGAGAAAAGTGGCAAAAAAATGGCTGGGAAGTGACCAAATAAGGAGTTAAAAGCAGATAAAACTTTGCAAAAAATGAGTGAAAAGTGACTAAAAAAAATGTGGCAAAAAATGTTTTAAAATTGGCGTAATTGGTGTGAATTTGCAAATGTGTAATTTGAAAAATATTCTCTTCTTTAAGGCATCTGGAGACCCCCTCTCAGTGTTTTCATGACCCCCAGTGGGGTCCCAACCCAACGTTGAGAACCACTGCTCTAGACTCTGGTCTCCCTTCATCTGTCTAGACCTGTTGTAGGAGGTCTGCAGGACTGAGTCCTTAGTGATGTTGCTCACCATGCAGGTAAATCAGGTAACCTGCTTTGTAGGGAGTGTAGGGGTCTTGGCCCAGAGTGTAGAAATGTTCTGATAACTGCAGTGTGTGAGCTTTACCAACCTTTAGAGGAAAAATGCATGCAGCTATAACACATAAGTTTATGGATGTGGCAGTGCCTGGGCCTGCAGAGCAGCCTTCCACCGCTGATGCTCTGTCTCCTTTGGGGTTAAACTTTCTCCATCCACCGACTGTTCCTGCCCTCTTGGCTTGATTTAAAAATAGAGATTCTACAGTAGATCAGGTCTGCAGGCTTCTGTATCACTTTATTTACAACTACATCCCTCCTCTTTATGTCTTCATTGTCTGCGGTCCAAATATTTACTCCATATGTGGATAAAAAGGGCAGCTCAGCCCCGAGGATCCACCAGCTGACCACACAGCTCCACGCTCGCTCTAATGACTGATGTTACTCCAGCGATGAGCGGCCAATTATGTGTTGTGAGTCAGAGAGGAGCTCGGTGTGCTGATGATGCAGAGAGGAGAATAATGAGGAGCCTCAGAGCGCAGGGGAAGAGGAGATAATGGTGGCTCTCGATAGGCCGATCTCAGCTCCTTTATTTCCAAAGCCTCCTCATCTGGATGTGTTACAGCAGAGACTAAGGAGAGTCTTTCCAGGTCAGGGGTCATTAGTCAAAGTGTCACTGGATCCCCACCGCTGTAAATCACTGCTCCGGTATCAGAACACCTCAGATGGTTTTAGTCCTTCTTCTGCTCCTAGAGGAGGAAACAAAGGCTGAAGGGTGGTTCTCTATAGTGATAGCACTGTTAGTGTCTGCGTAATCTCTGCATGATCCTGATTTATCTCTGACACTCAGACCTGATCAGAATGTTCTTTAGGCTTCTGAGGTGGTTTTGGTCTTACTGGCAGCTCAGGCAGGTTTCTGAGTCCACTTGGAAGGCAGCGATACCTGAACACAGTCCTGTAGTAGTAACTGAGTGGTGCTGAGAATAATCCTTCCTAGGAAGTATGGTGATGCTGCATCGATGCTGAGGTATCTTACAGAATAGTGGTCTTCAGCTGGTCTACCTTTGAGACCCCAACGAAAAAACAAACAAACAAAAAAAAAAGCCACACCATAGAGGGCAAATCATTAGATTTCATCCATTAAGAGGGCATATAAGACATTATGTCATTATTTCCTCTGGGCCTTGAGTTTGACAGCCCTGTCTCCGAGGATCTGATAGAATCTGGCTGATATTTTCCTCTGCTTCAGTCTGTAATGAACCAACGACACATCCGGAGCATGTTCCACTTCTAATATAGCCTAACAATTATATAATATACAGAACAATACATCTGCTCCTCCAGCTGCCACTCACTGCAGCTGTCACTCCCACAGACACAGACCTAAAGAGAGAGCCCGCCCACAGACGTCCACGCTAATGTAACGGCTCACATGTGCTCCACACAGGACTCACTTAGCCTTCAGTATGTAAACGTAGCTGTCCAAACGTGTTAGGAGAGGAAAACACAGCTGTCAAATCCACAACGCCAATCTGACAGTTGTGCTTATCAGGGCGATATCACACCAGCTTCTGGAGGGGAGGAGCTTCCGGGCCTGGAGGTCGTCTTCTATCAAACCAGTGACTGAACGCCCCCACAGACACGCCGGGATGGACGCTCTAATTATACATCCAGAAATATTTCCACAGAAGAGCCTCAGAGCAGTTTAGATGTTAGAAACAGCAGGAGAAGAAGAAACAGAGAAGATAGAATGAAGGAGGAAAGAAGCAGTGGATAAAGTTCACATCTGAACCTGAGAACCGTCAGGAAAGTTCCTCTAACTCCTTCAGTCTCACATGGCTGATGCTTTCTCGCTCTAAAAGAGAGCTAAAAGGCAGATGTTCAGGATATGTGTGGCTAAATGTAAACCAGGGGTGTCAAACTCAAGGCCTGGGGGCTAAATCTGGCCCGTGGTACAGTTATACTCGGCCCTCCAGATCATATTTCTATTCTAACTGGCCCACCAGTATGAGGTCTGCAGATTTCCTCCAGTATAACAGTGTAAACTGAACACTGATGATTTAAATCTCCTTGTTAAGTCATAAAAATTAGAAATAAAGAGTTGAAAAGTCAGGACTGTAGGAAAAGAAATTTGCGTTTTCATTTCATATTTTCTAATTTGCATCTGACAATTTTGACTTAAAGTTCTGGTTCTGACCTTTTCAAATCATAATTTTGACTTTAATCTCATATTTTGACATTTTAAACTCATGAAATTTGAATTTTAATCTCAAGTTTTAACCTTTTTTATTTAAATCTTTAGACCTTTTTAACTCAGTGTTTTTATTTCATCTCATATTTTTACACTAAAAACTTTTGATTTTGACTTTTTTTACTTGTATCTTCACATTTTCAACTCCTAAATATAACTTTTTATCCCAGATATTGATCTTTTCGATGCAAAATTTTTAGCCCATATTTCACCTTCTTAACTAATGGTTTTGAATTTTATCTCATATTTTGACCATTTAGATTCACTGTTTTAATTTTTAAGTCATATTTTAATGTTTTAAACTCATGAAATTGAATTTTATCTTACATTTTGAACTCCTAACTTTGAATTTTAAAGCCAAATATTAACCTTTTCTATTTAGAATATTAAATTGTTAGCTCAGTATGTTTTATTTTATCTCATATTTTGACATTGAAAACTGTTGATTTAGATTTTTTTTCTCATATCCCTGATGTAAACAGTCACATGGACTGATGGAGACCCATCAGTTATTCTGTGTTTAAAAAGATCATGTATGTAGACCAGAAATCAGTAAAAACGTTTACGGCAGGACCTTCCCTTCGTCGTTCTTTGTCTCTATTTCCTCCTCAAAGCGCTGACTGTTTGATGAAGAGACGATAAGCAGCTCCTGAGAGCGTTCATGGTTTTCTGATCCGTCCTGTCGGTTCTTTTATCATCTAAAGCACAAATTCAATCTCCTGACATTATTTCCTCTGTGAAAGCGCTCATGCCGGGACCTTCGCGACCTTCAATCCCGCCCAGAAAAGCCCAGAAATTCACTTTTTCATTTTACCATTGAGTTCAGGCCACCTGCATCTCACACAGCAGACACACACACCAGCAGAAACGTCAAATACACACATTTAATAAGGAATCTATGAGGACACAGCTGCTGCTGCTGAGGTTATTACTTCACCTGACCCTCCATCCCAACCCACAACACCTGAGTGAACGGGTCTAAACGTGGCCCAGGTTGTGTTTCTTAAACACAGAGACATGATTTATTCAGTAGTCTGGATCGATAACAAAGGAGGATTTTATTCTGATTATAACACTGGAGGATTTAACGGTAGAGCCAAAGCTCTGATTTTCTCTCAGCTTTGCCAACATTATTTCACACCAGCTGTAGATGAAGATGAATGTCTTGGTCATTTTCAGTGGACTGATTAACTGATCTGAGACTGTTACTCAGATCTGAAGCCACTTTAAAATGCTCTTTCTTCAGCAGAAGTCTGGATTTAAACTTTCCTGTTGGTCTCAGTCGGAGTCTAGTGTTTGAATCACGGCCGTCCTTTATGAGTCCACGCGTCGATATTCTTCTCATGTGGGATCAGTAGAAGTGGACTCAGCCCGGCTCTGTGGTGAGTCTGACGAAGTCTTTGTGGTTTCTGAGTCTGTCTCCACTTTCTTATCGGCCTTCAAACAGTCCCTTTGGCGGCGGCGGTGCTGGAAACCAGTGACTGGCCTGCAGGGTATTGATCGGCGTTGTTCTCTCAGTGGAGTGATTTTATCAGTCATCCTCAGTGCTTTTACAGGAGCCCAGGAGATAACCCGCCGCACGGCCGGATAATGGAGGCAGACCTAACCCAGAAGTGACACAATGTGAGAGCATTGAGCTCAAGGCGCTGCATTGATTGTTTCTTACCTTTGTTGTTCCTGAACTCTGGCGTGTTTCTACAGCCTTCAAATACAAACCCAGACCTCCTGCTGCAGACTCCATCTGATCTAAACAGGAAATAGATTATTACCTCCTGCTTCCTTCAGTAGTCTTAGATTTAAATATCAACACTTTGCCACTGAAGGTTAAATAGCAGAAGGTGCAGTATTTTGTAGTATGTCTTTTTTCAAGCAAAGAAATCCTACTTTCCGTGTTTTTGGTGAGTGTTTACCTACGTCAGCGTTACGCTCTGCCCTGAGGGAGCCCTGCAGTATGAACGATGAACCACAGTAAGACTCAATAGCTTCACATTAACAGCCCCCAATGGTCAAAATGACAGGATTTATTATTATTAGATCAAGAACTAAATCAGACTCCAGATGATCGTCTAGACCAGTGTTACTCAACCCTGCTCAACCAAAGAGCCAAAAATACCTTCACAAGAGCCACAATCTTAGTGGTGAAAAGTGGCAAAAATGGCTTTAGTAGCAATAAAAATAAGTTAAAGATGGCAAAAATGGTCAAAAAGTGGCAAAAAAATGACATAAAGGTGACTAAAATGGGAAAAAGCAGTTAAGAGTGGCAAAATAAGGCAAAGAAATAGGAAACAAGTGGTATTTGATGGCAAAGTGTAGCTGAAATGGACAAAATATTGTTAAAAGGGGCAAAAATGGAATAAAAGTGGCTAAAAGAACTTGCAAGAATGGGCAAAAAATAGGAAACAAGTGGTATTTACTGGCAAAAGGCAGCTTAAGTGGGCGAAAAGTGGGGAAAAATGGTGAAAAGTGGCAAAAATGGTCCAAAAGGGGCAGTAAGGTGGCAAAAAAATGAGAGAAAAGTAACCAAAAATGGGCAAAAAGTAGCAAAGAGTGGCAAAAAAGGCAAAAGAAATAGGAAACAAGTGGTATTTGATGGCAAAGGGTAGCTTCAATGGGCTAAAGTGGTGAAAAATGTTAAAAATTGGCAAAAAAAGGAAACAAAATTTGAAAAATGGTTCAAGGGTCAAAATAAGGCAAAGAAATAGGAAACAAGTGGTATTTAATTAACCTGACACGCCAGATGGATGTGATTCACACATCCATCTGGGAAAGCTTCAATAGGAAACGTCTGAGAAAAGGCAGAGGCCCTGAAAAACACTCAGACTATGATTGGATGAACGTTCTGTCTGTCACATCTCTACAGGCCAATCAGAGCAACAAAACACGTGACATAGCCGCTATCAAGCTGCGCATGCGCAGCTATGGAGGAATAACGTGAAACATGGCGACTGTAGACATGTCAGTACTCGACTTTTGTGGTTTTTGAAAAGAAAAGAACTCACTGCTGTTCTTTGTTCTTCTGTTAATGAAGAAATGTGGTCAAGTTCTGATAAAACTGGCGCTTTAGCAGCATCCACGCTAATCTCTTCCTCCATAACTGCACCAGCTCTTGCTGCTGCTTGTTTACGTCACGACTCTGCCGCGCCTGAAAGTACCGCCCCTCGTCACTGATTGGTCCTGTCACTTTCTAACCGGGCCCAAACGGTTCAGATGGGAGCTCTGAAGATGGATTCACCAGAGAGAAACACGGAAACAGGCGAATCCATCTGCTTTGAAAGGTTAGTATTTAATGGCAAAGGTAGCTTAATTGGGTGAAAAGTGGCAAAAAAGGGCAAAAATGGGATAAGTGGGACAATTAAGTTATACAATGACATCCTTCTGTATCAGTCTGAGGAACTAACTGATTAATGTGATTCATTTCTGAGGTCAAAGTTTCTCTTTTCAAGGTTTTCTGGGGAATAATATTTGAAATTAAGACATAAAAGAGCCACAAATCATCACAACAGAGCCACGTGTGGCCAGAGCCCCATGTTGAGTATCACTGCAGACTTTTGCAGCATGAATATTTTTTTGAAAGTGGCATCGCTCCCAGTGTACTTAGAAAGGAACGTCAGAATTCTCTGATGATTTTTCCCATATTTTTGGTGTATTTTGCTCTGCCTTTGTTGCACTAAAGCTTCCCTATAAGGTTTTTGCTAAAATACCAAAAAATACTTGGTAAAAGTAGGATTTAGGATTTAGGATTTATCCTTTTAAATGGTGAAACTTATCTTTGACCCCTCTGAGTTCCCGTACACCAGCAGTGTGGCTCTCAGCTGTTTGTTGACAGTTGGCATGGACGCTGACATATTTTGTTTTGCTCTTTCCTCCGTTTTGTGACGTTGACGTCCCTCAGAGGACGACTCTGGAGGGTTCTGGTGATCCGTCTGATGCGAGGAGCCAGAGAGAGAGAGGACCTTTGTGGATTTAAAGTGACATAATGGGGACTTCCAAAGAGACACTGAGGGGCCCCACAGGCTGGATTACAGTAATAACTACATTTGATCAGGTCAGCATCCAGTCTTTGGTTGGTTTGAAGGGGCATCGGCACAAAGAGAAAGGATTTTTCAAATGTCCTAATGTCAGAATAAAAAAGATTTGTTCTTGTTAAGCATTCTAATAGTTTGACAGCTATTGATCATATCGTACCTGAATGTTGGGGAGAACTGTTTCTGTAAAGCCCAGTCCAGACCAAAGACTCAGGACACCACAGGTTTAAAGTCTGTCAGTAACACCGCTGCCACTCAGAGACAGTGCATCATTTCCACCTTCCATACCTGCAGTCAGTGAATCTAGAGAGAGATATTTCTGAATGTCTCATGTATTACATTATATAGCACTTATAGCTGAGCTGAGAGGAGTTATCAGGCTGAAGTTTGCTGGGACTGTCGCTTAAACAGTCACAAATCTGTGGTTTGACCTGGGCTTAAAGGATGGAGCAGGGAAGAGGGTTTTATTGGCCGAAAGCAGGAGTTTGGACTATCTTTTCTAAACCTATGCTCTTTTAGAAGAGTTCTAGTAAAAGCCTAGGTGCATGCTTTACTATGTTAACTAGAGACATCAGTGTTTCATCCCTACTTATGCTGCAGAAAGTCACACTTTCCTCCTCCGTGCATGAAACTTTTTGCAGTATTTTCAAGTTTTTGGTTGTTAAATTTGAAGCATTTCCAGTCTGGATTTTTAATGCATAAATTGAAAATGTGCATGAAATAAAATGGGCTTTGCGCCATTGTTTTTTTGTGGGGGGCAGTAGTATGAAGTGTGCAGCCAGCTTTAGTCCAATATCAGACATGCAAACATGGATCACTGTAAAAGTGAGAAAAGTACAATTCTGCTAACACATGTTTTTCAAAGTTTGAAGGGGAAATATTGTGCAAGAATCACTTTTTCAGGCTTTTCTAGTAAAATATCTGCCCCTGGCCTGTCCACAATCCCCTCACGTAAAATTCACACCCCCTCTCTTTCTCCACCTTTCAGAAAATGTGTGCTGAAACAAGCCACTCTCAGATTTTCCCCTCATGATGTCGTGTAGGGAGTTAGCCCCGCCCCCAGGTTCAGTTGGCCCTCCCCACTTGGAAGAAAGATCCACCCTCCTCTCCTGATCTTCCTCTGGATCAGGAGAGCCACATCCATTAAGCTGCATCCATTTCCTAAGAGGGGCGGAGTCAGGGGCGGAGTCAGACAGCTCAGTACCATTTAAAGCCACAGACAGAGAAACAGCTCTGAGCAGGGCTGAAACAGAGGAGTTTTTAGACATGTAACAAACCTCACAGGCATGTTTTAGGGACCTCTGAGACCAACAGAAACTTCTGTTAAAGGGTTAAATTTGTCCCCTTTAAGTCCCATACATCACATCATGTCCCGGTACTTTGAACTTATGTGAAGTGATGCCCATGGAGGTGCCAGGTACACGCCTCAGACTGCAGCCCCCAACCACAGCCCTGTTACATCCCTCAGGCCCTAATACCCATCCCCCACTTCTGCTCCAACACAGGAATACACACTTAGGGGACCATTATGGTGGTCCATGTTGACTTTTCTCTTGCTCTCAGCTAACTTCTCTCTGTATCTGACGGCTCGAGGCGCGTCTCTGTGAACCAGGTCCTGTTACTACACGGTGACTCAGCGGATGGTCGCCGTAGCGTGCCCAGAGCTTCTTCAAGCAGCAGGAGGTGATGCACGCCAATGTAAGAGGAAGACCCCGGTAGATTAATGAGGCTTGACTTTTGGTCGGAGTGCTGGTCGGGGTGCAGCTCCCGCGGTGCTGGGTTATGATGATAGTCTGCATCCTCTGAAAATGCAAGCTCTAAAGACCGGAGGTTTGTCGTTCCTGCCTCATGAAACATGCATGAGCTGAGACAATTCACAATGTGTATTATTCATGCAGGAGCTGAAGGTTTCTGAAAATACAGTAAACTGTGCTGTATTTGACGGTGATGTACGGCGACTTTAAATAGCTTCATTTCCTCTGCAGCAGCCCCCACAAACCGTACCAGATGCCCTCATGAATTAGCTCACTAGCTTTAGCATTAATAGGAGCTGTCATTACGTCTCCACTTCATTAAGCAGCCACTGTACACGTTTGAACTGCAGCCACCCCGTAACTGTAGGGTTCAGCTGACGGCTCCATTAGGACGAGTACAGAGAGAGTCAGACCTCTGGTGGACTCAGGGAGGGGGCAGTCACCTCCCCTGCTGCCCTGGTGATCACAAAATACCCCTATGGTGTATAAAACATGATGAAATCTCATCTGGGTGCACTTCTGTTGGACAAAACATGACAAAGTGGCTTTTCTGGTGGGCAATATGTGATGAAGCAGCTACCAGGATGCTCTTCCACTGATCCAAACATGGTCTTACCATCAGTCATTAAGATGCCCTTCCAGTCAACAAAGGTTTCTCCAAAGTGCCCTACAACTGAACAAACCTGTATCAGCTCTTCAAAATACAGAGTTTTCTACATCAGTGGTTCTCAACGTTGGGGTCGGGACCCCACTGGGGGTCGCGAGACACTGAGAGGGGGTCTTCAGATGCCTTAAAAAAACTAAGAACATTTTTGAATCACACTGTTGCCACTTGCACCAATTTTACCCAAGTTTAATCTGTTTTCATCACTTTTTCCCACTAATTTGAACAATTTTAACACATTTTTACAACTTAAAACCCATTTTTGTCAATTTTAAACCCCATCGCCTACTTTTTTCTGCCTGTTTTTTCCACTTCTAAAACAAATGTTGCAGCTCTCTGCCTATTGTTGGCTCTGTTGGCCCATTGTTGCCACTATTAACCCCTTTTACCATTTTTTAGGACACATTTCACAATGTGATATGCCCATTTTTGCCAGTTTATGGCTTTTTCTGCCTCAGCTAACCCTTTTTGCCAGTTTATAGCATTTTTCATCCCGTTTTACCAAATTTTTTCACCTATTTTTGCCACTTTACTGCCATTTCAGCCACTTCTGAATCCCTTTTTACCACTTAAGATGCCCTATTTGCCACTTTAAACCATTTTTGTCAATTTTTGGTTATTTTATTGCGACTTTTATCTAATTGCCTCTAATTGGCTTTTCTTAACCATTGCTGCTACTTTTAAAATCCAATTTCACCACCTTTCCCACCATTTTTTGCCTTTATTAACCAATCTTAGCTATTTTTAACACATTTTATTTCTGTTTTTAACAAAAGGATCACTTTTAAGAGGGCTACTTACTACAAAAATGACCTCAAATGTGTTTCTTTGATGAGAGTGGTTATTATTCAGGTTAGATATAAAATACCACAGCGTAACTTTACAATGGACCATTGGGGGTCCCCGGTCTCTGGCTCCTTTATTTTGGGAGTCCCCGGTCTCTGGCACCTTTATTTTGGGAGTCCCTGGTCTCTGGCACCTTTATTTTGGGAGTCCCCGGTCTCTGGCACCTTTATTTTGGGGGTCCCCAGTCTCTGGCACCTTTATTTTGGGTGTCACAGGCTGAAAAGGTTGAGAACCCCTGTTTTACATCGCCAGCGACACCAGCTCCAGCAGAGTAGTCATTCTCCAGACTGAAGATGCTGGCACCCTCTCTTATGTATTTACATACATACTAGTATATGTAAGCATGCATTGTATTGCATGTGCAATCTAAGGAGGTTGTTATAGCATGAATATACACGTGTATATATGGGCACAGGCTGCAGCAGATCCGCTCAGCAGTGAGTGCAGACTTGTGTCTTTCTAACCAGTTTTTGGGACAGGTTTTGGAGGTGGTGTCTTTACCGTCCTACATGCGTATGGTGTCACAGTTCTGTCACATTCATTATGGCCCAGTCAGAGCTGCAGAACATGACATGCAGGCATGCAAACTCTAGTGTAAACTACAAAACCCCATTTTGACAGGCAGCTGTTGTCATTGATGGCTATCATGGTGCCAGTTGGTAAATGTTGTAATCTAAGATGGGAAGAGATGACATGACCCTGAGGAAGTGTTGCTGGACATTTCTGGTTTCTTCAGGATGTTCTTCCTCATCCATGCACCTTGGAAGTTGGTGAGGTTGTGCCACCCACTTCAGCTTTTCGTAACCTGAGTTGAGAGAATAGAGAAAATATCTTTTCCACCAAGAAAATCCTTCACTGTAGTTCTTCGTTCTTTGCTCTAACTTTGATAAAGAAAGGTCATCAGGGTTTTTAAAGCCTGCTGATATACCTGCATCCATGCTAATCTCTTCACCTGCCGCCATAGCTTACAGGCTTGCAGTGGCTTCAACTAAACCCGGCCTGCAGCTCTCTCTCCTTAAATGATGCTGATTGGTCCGGTCATTCTCCAAACATGGACAAGTGTATCTCCGTAAGGCTTTTGTAAGATAGATCCACCTGATGGCAGACATCAGTCAGCTCTACTTCACTGCAGAGCGCTGACTTTTGCTACAACTTTTCCAGGCACCTGCACAACCTTCTGAAAACGCCTCCATGACCCCCTACTTGGGTCCTGGCCCAGCGTGGGTTTGGTTGTTGTGCCCAGCCTGCAGCTGTAAAAGTTTGCAGCACTCTCTATCGTGAGCTAAAGGCAGCTTCCTCTCCTGCTGGCCTCAGACTCGGCTCATGTTGAAGCAGAGAGAAGTTCATATTTTGCTTTTGGTCTCTCTCTTGTTCTTTCCTCCATCTGTCTCTCCCTTTCTTGGCCAACTGCTGGGACAAACCCATCCACGCCTGGCTGCTCTTCTCTCAGCAGCTCTGCGTTGAATAAAACATGCGCGCCACACGCTGCTGCTGCTGCTGCTGCTCTTTACTTCTTGCAAATCTCAGCCACCTTCGCACCGCTCGCATCCCTCTCCTCCCGCTTCCTCTTCACTCTCCTCCCCTTTATCTCAGCAGATGTATTTCAGTCTGTGCTTTCTCCTCCCCCCTTTCTGTCCTCCCACCCTCCCTCCCTCTGTCTAATAGCGCTCATTCTCCCAGGTGATCGGCTTTGAACTGAGTGCTTCCCCCTCTCGTACAAGAGCCGTGAGTGGTTGACTGCACTGAGCACGCTGCCAAAGCTCTCCAGGCAACACTTCCCCTCCCTCCAGTCTGTACAGTAGAGGCAGAAGAAGAAGAAGAAGAAGTGTGTTCACTATTGTCTCCTTCTCTCCAGCCACACTTGCTCAAAGAGAAGATGGTCTTTAATGAGCACAGAAGGTGAGGACAGGCTTTAGAAAGAGGAAAGGATAGTTGAGACCCACCGGGGGAGGCATGCCTGTGACAGAAGAACCCCCCCACATGGCAGCTGGGCTGAAGCCAGCCCCTCCATCCCTGTTTTAGCAGCACATGGAGCTCTGTCTCTTTTGGGAATACACCGATGGACGATTCCAGCAACATTCGCAGCTTGAGCCGAGAGCAAGGTAAGATAAGAGAGCGGTCCGGGATTCACACTTTCACTCGCGTGCATCTCTGGAGAAGTAGGCCAGCCGAGGATGAGGAGCTCCTCGTGCTCGTCTGAGGTGAGAGAGGAGGAGGAGGAGAGATGGCAGAGGAGTTTCTACTTCTTTCTCTGCTCATATGGAACAAATTCACACTGCCACTTTGAATCAAGCTCTGTCTTTTGCTCCTTTTCCTCTTGGTTTGAGTCTTTAGAAACATGCACATCATGTTCTTATGCTCTCTATGATACTGGAGGATAAATCTGTCAGAGTGGCTCATGTGTCGACTGAATCTTGAAGTTCTGGTCTGAATCAAAAGCTTCATATTTGCTCTGTCTAAGCTGAGAAACAGCCACACCCACAACAGCCCTCAAACTAAGCCATGTAGAGAACACCTTAATAAGCAAAAATGGAAATACTGGCTCACAGAACTGGGTCTGGATTTAGTCCTGGTCAAGCTTAGATACTTGTAAAGGTCTAACTTCTGCTATCGTGTCTCAGTGGAGCAGCTCATCTCCTTTCACTGATCAGTTCAAGGTTCACTCCCTAAGATAGTCCCCCCTGCAGGTGATGGTTGATGCTTACACCTTCTGTGTGTTGACCCGCTTTATTTCCACAAGTGCAGGCTGTCACTTTGAATCAAGCTCTGTCTTTGCTCTTTTTCTCTTGATTTGAGTCTTTAAAAACCTACACATCATGTCCTTATGCTCTCTGTGATGCTGGAGGATAAATCTTTAAAAAGTGGCTCATGTGTCGACTGATTTTTGAACTTCTGGTCTGAATCAAACGCTCTTTCTAAGCTGGGAAACAGACAAATCCACAGCAGCCCTCTAAGCCAGTGTTACTTAACCCTGTTCGAACAAAGAGCCAAATTTTTGAAAAATACCTCCAAGGGCAGCACGGCGGCGCAGGGGTTAGCGCTGTTGCCTCACAGTGAGAAGGTCGCTGGTTTGCTTCCCGGTCAGGGTTAGGGCCTTTCTGTGTGGAGTTTGCATTTTCTCCCCGTGCATGCGTGGGTTCTCTCCAGGTACTCCGGCTTCCTCCGGTCAATTGGTGGCTCTAATTTGCCCGTAGGTGTGAATGTGAGCGTGCCTGGTTGTCTGTCTCCTGCCACCAGTCCAGGGTGTACCCTGCCTCTTGCCCTGATGACAGCTGGGATAGGCCCCAGCCCCCCCAGTGGATGGATGGACCTTTGTAATTGCCACAATTGAAATAGTGAAAAGTGGCAAAAACTGTGTTAAAGGGGCAAAATAGGTACAGGATGGCAAATTCTGGGTAAAAAGTTATAAAAACTGCCAACTGAAATTGGCAAAAATAAGTGAGAAATTACAAAAAAAATAGTTACAGACGGCTTAAATGGCCAAAAAGTGGCAAAAACATTGCAAAAAAAAATGAGTGAAAAGTGACTAAAATGGGCAAAAAGGTGGGAAAAATGAACAAAAGTGGGGAAAAGTAGCATCTAATGGTTTCAAAAATGGGCTTAATGCAGTGAGCATGGATTAAAAGCAGCGAAAAAATGGCAAAAATTGCAAATAAGGGCAACAAAACAAAAAATAAAGATTGACAATTAAAGCCTACTGTACAAGTGTGGGAAACAAACTGAACTGTGTTCTGCAATAGACAGTTTCTGAGGTCAAAATATCCCTTTTTAAGGTTTTCTGGAGGGAAAAATATTTCAAATTGAGACATAAAAGAGCCACAAATCATCACAAAAGAGCCACATTTGGCTCTAGAGCCACACGTGGAGTATCACTGCTCTAATTTAGGACCCTATCTCAACAGAGTACAATTTTTAAAGAATTGGAAACAGTCACCATGGTTACCATTATGCAGCTCTAATGGAGTTTACCCCTTCGGTAGGGGCGCAGCTCACCTGCGGCTACGTCACGTGTTTTGTTGCTCTGATTGGCTCGTAGAGTGACAGACAGAAAGTTCATCCAATCACCCTCTGAGTGTTTTCTCAAACGCCGTGTATGAGTGGTGGATTGCTATCATTATCGGGAATGTTCAGGTGAATCTAAGAGCAGCTCAGCATTTGGTTATCATTTTAGCAGTTGTTGCTGATATGAGCATGCTCAGTCTTCTATCAAACATGGCTATCACTGCCAAACTGGGATTCTCAACTGGTTGAGCCTCAGGACCCATTACAGCAGAATATCTGATACCTTTTGACCAATCAGATGTGCAGTTTTCTTCCATGCACACAGCTGAGACCCACTGAGAAAGGGCTCTGCGACCCATTTTTGGGTCCTACTCCACCATTTGAGAACCAGCGTGCTAGAAAATGGATGATGGCTTTATGGCCATGACGGGTAAATGTACTCATGTTGTTTTCTGGCTCTGTATCGTCCTCTTCTCTTGTTCTACACCGCCCTGCTCTTCCTGCATCTCCCTCTTCTTTCTCGTTGCTTTTTCCTGCAACCCTGCAGCCTGTTTCAGACTGGGCTAGTGAGGCGTGTGTCTTGGCTACATGGCTTGATTTTCCTTTCAGTGTGCATGTTAACAGGTCCGGGCTTCAAGACCGCCTGTGTGAGCACCGTTCTCACACATCTGATACACACGACCAACACATGAAGAATCCAGAGTACAGAGGGCTCGACAAGAACGAAACAGAGAACCCTGATAATAGAGAGCCTAATTTAGCAGATATGTGTGTGCACAGCAGTGGAATATGTTTGCAGTCTCTTTCTGATGACCCTGATTAAGGACACAAGCTGGAATGTGTCTGTCTTATAAGCTTGTTCTCTAAGTTTCAGCTATTAAAGCTTTCTGTGTCCACACCACTAAAATATGTCACAGGCAACACAAAGACCGTATGACTACAGCTTCAGTTTGTGCCTTTTAAAGGTGAAAGCCTGGTTTATCAGAGTAACTCCCTTTGTTTGAAAGGATTAGTTTTATTCCTGGCTCAGTTACACTGAATCGAGACACTTGCAGGAAGGTTTTGTGAGGTAAAACTAAGATGAGGTTGAGACAGCAGGGAGTCACAGCCAACATGCAGTAAGTGTGATGGTGCGAGCTGGAGCGGACATCGAAAGCAGCCAGTCTGACCGGCGTAACCTCCAGTTCACACAAACAACGGCTGTGCCACGATCTGAAGCTGCAGTGCACCCTTACCTGTCAGAGCAGTTCCACTGCCCACGCTCCAGTCCGGCACCGGGGTGTCCCTGAAGCTCCGCTTGGTTGGAGAAACACTGCAGGTCTGTTTTCGGCACTGGCTACTGCCTAACCGTGTTCATCCACGTAGAGCGGATTGATCCAAACAGCCATAAATATGTGCAACGTATCCGGTCAACTTCATAATAGAACACAATGAATGGACGGTATACCAACATGACGCCTCACTCTGCAGCACGGGTTAAAGGTCTGTAGCCCCACATTATGTAATAACACCGCATTATGTAATAACTAGTGGTGCGACTTGATTAAAAACATTAATCTAATTAATTAGAGGCTTTGTAATTAATTAATCCCAGTTAATTGTATGTCAATATTTGACGCAGGAAGCAAAATTTTTCAATTGAACTGTATTTTGGTACATGACTGAATCAATGAATAGACATACATGAGCTTAAACAACAAAATCGTGTTTACGTTCATCACTGAGTGTTAACATAAAGTGCAATATGAATAAGGAATATTATGATTGCATTGTTTGAAATTTCCTTCTGCATGGAAGTTCATAATTTGGGTCAGACGACGCTATCTGTAGCACCGCGTCTAGCCCCTGAACTTCTACCACCGAGAGTGGTCGACAGTCCACTGCAATCCATTTTGCCAGTGAGTTTGTTAATTTGTCAGTCATGGACTTACTGATTTTGGCTCTAAACCCAGTCATCTTGTTGAGTGTGGATTGGTGACACTGCCTGGTTGAACTAGGAACGTTGTCTGTGCTCGCTGCAGCGTGTTTGGCGTTGAGGTGGCAGCGGAGGCTAGAAGAGCTCCGATGATAGGCAAATTCTTTCTTGCACAATTTGCACACAACTGTGCTTTTGTCCAGGTGTCCATCCGGTAGTTTTTTAAAACTAAATTTTCCGCCCACCAAGGACTTCTCATCGGTTTCCATGGCGTTTGTCGTGTTGTGTCCTGTGCATCAGTATTATGGGTATACCGGGAACTTGTGCAATGAGAAACGTTCCGCGCTGTTTGGAGTGAAAAAATAAATTTGAGATTAAATGCGTTTGTTTTTTTCATCATGTTATTTTTTCTGTAATTAATTAATCTTAACGCGATAAAGTCCCAGCCCTAGTAATAACCCTAACCATAGGACTTAGTGTGGGCTCCAAGGGATGCCCTACCCAACTACCTTGCCCTAACCCTAACTGCTTAGTGGCTTATGCCTAAACCTAACCCCCCTGCAGGGCTCTAGACTAAACACCCAACCTTAACCCTAGGACTTAAGGTGGGCTCCAGGGTATACCCTACTACCTTGCCCTAACCCTAACTGCTTAGTGGCTTACATAACACCGCGTTATTATATAACGTAGCGTTATTACATAATGCGGCACCACAAGGTCATCGAAGGTCAGTGGGTCACAGAGCGCCAAAAGCCAAAGAATTTTAAATGAACCCCTTTCTTTGTTAAAAAAAGATTTTTTTTTTTTACTTTAAATGTGCTCACCCATGGAAGCAATAAAATCATGGATTCATGTCAAAATGAATGTCAGATAAACCCTAAAAAGGCAAAATAAACCACTTGCAGACTATTCGTGCATGAATTCACAGTCTCTCATGATCTCTGCCCTCTTGTCTCGATCAGGACTGGGCGCTGCAGCGCTGTAGACTCGTCTCCAGTATGTGTAACTATGGCGGTCGTTGTGTGTGGAAGTTTGGGGTAACAGCAGAAGTCTGTACCACATGAGTCTGGTTCGGTTTCAGGTTTCAGCCTGTAAAAGGATGTTTTTCCTCTCCACTGTAACTAGCTCATGGTGATTAATGCTGGGTCTTTTTTGATAACAGGGTACGGTCTAGACCTGCCCCCCCAGCAGAGTGTCTTAAGATGTTTTAGTTATGCATTGGTGCTGTGTAAATAAAGATTAGTTAATGTTGAATGTATATGCTAACCAGGGCTGAGTGCCATTAGTGGTCTTAAAACTGACAAAGACCCCCATGCAGCATTAGCCTCTGTTCTCCAGGAAAACCTCTCCCATTTCCTGTCATCATGGCAACTATGACAGACCAGCATGTCACACTTTCATAATCCTCACTTTAAGCATTTGTAAATAGTGAACCCTTCATCTTTCAACCAAATATCATTGATAAACTGAGTTATAGTGTCTTTGGTTCATTAGTGAAGCATTAGAACCCAGACAACAGTGTTGATGTGAGGAAGAAGAGGAATCCACTCCGTTCTCTTACATGCTGAAATGAATCACAGACACCCTGAACGCGAGCACGCAGCCTCCTCTACCTCAGAGAGATGATTGAATAACCAGACAAAACCGCCATCTCTACCCCGGGAGCTTTCATTGTGAAATGCTCTCAGCCTCCATGCAGTCATGTTCTCCTGGAGCACCGCTGGAGTGAGACAGCCGTGATATATAAAAAACACGTTTTTATCTGTAGATCTGTGTGTGATTTTGAGTTTTCTACATCATCATGAACAGTCTCTTAAACACTGAATCTACTGACATTTAAACAGCTGATGTTTTTTCTAGTTATACCAGTCAGTATTTAAGATCAGTTCTAGTGGAATTATGTCAAAGGTAATGATTTAATGGTCTGAATAATTGAAATTATTCTTTTCAGTCTTCCTCCTTAGAGCATTTGTTGACTACATTCTAATGATTTCCACCATTTATTGTGAAAAAATGTGATCAAATTGCCGTGTTGGAGAAAGTTTAGCTTTCACAATGACATCAGAACTCTCTGTCCCTGATTGATTGCATTCACATGTCATCCAAACCATGCCAGAGTCCACTAGATTCGCACCAAGACCACCTCCCAAAGCGGGCATCAGGCCGAATAATTTCATCGACTAAAACTGTGGCTAAAAATGTCATTGACAGTCTTTTTTTCCATGAGAAAAACTAGACTAAAACCAACAAAAATAGATCTGTGATGACTAAAACTGACTAAAACCAACAAAAATAGATCTGTGATGACTAAAACTAGACTAAGACTAACAAAAATAGATCTGTGATGACTTAAACTGACTAAAACCAACAAAAATAGATCTGTGATGACTAAAACTAGACTAAGACTAACAAAAATAGATCTGTGATGACTAAAACTAGACTAAAACTAACAAAAATAGATCTGTGATGACTTAAACTGACTAAAACCAACAAAAATAGATCTGTGATGACTAAAACTAGACTAAAACCAACAAAAATAGATCTGTGATGACTAAAACTAGACTAAGACTAACAAAAATAGATCTGTGATGACTTAAACTGACTAAAACCAACAAAAATAGATCTGTGATGACTAAAACTAGACTAAAACTAACAAAAATAGATCTGTGATGACTAAAACTGACTAAAACTAGACTAAAATGTAATGTAGTTTTCATTCAAAATCTGTAATATTTCTCCACTGTGGGTAAATCTGTCTAAAACAACACATCTGTATCTCTTCTGTCTCTCAGCTGTAGAAAGCAGGGACCCCAGGTTAGACAGAGAACACACTATCATGATTTGGTACCAGATTTGGGCAAGAGAATAAATGCTTGGACTAAAAGTGAAGACCAAAATGTGAGGACTTTTATGGACTAACACTAGACTAAAACTAAAAAGGGTAGAAATGACTAAATGTGACTGAAACTGAAAAGGATAGAAATGACTTAAAGGTGACTACAACTAAAATAAATTAAATCAAAAAAGAGGTAGGCATGAATTAAACTCAGTGATGAACTGTCATAAATCATGTATACCTCCAGGAGCGGATGTAAATTTCTGTCCAGCGGTGACGCTTGTGTTCTTAAATGGTGAGCCTTCAAGGTAAAGCTAGGTGTACCATGGGAATTTGTACAACCACGTATTTTTACTGCAACAATACAAAACATAAAGCTGCATTAAAAGGCCTGTTTTCTGCTCTGTGAGATTTTGGCTTGACCCTAGGTGTGCCTCAGGCGGTGTTACATGACTTGTCGTCAAGATTCCCTTTTCCATTTGGCGTTTATGTCAGCAGTATGAACGCCGTCATAGCAGCTTTACTTAAACTCACTTCAACGATATGACTCTGAAATAAAACAACTCATTTTAACTCACTGTTAAGGAGAACAACATCAGCATGCAAATTTGCAAACTATCAAGCTTTATCAGGTGTGTCATCAGAGGAAAAGGAAACTGCTTTTAAAAATATTGGTTTGCAGAGGGAAGGGACTTTTAGATCATGGGAGTATCTTCAGCTAATAAAGCTTTGGCTATTTTATCTGGAGATTAGTCAGCTTGGACTACAAAGAGAAACCATAACACTGCTCAAAGACCACCATCCCAGTATAAAAGAGGGAGAGAGTAGTCAAACCCAATCATCAGAAATAGCCTTAAAGTGGTGAAGAAGTGCCGCTTTAATAACATCTCTGGTCATATTTTAGTGGCTCATCGATAAGACTCTGCACTCTGAGGTCATTTATGCGTCTGAACAAGTCTTAGGCTTCTCAGATCCTTCACTGTCAAACATCACCTGCCTATCACGGCTTTTAAAGGTGATCACTGGAGAGCTAGCACGCTAACAAGCTCCTGACTAAAGTTCACGTTCCAAAGTCTCATTTTGTCTCCGTCAGCCTGGGCGACAGAATCAGAGACAGCGAGGAGGCAGAACAGAGAGGGAAATGAAAGGAAAAGGAGGCAAAATGAAGTCATCTATCTTTGACAACTCCCCATCAGGGCTTCTCCAGACTCCTCCACCCCCTCCCCGCCCCCTCCTCCCTCTTATTCTTGCCAGCATTCCCCTAAGCCCTAGTAACCATAGAGCGAGTCATTAGTGTTGGATCCGTGCGGCTCACAGGAGCAGAGCAGGGGGAGAAGCGGTGCCGAGCGCTATAATCAGACTTTCACAAAGCCATACAATGGAGCTTTAATGTGTGCAGAGACGCTCCATGCCGGAGTGTGCACGCTTGTCGCTGAGTCAGATTCTCCCCCAGCTTCCTTTAAATCATTGAAGACTCCTTGGAGGGGTACGGCGGCAGCTCTAAACTGACCTGAATATGACGGATGTAATGTGTCTGCACGGAGTAAATACTGTAGAATGAATTAATCCTCACTCATTTCATAGGAGGCCCTTGGCAGCACCGCCTTCATGAATGGAGGGGACCACAGTGTTGGTGCATGTGCCTTCATTCTGAAGACAGAGGCTTACCTCCACACCGTAAGCACGTCTTTATATTTAGGAACTATTTTCAGCAGCGTACTAATCCTAATTTGGTGCTCTGGTGACTATTCAGGGCAGCAGGATGGTGTGTGGGATTAAGGCAGAATAAATTACATTGTTATGTTCATGCTAATAAAGGCAGGTGACACCAAGTGCATCAGTATGAATCACTGGGCTCTTCTGGTGTATTTTAGACAATATTAGTCTTATATTTTCATTCTGACCTAATATTTTAACTGTTATATAACCAGGCTAGTCCCACTGAGATCAGAGATACAGCAACACAGTTTCAACAACCTGAACTCATACAGTACACAATAAATAATGGTAATAAATAATTGAAAGAGTGGCACACAGGAAGTTTGGATTCAGGAGCTTCACATGGGAGTCATTGCAGTTTAAAGTCAGTCTGCAGACTGTTCCAAGCAACAGGTGCAAAAAAACTTAAATGTCTTCTTCCCTTACTCAGTTCAAAGATGTGCAATTCATCATTAAAGATTAAAAGAGAAGTAAGATGACCCCGACTTTTGCCCAGAATAGCTCTAAAAACATGTGAAGTATTCGCACAGGATTAGTATTACCCGTGCACCTTTTTGTGGAATATGGTCGGTAACTTTCCCGTGAGTTTTGACTCTGCAAATTACAGTCTTGGTCGATTCACACGTGATTAACAACATAGACGTCATTGTGATTATTACTAATGACCAGGGGTCCCTAGGTAATACCAATCCCATGCAAACAGAGCAAAAGACGCATGGACGTCCAAGACGATACGTGCTTAAAGCAGCCAGCTGGCTTTAGAGTGTAAAGAAGACTGGTGAGCAGAAATCTGCAGCGCTCCTTCATACACACCGTCCATCAGTCAGACACTGTGAGCAGAGGCATTCATGTACAGTAGAGATAATACTGCAGTAAAACCCTGAGGGAGATTCTGGCATTGCAGCAACACGGCATGAGAGAAGGTACATCACTATAACCAAGGACTGGTAAAAAAAGTAGAACCATTTAGTGTTTTTGATCAAAAAGGACAAACAGGAAGTGTTTCTGTGGTTAAAACAAGGTAAAATGTAATATGCTCTTTGAAAGACAAGTTTTTGTCAAGTAAAACCCTGAATATCTAAAATAAGCTACCAACTAAATTTCTGCTTTGTTGAATTATCCATTTAGTACAGGGGACAGAGCTCATGAGTGAACATGGACATATAAATGTGCCTGATCGTAGCCATTGGCTCATTTCCATCTGTAGCCCCCGACAGGTAGATGGTATAGAGAAAAGTCCACATCAAGCATTTACAGAATAAAAAATATACAGAAAATCAGAAAACACCTACAGACTAAACCATATAAACAGATATACGATATACAAATACCCAAATATAATATAAATAAAAAATAAAATATATAAGATTAAATAAAATTAAAAATAAATAAAATTTAAAAAATGAATAAAATAAAAAAGTATTATGATGATAATAATAATAATAATAATAATAATAATAATAATACAGGTAATAATAATAACAACAACTACAACTACAAAAAACAACAACAATAATAATAATAATAATAATAATAATAATAATAATACAGGTAATAATAATAACAACAACTACAACTACAAAAAAAAAAAACAACAATAATAATAATAATAATAATAATAATATTGACTGATGTATTGCAATTGATCATGAATGTAACATTTGACCTTAGCCTGATGATATAAAGGGCTGATATGATTGCATAACTACGGAAGAGTATTAGGGCCACTGAAAAAAAAAAGAATTTGAGACGAATTTTTTTTTTTCACTTGTGAGAAAAAAGTCAGAATTCTGACTTTTTTCTCACAATTGAAAAAAAAAAATTGTCTCAATTTTTTTGTCTCAAATTTTTTTTTCAGTGGCCCTAATACTCTTCCGTACATAACAGATGTGTTTATTGACACTATAAAAATAAAATCACTTAAGAGGCGCTGGTTTATTTCAGTAGAGCAGGCGTCTACAGAGGCTCTAGTCCTCAACCCACTGGTCTCAGGACCAACTCCCAGTCCCAGTGATGATTGGTGCACATCTCCCCCTCTCCCATATGTCCTGTCTGTCTTCAGCTGTCCTGTCAGAATAAAGGCATACAGAAAAACCCCAAATCAGCTTAGAGTAGGAAGAGGGTCGCTGGCTTTTTAAATATGATTTAACAACCATAGCAGCTATAGTCTAGTATTTACCCTAAATCAGACGATTATTTTCAAATCTTCTTTTTTTTATGTTCATATAGCCACTGGTTATATCAGGCTTTGCACATGTGCACGTGTGCTCTGCCTGGAGAGATGTTAGTAATGTGGGAGCAGACCAACAGAGGAGAGCGGAGTGAGAGCAATCAGGCAAAGGTGTGGTTGAAAGCAGTCATGCCTGATGTGGAAGCATGCATAGAGTTGTATCTGGACTCAGAGATCAAACACGAGACAGGGAGTTCAGTTGTTCAACTTGAATTGAATTTAAATACAGCATGCAGAGGGGAGCATGCAGCCTCACACATTAAAGTTTTGAAGCCTGTTCACCAACTAGGAGACTTTATTTTAGTTTCTCATCTGCTATACCCACATGCAACGCACCCAGACACAGTGGACTGAACGTAGACTGCCTTCATGTTAGAAGGGAGACTAAAGCATAACTTGTGGAACTTTTAGACCATTTGTTGATCTGGAATCATGGTAAACTTCTGCTCTGTATGACAGTTTGTGCTGAATAAAGTATTTTTGCAGAGCACAGCCTGTACCAGTCCAGTAAGAAGCGTGCAGTCAGGATGGCTGTGCATCAAAGATCTCCTGCCTGGCTTCACGAGTCCCTCCTCCACAGGCCGTTGACCAGCTCGCCTGCAGGAGTATTGATCGGCTATAAGGCCACATGTGAAAATACACTCCTCTCCATATCACTCTAGCCTTCACTTCCATTATGTTTATTGCTAACCCCCGTTAGCTGCATGATGCTATCAGTAAAGCGTGCTACGGCTCATAAAGAAGACATTAACTGTTGTATTGTGCTGACAGAACACATGGGATGGTGCCAGGGTTTGATGAGCCCCCTTTCATGCGACTCGTCAGTCAGGAGCCCCCCCCCCCCCCCCCCCCCAGCATGAATAAAACCCTACAGTCTCTCTAATAAAGGCTCGGGCTGCAGGTCGAGGCTTTTTGACAGAATGATAATGACTTTTTTTTGGATGCATCAGAGGGAATTTGCCAAAAGGCCCTGGAGGCTGTTGAATCACCTGCCACTGTCAGAAAAATCTGCAGCTGTTTGATTTTAAAGCTGCAGCTGAGGTAGCAGAGAGGACAGTGTGTCAGCTCCATATCTGAGGGAGTCGCTGAACGTTATTCTGAGTCATGTTTCCGTACCAGAGAGAGAGACAATGATGTTAAATATCTTCAGGATGTTACCTGGCCTCTGTCACTACTTCACTTTGATGATTATCATTCATTCAGCTGGGATTAAGATCTCCAGGAGCCAGTCAGAGTATTTCAAATCTAGAAATAGAGACACATATCAGGGATAAATCGAAGAGCTCAGTAGCTTATCGTGGTTTTAAGTTGACCTTCCCTTTGGGACTCTGATTTGGAGTTTAAAGTGTACACTGCTTGACAACTCAAAGATGCTTTCCTAATGTGGTGAATGCATTTAGGGCATGGAGCATTAGAGAATCATCTGAAGTTGTCAAAGTGGGATTATTGGATCAGTTTAAGATTTGATGTTATCTGTTCAGCTCGTATTAATGTTCATGGGCTTTTATATATTAAAAAAAAGAAAATAATTCCCAACGTTCCTGCTCTTTATTCAAAACAGTCACAATAGAAATAGATGATCTGCTTCATTATTAATATTTTTGAGCTGTTATAGTATGAAATAAAACCAAAGGTTTTAGAGAATTCATTCAGTCTTTGATTAAATCCTGTCAATACCCTCCTCATCTTTACACTTACTCCAGGTACAGAGGAACAAAGATTCAAGATTCACTATTACTGTCCGTCAGTGTTACTCAACCAAAGAACAAAACTGCTGAAAAATACCTTTGCAAGAGCCACAATCTAAGTGGTGAAAAAATAGTGAAAAGAAGGGGTTAAAGTGACAATAATAAAAGTTAAAGCTGGCAAAAATGGTCAAAAAGCAGCTAAAAAGTGGAAAAATGGGTAAATAGGTGCAAAATAGAAATGAAAGAGCAACAAATAGGTGAAAAGTGATAAAAAAAAAGGGTAAAAAGTGTCAAGAATGGGTGATAAGTGACAAAAAATGAGTTACAGGTGGCCAAAATGGTCAAAAAGCTGCAAAAATGGCAAAAAAAGAAAGACTGAATAGTGACTAAAATGGGCAAAAAGGAGCAAAGGGTGGCAAAAATGGGAAAAAAGATGCATTTAATGGCAAAAGGCTGCTTAAACGGGCAAAAATAGGCAAAAAATTCAATTAAGGGGAAAAAATGAAAATTGCAAAAAGCAGAAAAAAAGTAACAAAATCTGGTGAAAAAGGGCAAAAATGTGATAAAAGTGGCAAAAATTGGTGGGGGGTGGCAAATAGAAGTTGCAAAAATGGGTTAAAGGCAGCACAATTGGATTTAAAGTGGCAAAGAAGGAAAAAGAAGCGGCAAACAATTGCAAGTTAGGGCAACGGAAATATACAGGCGACAATGAAGGTTGACAATTAAGTCTGATAATTAAAGCCTTCTGTATGAGTGTGAGAAAAAACTGATTAATGTCACCTGATAATTTTGAAGGTCAAAGTTTCCCTTTATTAAGATTTTCCGGGGGAATAATGTTTCAAATTCAGCGTAAAGAGCCACATGTTTAGTTTCACTGCTGTACGTAATAGCCCACCAAAATAAAAAACTGCTTTCTATTTTGCACAAGTGTTTTAAAGTTTTACTCATTTGCATGCACATTATATGAAACATTTGCACCCACATTTTTGCAGTATTTTGCACACCTGTTGTATGCTGCGCCACGATCCACCGGCGAATCGTACTGCAGAGCAAATCTCTCTAGTCAATCAGAGCAGTTCTCCTGCCTGCGCTGCAGTCTGGCTTCGGCACGTCCCTTAAGTGCCACCACACTCCACTCTGAACACACATAGAGCGGATTGATCCAAACAGCCGGAAAAACGTGCAAAGTGTCCGGTTAACTTCACCTCCCCAGCATTTTGTCAAATGCTTGAACAGTTTGCCTCTGCATCATAAGAGAACAGTTCTCCACTGCAGGTAGTTTCAGGTGGTCAAACAAAGCCTGAATTTTGACTTGAGGCTGCAGAAGTTGCACACAAAACATGAAATTCTAGCAAGTCTGAGCCTCATAATGGAGAAAAATGTCTTTTAATTTCTGGTGCCTCTGGAGGAAGCACAGAAAACAACAAATTGGTCAAAATACCAGGTTTGAAATGAGCAACAGTTTGGATCATTTATGCACTTTTATGCACTTACCTGTAAGTAAAACTTAAATACTGTAGAGCAGAGGTCATCAAGAACATCTGCACCAGGGCCAGATTTAGTCTCGGCAGAAACTCTGGGGGCCGGACTTCCAAATAAACCAAAATTTGAATATTTTGGTCTGATTAACAAGTTATTGTGCAAAAGGCCACAAGAAGACAGGCCTGCCCACAGAATTGGCATGGACCCTCCCAAATTGTGATTTAGCATCAGTTTTACCTCATTTTTGACACTTTTGATCCCTTTTTGATACTTTTGCCCCTTTTTGCCTCTTTAACCCATTTTTTGACATCCTTTAACCCCTTTTGAACCACTTTTCCTGCATGTTTTCTTCCCTTGGTGTCACTCTTTTATTCATTTTTTGCTACTTTTCTTATATTTTTGCCACTTTTTGCCACTTTTCATCCATTTTGCCACTCTTTAAACCCTTTTTGGAAACTTTATTGCTAATTATTGCCCCTGGGTTCCCCTCTTTAACCTCTTTTCACTACTTTGCCAGGCTATTTTTGCTATATGTTTGCCATTTTTTGACACTTAAACCCAATTTTTTTCATTCTTTAACCCTTTCATATCACTTTTCCTGCATGTTTTATCCCTAGAGTGCCACTCTTTTATCCATTTTTGCAACTTTTCTTGTATTTTTGCCAGTTTTTAAACCATTTTCATTGCTATTTTCCACTTTTAACCCATTTTTTGATTCTTCTTTACCTCCTTTTACCATTGTTTGTTCCATTTTAACCTCTTCTCACAACTTTTCCTATCAATTTTTAGTCCCTTTGTGCCACTCTCCAACCCATTTTCACCACTTTATCCGTCCACATTTGCAACATTTCTGCCAACTTTAACCTATATTTTGTTTTTTGTTTTTTTTTTACTAATAATGGCTGGCAAGTACATTTCTTTAAAAAAAAAACAATCAAATGTGAAGATATTCTAAAACTATTTCAATACTAAGTGGATTTAAAAGCTGCAGATTTTTAAAGCCAACAGCATCTTTTCCTCCTTTTCTGAATTTAATGATCCTCTGGGGGCTGGACAGAAAGCTTTGGAGGGCCTGATATGGCCCCCGGGCCACCAGCTGATGATCAGTGCTGTCGAGCCTTTATTATTGTAGTATATGTTATTAAATAATACTGCTTGTTAAAACAGAGCGGCTGGTAAAAATGTTTGTGGCTGGACGATTTTTGAATCCACTATCTCAGAGGGTGATGAGACAAACGTTCCGTCTGTAACATTCATGACAGACCAATCAGACCAAAAACAAACACAGGATGTAAAGATCATTCACATGGTGCGTTCCAGTTGTTCTTGGCACTCTGAGATATACAGATGCCAGTCAGATAGATGGTCCTGGATGACTTGTTTGAGTTCTGTTTGTTATGCTCCATGTCTGCAGAGCCTTTAGGGGCTCTACACTGCTTAAATGTCTGGTAATGTTTCTATTTGTCGTTCTCTTTACTCCTCTTGTCTATTTTCTAGGGTTGTATGGCTAAAATGAAGCGATATGTCCTCTGCATAGAAAACTGTCTGGAGTTCTGTCACAGAAACTCTCAGATTTGTAGTTCTTAGTTCTGACTGAACTTCAGACATAAATGCAGCATAAACTTTCCAACAGCAGCTTGGCAGGCAGCTGTTCTCGTTGTTCACTGTCAGTGGAGCCAGCTGGACCGAAACTTTAGCTGATGAAGACGAGCAGAAACATCTTTTTCACCAAGAGGAGCTTTTAGTGTGCTTCTTGTTCTTCTTTAGATAAAGAAATGTCCATTTCTGATCAAACCACTGCTCTAGCTGCAGCCACCCTAATCTCCTCACAGGCCACCGTTGTTTACAGGTCGCTAACGCCCATCGCTACCACCTGGAATGATGCTGATTGGTCTGAACATCCTCTGAAAGCATATCAGCTGTGCCTGATGACAGACAGGGAATCTGGACGATTTAATTTCTTTATAGGCGGGACTATTGCACTGTTGAATTTTTCTAAGGGTTTGCACTGCTGTCCTGCTGCATGCATTCTCTGAAAATAACTGTGCACTCATTGGTCCTGCAGTTTCAGTGTCATGTGTTTGATATGAATCTTCCTGTGGTTATAAACTTGTTTTACTCGTGCTTTTTCCCTTCATGTTTGACATTCTCTTCTCTCTTTTTAGCTCTAATTTTTACTGCCGTTATAATCGGAGCTTTTCTTTTCATATTATCTTTAAGGCACACGATAGCCTCCTCTTCTATCAAGGGGAAATGAGGCTTTTTATTGCTTTGTCTGACTGCTGTTTTGGGTGTCTGTTTTATTGTGAAGCTCTTTAGCTGCATGTCTTTTATGAGTGCTGCCATAAAATGTATATATAATATTGTTGTCATATAATTAAGTCTGTTATGTCTCATAGAGCGCTTCCAAACTGCAGTGAATAAAGACACTCTGTAATAGATAATATTCACATCTTAAAGCCATTAAATGAAAATGTTTTATCTACATGTAAACCATAAAATAATGGATCTTAGTGAAACCCAAACCCTGTAGCTCTTTTCTCTGACTCCTTCCAAATCTTTCCTGATGTCAGATCAGTGCACACTCTCCTGAATCATTTCTGTAATGCTAATTTGTTCTGGGAGGCACTAAAAGCAGAGCTGCTCTGCCCAATCAGCATCAAAATGGGCCGCAGTTAAAAGCAGAGAGATCTTTGCTTATTTGAAGTTTGGACCCGCCGATGGAGTGATCAGTGAGAGAAGGAAAGCAACTTCACATGAAGAATAAGAATAATGGTCTCAAACAAACATTCATCTTCCTGTTTGTGAGATCATCCAGAGCTTTGGCTGTGTGCAGGAAAAACAGGAGAAAAGGATCCAAATATCTCCAACTCACAGCGTCGCAACGCCGCACCTCGCTCTCTCCTCTACAGCAGAAGGAGCTCGGTTTTACTCCGGGATCTTCCTCACTAACGGCCACGCTGATTGGAACCATCTGTCTGAGTGCTTCCTTAAAAAACATCATCTACAGTAGGGGTTCTCAACCCCCACTGGACCTGAAGATGGCTGAACAGCCAAGCACAGTTCAGAATAGTCATGTGGAGACAAGGCCGCCCATTAGGGGGGTAAATGGGAGAGCTTTCTGGCACCCAGCCAAACTGGGGAACCGTGGAGGTCAGCAAAACCAAGGTCCATTGTAAAGTTAAGCTGTGATATCCCATTTTATATTTAACATAAATAATAACCACCATTATCAAAGAAAAGAAATAACTTTATTCATGTGTGTAGTAAAAAGCCTTCTTAAAGATGTAAACCCTTTTAGTCAAAAAAAGAATGAAAACGCTTTAAAAATTACTAAAATGGGCCAATAATGTAAAAACAATGGTGTAAAAGGAGGTGGAAATGGATTTTACAAGTAGCAGAAATGGGTTAAAGTGGCAGAAATGGGCATGAATACTGGTAAAAGGAGTTAAAGTGTGGCCAAAATAGCTTTAAATTGTCAAAAATGGGTGGAAATTTGATGAAATGGGATGGAAAATTGATATGAACTGGCAAAAAAAGGGTTAACTAAGAAAGAAAAATAGGCAGAAATTGGTTAAATTACCAAAATTGGGCATATCAACTGTAGTTAAAATGGGAAAAATTGTGTGTAACAATGGCTTAATAGTGGCAGTAATGGGTCAACAAAGGCAACTTTAAGCTGAGGTGGTAAAACGGGAAAAAAGTGGTGGAAAGAGTTTAAAATTGACCAAAATAATAATAATAATAATAATAATAATAATATCTTGAATTTATATAGCGCCTTTCAAGAAACCCAAGGATGCTTTACAGGAACACATAGACATGGACAAACTATGTGAGGGGTGGGATGAGTGTAAGGGCTGGTTTAGTGAAGACTGTAGGCTGTGGTGAACAGGTGGTGCTTGAGACGTTTTTTGAAAATGTCCAGAGATGGAGCGCTACGGATGTCTGCAGGAAGAGTGTTCCAGAGGGTGGGGGCTGCAGCACTGAAGGCTCTGTCTCCATAGGTTCGGAGTTTGGTTTTGGGCATGGAAAGTAGGCCGGTGTCTGAAGATGGAAGGTTGCGGGATGGTGTGTATGGATGGAGGAGATCAGAAAGGTACTGGGGAGCCAGAGCATGGAGAGATTTGTATGTGAGGAGGAGGACTTTGTAGTTGATACGGGACTTGATAGGGAGCCAGTGGAGGTGGATGAGGGTCGCAGTGATGTGTTGCCAGGGTCTAGTGCGGGTGAGAACTCTAGCTGCAGAGTTTTGGACGTACTGAAGCCTGTCCAGGGTTTTGCTGGGAACTCCAGACAGGACTCCATTACAGTAGTCCAGGCGGGAGGTTATGAAAGCATGAATGAGTGTTTCAGCCACAGAATCAGGGAGTGATGGTCGGAGTCTGGAGATGTTCTTGAGATGATAGAAGGCAGATTTGGTGACAGACTTTATGTGGGACTGGAAGGAGAGGGTGGAGTCCAGGATGACGCCCAGGTTTCGGACCTCGGAGGACGGACAGATGGAGGTCCCGTCCACATGGAGCATGAGATCTCCAACCTTCTGCAGCAGCGCTTTGGGGGCCACCACCATGAGCTCTGTTTTATTGCTGTTGAGTTTGAGTTGGTTAGAGGTCATCCAGGCTTTGATGTCGTGGAGGCAGTTTACCAGGGAGTGGGGAGGGAGCTGGGTGGATGGTTTGGTGCTGAGATAGAGTTGGGTGTCATCTGCATAAGAGTGAAAGCTGAGACCGTGTTTGTGAATAATCTGTCCAAGGGGAAGCATGTAGATGGTGAAAAGGAGAGGTCCAAGAACAGAGCCTTGAGGCACGCCCTGGTTAACTGGGGCGGGGGATGAGTGAGAGGTGCCGATGATAACAAACTGTTTTCTTTGTGAGAGATATGAGTGAAACCAGGAGAGAGCTGTATCAGTGATGCCAAGATGGTGAGACAGGCAGTCAAGGAGGACGGTGTGGGATATTGTGTCGAAGGCAGCGGTTAGGTCAAGGAGGATGAGGAGGCTGATGTGTCCAGAATCTGCAGCTGTGAGGAGGTCATTGGTTATTTTGATGAGGGCGGTCTCAGTGCTGTGGTGAGTGCGAAATCCTGATTGAAGAGGTTCATGGAGCTCATGGTTGGACATGTGTTGCTGGAGTTGGGCAGCGACTGCTTTTTCGAGAATTTTGCTGATGAAGGGAAGGTTGGAGATCGGTCGATAGTTGGAGAGGTTCTCCGGGTCTGACCCAGGCTTCTTGATGATGGGGGTTACTGAGGCAGTTTTGAAGGATGAGGGGACAATTCCAGATGATAATGAGGTGTTGATGATGTCTACCATGATGGGGCACAGAACAGAGAGAGATGCTTTCACCAGTGGTGTGGACATGGGGTCGAGGGAGCAGGAGCAATAGACATTAAATGGCAAATGTCTTAAAACTGGTGGGAAAAAATGTTGAAAAGGGGTAAAAAATGTGACAGAATTGGTGCAAAGTGGCTGCAGTGTAATTTTTTTTTTTTTAGAGCATCTGGAGACCCCATCTCAGTGTCCACGACACCAAAGGGGTCCCGACCGCAAGGTTGAGAACCACTGGTAAAGAGCAGGGGTTCTCAACCTTGGGGTCGGGACCCCATTTGGGGTCGCGAGACACTGAGATGCGGTCTTCAGGTGGCTTAAAAAACTAAAAACATTTTTTCAATGACACTGTTGCCACTTTGCACCAATTTAGCCAAATTTTAACCAGTTTTCATCACTTTTTCCCACCAATTTTAACTCATTTTTGCAAATTCAAACCCATTTTTCATCCATTTTAAACCCTGTCTCCCACTTTTTTCTGCCTGTTTTTGCCACTTCTAAACCAAATCTTGCAACTCTCTTCCTATTGTTGGCTCTGTTGGTGCAGTGTTGCCCCTATTAACCCCTTTTATCACTTTTTAAGTCACATTTCACAATTTGATAAGCCCATTTTTGCCAATTTTAAAATCTCATTTCAGCACCTTTCCCACCATTTTTGCCATTATTAACTAATTTTAGCTATTTTTTATGCATTTCAATCCTGTTTTCATCAAAAGGATTTACATTTCTAAGAGGGCTACTCACTACACAGATGAATTAAAATGTGTTTCTTTGATAAGAGTGGTTATTATTCAGGTTAAATATAAAATACCACAGCTTAACTTTATAATGGACCAGGATTTTGCTTGCCCCCAGTTTGGCTGGGCCCCTGAAAGCTCTCCCCTCTATCCCCCCAATTCTTGCATGTTCAAGGCTGTGTTGGACCACCTTCAGGTACAGTGGGGGTCCCCGGTCTCTGGCACCTTTATTTTGGGGGCCATGAGCTGAAAAGGTTGAGAATACCTGGTCTAGAGGAGTAAGTTTGTTCAGGAGATTAACTGAACCCCAAATAGAATAATGGTGTTTATTTTGTTTGGTGCTGTGATTTCTCCTCTGGGAGTCTGTAATGTCTGACAACAGACCGACGATGATGACGCTTTCTTTGTGATGAAGAGCTGTTATTATCTCTGCTGAGAGCCGCATCACAAACTCACACTTCAGTCAGAAGTGACGGCATTTATGTTCATGACATCTTAAGAAATCTGTTTCTGGCTCATGAGCAGCAGGAAGTCAGTGCGGATACTGATGGCCGCTCCTTCTGTCACTCACAGCTTCAGTCTGGGGTGAAATATTTCACTTCCTGTGGTGGACGGAGGCTTAGTCCACACAGAGGCGAGGATTTATGAAAATGGAGCTCTTTCTGTAAATTTGGCCTTCCGGACAGACGACAGACTTCAACTTCAGCTTTATCGTCCCCTAAGGGAAATGCAAACTTGAAGCACGGACACAAACTCAGACCCAGCGCTGAGGTCGGCACAGGTCACTGAAAATGCACCTTCAGACAATCCTTATCATCTCTGTTTACAGTGTTTTAGTGGAGATGAGGTACAGATGAAAGCCTTCACCTGATCCAGATCCTGCAGGTCTCCTGACCAGCTTCACGTGTTGTCCCATAGACCTGATTGTACCTGACTGAGGTGATCCAGTATTTTCTGTAGTCGCTCTGCTTCTCCACCTAACCAACTTTAGAATCGTGTCCCGAATCTTATTTTTATTCTTTAGCTTTTCTCTCAGATTTACACCCAAGTTCGACCTGCTCCACCTGTGTAGCTCTCCAGGTGGGCGGGGCTTTGCTCCAACAGACAGCTTGCACCCTATCCCTCTGGAAACATTTCTGGAGCTCAGGCCTGAGCAGCTGGAGACTCAAGATCACAGAACTACAAGTTCATGCATGCAAACACAATATTTATCCTTTCTGAGGTTGATTCTCTGTTCTACCACGAGGAAGTACTCAGGAAGTGAACCCTCTGAGACCAAAGCTGTTGTATAAAACAAGAAGAAGCACAGGTTACAACAAGTTCAATAACTTTTGAACCATAAGTCATGGCCACTTCCTTTGTCCCCTCCGAAAGCCCCTTTGTTGTGCCGTTCTAATGATGCTATCCACGCCTTCATAGCTCTTACTGACGCCTCGTTAGCGAGCCTGAAACTTGAGGGAATTTCCGAGTCTTTAGAAATAAAATCCACACCAGTTACTCCAGTATTAGGCGTCTTTTTTTCCATTGATTCTGCAGCTAGCGGCTAATGCTGTACACCATATTGTCTTCTTTGTATCCAAATGCATTGTGAGTGGACTGTGACAACCAATGGCGGGCTGTTCCACTGTCGTGTCATATTTTTCAAAGTGTGCATGTTTATCCAAGAGGAGACGGTCTGAATAGAGACAGAGAGTCTGTGATGTGGCCCTCTGTGTCTCTGCAGACAGGAGCTGCTTTGAGATAACGGCTCAGATAAAGCTAGAACATCTTTTTGTCACAGATTGGTAACGGTTTACCCCCTCAAAAGTTCACTTTTCTCTGTCTTTGGCCCTCTAGTAGATCTGTGACCCTCTGACCAACCTGTTGCTTGTGCCACAGGATGAGATGTTGATACGGTGATGATTTTCTGTCAGGAGTCCATGCGTTGTGTTTGATTTCTAAGTTGACCACATGCTTGCATGTTCTTCTCCTGTTTGGATCGATCTGCTCTACATGGATTGGTGCTGCCAAAAAAGGCTTTAGAGAAGCAGAGTGGAGTATTGCTATTAGGACATGCTGGAGTGGGATGGGAACACATGCTTTGGGATTGCACCCCACTTGAAAAGGATTTGTTTGCTCTGCAGTGAGCTTTGTGTGTGTGGAGGGTCAGAGTATTTGCCTCTGTGTCTTTTATTTTCTAATACTAGCTTTCGTTTGCTTTTAAATATTTTTAATGTGTGATTTTATGTCCAGTCTGTTTTTGTGTCTTTAATGGTGTTTTAGTCAGTGTGCAGCCTGGAAAAAATTAAACTTTCACCCAAGGCAGCTCTGATCAACCCAAACTCTCATAGACCAAAATATTCATATCCAAGCAAAGCCTCTTTACCAAATGTTAGAGTATCTGTGGTTTTTGTATAGTCGTATAAATTCTCATGGCACATCCAGACTTACTCGAGCCACACCTGTATGATTTGGCACACCACATATGAACCGCTGTATCACACCAGTGTACCAGCGATCACTCGAGACAACTTTGACTGTCCTCCATGACGGCTCTCCTGTCTGTGGGTCTTCAGATGGCATTAGAGGTGATCTGTGATCGCCAGGCTTTCCCCTTGCAGGGTGAGCAGAGGTGTGAGCTCTGTGAGGCTTTTCTCTTCTTGCATTGTTGTCACTTTATTTATGCACCACTGCAGAAATGTGTCTCAGGAAACGTGGCTGTGCAAATGTTTTCCAGGAGTGTCTGTCAAATGCATGTTTCCCTGAGATACCGAAGTCGACATTAGGTCCTAAAGCATTTCTTTTTCTGTAGGGTTCAGTTATTAATGTCCACATGGTCATGATTATAACAGGAATGTGCTAAATTAATGAAATCTTTGCAGGTTATTTGTTGTAAACTTTAAACTTGAGCTTTCTCCACTTTGATAATGTGATTTAAACATGAACAAACTGATATTAAAGAAGAGACTGGTGGTTTTCTGCTCGGTATATCAGCCAGCATCATGTCCTGTGCACATTAACAGTCTCTGACAGTAAAATGGTGTATTTGTTGAGCTGTAATGTGGCCATTTGTGCGTGTTCTCATGGATGTTTGGTGTGAGTGTGCACGCCTTCATGTTTGTGTGTGTGTTTACTACACTGCGCCATCGTGAAAATGTCACATTAGATGCCGGGTCAGAGAGCAGAGGAGCCAGTGGGTGGCTCCCCACGAGAAGCAATGCAGCTTTTTATCGACCACCTTGTCTTTCAGTGTTACGTCTTGTTCTGCTCGCTGTTACATCTGATCAGACAGACCAGCGCAGCACACACTGCACTCCTCACATCAGCTTTTACAAGGCACTGGAAATGATGAAAGACAATACTAAAATCCTTTCACAATCTCAAACATAGTCATGCATTTTTCTGTAATTTCCTGCATGGTATGGTTTTTAAAACAGCAGAATTCTGACCTTTGATATGATTCCAGAAAAATTAGATAACATTTATATCTGTTTTATATCACTGCAATAAAGATACGAGTCCTAGACGCCCAAATGTTATTGCTTCTTGTTTTAAATTATTAAGAGCATGCAGCATCTCATTTGTTCTAGTACACTCCTGTCGTATTTGTGCATTCTAACAGTGCAGGCTCTTTCAGTAGAAGCAGCTTTTGGTTTGAATGTGACTGAAGTTTTTAGGTTTGGGTGCTTTTAGATGCAATCAATCATGAAAACTCTGGGCAGCCTTAACTCCAGCACAGACCAAAGATTAGAGATGCAATAAGAGTTTTGATGAGGACATCTGCAGCGGTGTGAACAGAGCAGCTGCAGCCTGAATCAGGCTGGCCGATGCACTGCAGAGATTCAGTTTGTCAAACCGTCAATAACTGGGGTTTGGATGTTTCAAGCTGATTAATGTGAAATAGGAAGTGGAAAATTCTGTGTTTAAAGGCTCGATGCTGGCAAACATAGAATATTTCCTTGAATCATGCTATGATAAGAACATCAACCTTTTGCACCATCAGCTGTGCATGTAAGCAGAAAGCATGAGGCTTTTAATGCTAAAAATGGCAGAGGAGATACCCGCACACCAATGACAACGATTTAAAATCCACTAAAAGTATGGGTATACTTTTTTTTTTTTTTTTTTTGCCATTTTTAATGGTCCTTAAAGACCAATGCACCAGAGAGTAGCCTTTTTGATTCCCAGACGGGGCAGAGTTGTAAAGCATCTTGAAATATTCTTCATATGAGCTATTACAGAAGAAATTCAACGCAGCAGTTACATTTGCCCATGAAAAGTACATTGTTTTCTGCAGATATCTTAGTCAGAACACAGCTGAGCTTGGAAGCATTTTTGTGCTTCTATGTGCTGTGGAAATGCACTTCTAGACTATTATATTGATGATGTTAAGCATGCATGCAGCTGTGGCCCAGATGGCCTAGCAGTTAGGTCACAACCCATGTGTGCATGCGGCCTGGATTCAAGTCCAGCCTGCAGCTCCTTTCCTGCATGTCTCTCCCCCACTCTCTCACTCCTATGTCCGACTCTATCCACTGTCCTCCACTCTAGAAATATAAAGCCCAAAAATATATCTTTAGAAAAGCATCTTTGTTAAAGGGAATCAGTGATGAATCACCCTGTGCAGGAATAGCCTGTTGTTATGCTTTTCATGATGATAAAGACACAGAAAAGTAGAGTAAATGGTAGAAAAAGTAAGCAGTGAGAGAGAGAAAGCACTGTGGAGTCTGTGACTGCTTTGTTGTGCATGCAATGGTGCATTCACATCAGTGAACCTGCACTGCTGTCCTTATAGAGACAGACTGAAGCTCAGTGATTAAAGTGAGAATCTGTGTAATGGAAACGCTTCCTTGCAGCGTGGTGAACCGTCGGGCTTTCAGGATATTGTAGAGCAAGTTTGCAATGTTGCAGAGTCGTCCCACATGGTCTGAACAGGGGTTTAGACTGCAATATCTACTGTAGCTCACATCTGTAGCTCACATTTAGATACAAACATTTGTCTTAGAAGAGCTCCTTTCAAGCCAAACATATAGATGATTATAATTATTAAAAAATCTTTAATGTTATGCTTTAAGAAAACACATTCATGAAGGTATTAAGGAGGCTAAGAAAACAGCATTAAAAACATCAAAATAAAAGATGAAATAAAACAGCAGCCTAAATACAGATGGATAAAAGCTCTGAGAATAACAGCACAGCTCTGAGAAGACTCTCCTCTAACCTCCTATTCCTGGAGCCTCATCAACAGCAGTGTTAAACAAAGTGAAGCTAGCTTTAGGCTGGTGGTAATAGAAAAGGTCATCCTGTCATTAAAGGGTAATTCTTTATTACTGTAATCATAAATCATCAGAACAACCACTGGAGGAAGAATCGATGTTTTTCCTGACTGCATGCAACCACAGGATGTTAAAGGTCACTGAGATGTGCACCAATAAAACACTAAACAACCAAAGATGAAGCTTTGTAGCCAAGCCTTTCCAATATTCAAGGTTTTCTGAGTCCATATTTTTGGATGCATCTTTCAGATCTGTAATCCACTTATAAAAGCATCATGTTTGTTTTTCTATTCATCATGAAAATTTACAGAACAAGGCAAATGTTCTGAAGATGATTTAGAGTCTCTTTCACTCCTGAAAGAAAAGAAAACACTGGGTCCATCAGTCCTGACAGAGACCTTTCTGTAGATTATTTTCACCAGTCTGAGACTTGAGGTGCCTCTTTTCATTTCAGTCTTTTTTGTTGTGCGAAATGGTTGAAATCCCCAGAATGCATGGGTTCAAACCAACAGTTTAAAGTCAAGTTACAGCTCTAAGTCAGTCGGACATTTAAATGACTAAACAGATGAGAATTAAAAAAAAAAAAAAAAACTAGTTTGGAAAAATAAAGTTTATGAGTCAGTGTGCAATAATAATCATATTCCTCTATGATGCAGTAATTCAGGATGAAGAAGTGAAGTTCAAAGAGTGTTAAGGCCTTATCTCGTATCTCCATCTTCTTGCTTTTTGCCTTCAGAGCCTCATTGCTCACCGTTCTTCCCATCTTTCGCCTTCGCTGAGATGGGATAACTGGCTGGTCCACAGCTGTAAAGCTGCACACACTCCCTGTGTGGAAACAGCCTGCTGCCAAAGTTACACAGTGCTGAAAGCAGGCAACCAGGACACTCTGTGGAAATCCAGGGGCAGGGGGAACAATTTCCAAAGTGTGGGGGTTCCCATGAAACTTCATCCTGGTTTAAACTTTGATTTCTGAAATGGAACCTACCTGTCCCAGCTCAGTGACTAACATGTTTGTATCTGTGCAGGAACAGTAACACATGGTAAAAATGAGGAGAAATGTGGACTTGACTGTGTTTACATGGACTTTAGTATCCTGGTTTATGTTTTCAGAGACCCGGATCACAGTTTTAGGAAACCTGGTTTTGCTACCTGAAGAACTCAGAAAGAAAAAGGGATACTGTGGCATGTATACACCAGATCCTGTTGTCTGACAGCTGCAGACTACCTGCACAGGTGTGACTTTGATGAAACCGTTCATTTGACTTCAGGCACTCTGAAATATGTTTCTTTCTGTCTTCCTTTCTGTCTTCCTTTCTTTCTTTCTGTCTTTCTTTGTCTTTCTGTCTTTCTTCCTTCCTTCCTTCCTTCCTTCCTTCCTTCCTTCCTTCCATTCTTTCCTGGCCGTCACAGTTGGAAACAGTGAGGTCAGCGTGTCATGTACCCAAACGCTGGCTGACCGATGTGTGGTCTTCGTCATTCTGCCCTCAGGGACATTGGCTGTAACTTCCTGTCACCTCCTACTGGCTCCTTCCTGCTAACCCGTCATCCAGCCGCTCTAACCAAACTCATAACTTCCCTTTCACAAACACAGTCATTCACATGCATCTCACACCGCCTCTGTCTGCAGGATCACCGCCTGAATTTATGATTCTAGCACAGAGGGGCCTGAAGTATCCCATCTGAGGTCAGACCTGTGCAGGTAGAACAGAAGGAGAGTGAATCAGGCTGCACAGATGTGTCTCACCTCGCTGAGCATGCAGGGCTGAGCTGATTCCCGGTGAAATAACCTCCACACACACTCTGGTGTTTCATTAGCAGCTCTGTGAGAAGAATGCCCCAGCAGAATATGAGACGCCTGCAGAGTCCGGGGCGCGGCCCCACTCAACGGGGCCATAACAAAGCAGCAGAGCTATTATTGAGACTTTCAGCAGGGTCTCCTGTCGGGTCAGGATGAGCAGCGTGGCGCCGTTAGCTTCTCCTCTGTCTTTGATCAGAGATGTTGACCCAGAAAAGTTTAATCTGAGAGTTTTACTGAAGGAGCAGGAGAGAGCAGCATCACAAAGGAGCTGCTGTTAACATGAAGAATCAGTGTGAAGACGGGGAGGATTACAGGATGGCAAACGGCGCTCTTTCAGGTACAAGAGAAGTGCTTTTGTGCTGGATTCATTCAGGTGGTTTGTTCAAAGGCAGACAAAACTCTGAGTCATCAGATGGTGCATTCAGGCTCTTCTTTGTCTCAGTCAAAGAGTGAAACCAAAGTTGTTCTGTAAGAACCGTGCATCTGGCTGAGGAGCATTCAGGCTTTTCAGCAGCTCAGTCAGCGCTGTCTGTGGTCGAGAGAGGACCAGGATCTCTCTTCTTAAGCTTATGCTAATTTGACAACACATTCAAGAATTTTTGTCCTGGTTTTGGAGCAGATTTGCCCCCAAAATGAGAGCATTTACACGATCATATTACCCCAGTAAGTGGGAATAATCAGGTCAAGGGGAACATCTGATTTTAAAGGTTTATATGCATTTTGATAATTTCTGTTTCTGGGAAGACTTTGTTTCCAGGATTCTGCCAACAGGTTGTTTCCAGTCATGTGATGCCAAATGCTCCATGGGGGTCTGTAAGTAGGGGGCAGCCATAGGAATGAATGGGAACAGATGGAGCTAACTACTTAGCACCTCTAAATGGACATCTATGCTGCACTTCTCATCAGAAAATTTCTGCCTGCTTTGAATACGATCCCTGCACTTTACAAAAAAGGTGATACATTAATATCTCAGAATACTCAGTCCTGCAGACCTACTAGATAAGGATGAAGAGAGACAGACTAGAGGAGTCTGAGCTAAGAGGCTAACTGAGCCCCTTAAAACTTGTTGCACTGGTTTGCCAGTCACAAAAGAGCCTGCTCTATGAAACGACTCTTTGATGTGAGCCGCTGTAGCTAGCTCCTGTTTGAGCACCAGTTTCCTTTCCTCCATCCTTTGTACTTATTTAACCGACATTTAAAGAAGTCAAACTGGAACCAAATGAAGAGAAACCAGTTCTACTGAGCTGAGCAACATGATCTGGATCTCTAGAGAGAGACTGGATGGACATCAGCTGGGGAGACACGGGTAGATCAGATTAACGTGCATGTGGCAAATCCTGACTGACCCAAACCAGACCGCTTTGTGAAAACGGACCGCAGTACATGTTGAGTGACAACGCTGGTCCAGGCTTTAGACAGAGGCCTTTTCAATTTCTGCCTACTGCTGTTTTCTGTGAGCTTTTTAACCTTTTTTTTCATATATATTTCACTGCTTTAGGACACAAAAGTAGCTTAAGAATCAAGAATGTTTTCATTTCTGCACTTAAATGCTTGGCATAGTCATAATCAGCTCAAACATGGCCTTTTTGGTAGAGTTTCTGCAAAGAACCACGCATAGTGCGGCGAGAAGTGTCTGCCATCCACCATTAAACCCCACAATGGAGAGGAAGTCTTGGTCTAATGTGGGAGCTGTCATGTGTGCATACCAGTTCAGCAGTCTCTCTTTTTTGTGTCTATAAGCAGGAAACTGTGACAAACTCTTAATCTGCAAACTGCTCATCATATTTTCTTCTTCTTCTGCCTTCCAGTCATGCACTTTACCCATGCACAGGTGTAATATTACACAGAAAACTGGACTGTTTGCATGCGCTGCATGATTGGATTATTGAGAAAAAAGGCAGGATTCCCACCATCTCACTGGTGCTTTATGTTCATCTAAACCAGCGTTCCTCAACCCTGTTCAACCAAAGAGCCAAATTGTTGAAAAATACATTTGCAAGAGCCACAATCTAAGAGGTGAAAAGTGGCAATTAAAAGAAGAAAAAGGTGGCAAAAGTGGTCAAAAAGCAGCAAACGCTGGGAGAAACGTGGCGACAAAGGGCAGAATGTGGCAAAAATGGATGGGAAGTGACCAAAAAATAAGGTAAAGGTGGCAAAAAAATGTCAAAAAGTGGCAAAAATCTGATAAAAGGTGGGAAAAATGGGCAAAAGTTAGAAAAAAAAGGTGCAAAAATGGACAAAAACCGCTTTTAATTGTAAAAGGCAGCTTTAAACGGCGAGAAATGGCAAAAATAGGCCAAAAGGGGCAAAAATTGGGGGGAAGGTGGCAAAAAGGGCTGAATGTGGCAGTAATGGGTGGGAAGTAGCAAAAAAAATGAGTTACAGTGGCAGAAATGGTCCAACAATTAGTCAAAAGTAACTAAAATGTGCAAAATCAGCAAAAAGGTGGAAAGATGGGAATTAAGTGGAATTTCACTGCAAAGGCAGCTTAAATGGGTGAGAAGTGGCCAAAAGGGGGCAAAAAATTGCAATAAGCAGAACTAGAGTGTCAAAAATGGCTGAAAAGTGACAAAAAGAAGCGGCAAAAATGGCCAAAAGCATCAAACACTGAGAGAAAGGTGGCAAAAAGGGAAGAAAATGGCAAAATTGGTGAGGTGGTAAAAAATGAGTTACAGGTGGCAAAAATGGCTCAAAAGTGGCGAAAAAATGATTGAAAAGTAAAAAAATAAAAACATGCAAAAATCAGCACAAAGGTGGGAAAATGGGAAATAGGTGGCATTTATTTGCAAAAGGCAGCTTAAATGGGCAATAAAGGGGCAAAAAATTAGTAAAAAGCAGGATAAAAGTGGCAAAAATGGGAATAATATTTCAAATTAAGACCTAAAAGAGCCACACGTTGGGTATCACTGATATAAACATACTCAGCGATCAGGGAGGGTGGTGCATTTGAAGGCTTTTTGCAAGCAGTTATTCTATAAATAAGCTTTAATGGTCATATTTGAGTCAGAGCCTTCCTGGTCTTGTAACGTAAACATGGAAATGCTTGGAGGTCTCCCATGCTTTTATATGTGATCAGTGAAGACTCAGAATCGTCTAGTGTGAGGAAGATGTTCACCATTCTCACCAGAAAGATCTTAACCTCTACAAACAGCCGGAACTGAAAAGCTTATGAGAATAAATCTGCATCTAAGATGAGAAATTCCCTGAAAATTCCTTGAAGAGTTATTGTAAATTAAATTTCTGAACATGGCGGTCTTTCATAATTTCCTCTTAACCCTGTAGCATTCTCTGATGTACAGCTGCTGCGTTGTAGGAGGCCTGTAAACGCTGATCAGCCCCCCAGCAGGCACACACACAATGATTAGAGAGTTTGCAGCATATAGATGATATATTTCAGAATGAAACCCCTCATCTGGAGCACATCTGCACCCTCCAGCCCTGCACATTATTGCAACAGCAGAGCTGATTGTCTTCCATGCTGCAGGTGATTGCATTCAGTACCAACACTTAAAAATAAATCTGTCACTCATCCAGGAGCACGGTGTCTCACGGTGTTACAGCTGTGATGAGCTGCTGAGGTTCTGCTCGTGTGAGCAGGCTCCTATGGGTGGGGGTTTGGGTTTATAACCACTGGCTATTGGTTGTTATGCTAATAGATTTAATGAGCGCTGCTCCGATGAAGTGGGAGAGCGCTCCCGAGCACCTTATCTGCCTGATAAGAGGCTTCACGCCCACGCTATCCTAATCTGCAGCGTTCTCTCTGCACGTGGGGGAATGAGAGCGCCTTCATGGTCGATGGCCTCGTCTGTGGGAAATGCACTTTGTGTCTGAGGGTGTTTGGATTCTCCTGAAGGGTGAGAGCTTTGGCTGTAAATCTCAGTGGGATTTCATCACTCCTCTGAGCTCCTCTCCAAGTCTCCCTCCTGGATTGTCATGGATTTGTTTGGTTTTTGGAGTCGATACAAGTCCATAAATGCTGGTGGGAGTTCCTAACGATATCAGTGAGGCAGGAGGCTCTGCTGGCTCTGCTGTGTTGAGGCAACAAGCAACAGTAGCTAGCAGTGCATTCAGCTGGGTCTTCTTAATCCTAAATCTTTTTTGTTGTGGGAATGGTCCTTTAACTGTGTTGATTCAGAGTCATGGATCCTCCGCAGATCTACTATGATACATTTAAAGAAATTTGGCACCAGGGCTCTTCTATGATTGGTCACCTGGACAAACTGAGCAATGGAGGGAGAAGGGTCTCAGTAAGAGAGGAGACCAAGAACCTGATGGTCACTCTGAGCTCCAGAGATCCTGGGACAAAGTTCCAGAAGGACAACCATGACTGCAGCCCTCCACTGACCTGGGCTTTATGGAGAAGAGGAGAGATGAAGACTCTCCTCATGTAAAACACATAAAAGCTGCGTGGATTTCATGTGGAGTTTATTTTGTGTCTAGACCTGCATCTATCTGCCATAAAGCTCAGATCAGTGGAGGGCTGAGGACTTTAAACCCATTTTGCCACTTTTTAATCAAATTTCAACTTCTTTTCCACCCATTTTTAAGCAATTTTTGCTACTTTTAAACCACTTACACCAAGTTTTCTGTTTGTTTTTTGCAACATTCCAACTTTAATGACCTCTGTCAGCCCATTTTTACAGCTATGGAGTCCTTTTCCAACTTTTCATCCTTTTTTTTGCCAGTTTTAACCACATTTCACTATTTCTTATGCCTTTCATTGCCACTTTGAACCCGTTTCTGGGACTTCTAAAATTCGATTGCACCACCTTTTTAGCCCATTTTTTTGCCACTTTTAAGCCATTTTGATCTTGTTTGAATAAAGCTGATTTACATTTTTAAGGCTATAAACGATGAGATAAATAAATAATTAAATTATATTATACTTGTTGCTTTGGTAAGAGTAGTTTTCAGGTTAAAAAATGAATAAAATATATTATGGATATTACAGTTTAATTTTACAACGGACTGTGATTTTGTTGGCCCCCATCGGCCCCCCTTTTTGCTGGGCCCCTGAAAGCTCTCCCCTTTATCCCCACGTTGTGGCTGGCCTTGTGTATAATCTGAAGCTTCTAATCCAATCAGTAAATACTCCTATGATTTATCAGAATGTAGAGGACTGTCAGCTTCAGCATGCTCATCAAAATTACATTAAAGTCCAGAAACTAGTGAGACCTGCTGAGATTGCATTTTTAGTGTAATTTCCTTTCTTTTTAAGTGCATCATAGCTGCAGCGAAAATTGAAAATATGAATTATTTTTATTTTGTTTTATTTTACTCTTTATTCTTCACATTGTTATGATTTAAGGATATTTGGTATCATCAAGTTTAAGTTTACATTTTTATACTGGAGGAAATCTGCAGACCTCAGACTGGTGGGCCAGTTACAATGAAAATATGATATGATCTTGCAGGCCGGTTATAACTGTACCACGGGCCGGATCTGGCCCCCGGGCCTTGAGTTTGACACCCTTGCTCTACAGCTTAGACTACATGAGGTACAGTGATGCTCCCTGACTGATGTGTCAGTGGATTGAAGTCCCAGTTTTAGAGGGAAATCAGATTATTGATCTCTGCAGATGTCACTCTTGTTTACAGATGCTTAATGAAGCAAATATTAGCATTTTGCACCAGAAACAAATGCTAACTCCATGAGGACCATGATGGCGTTTCATGCACTCTGCAGCTGATTACATCATTTCTCCACTTTCAGCACTGCTTGCTGCAGAAGGTACACTGAAGCTTCCAGGGTTGAGTATTTGTCCTGGACTGATGCGTGAGAACCTGCCCTGCTATTGTTAACCACGTTTAAGAGAATTCAGTCATCCAGAGAAAAACCCATGGACTCTGAGAGGGGGGAGCCATCAGTCCAAACATGCTAACTCATTTCTGACTGGCTCCTGCTGCAGAGTATGAAGCAGCAATAAAAAACCCATTTCCAGCTGAGCACCGCTCCAGCTGTCGGAGGTTTAAGTGTTTCCGTTGTGTTCTGTTCCCGGAGGTCTTGTCAGCTGCTGGGCTTGTTTTGGCTTCCTGTTACTCTCTGACAGTGAAACTATTCTTCAGCGCTCGGCTCGCCTCTGCCTGTGACAGTGATAAATGTTACTTCAGCACACTCGGCAGCCTTTGACTCCTGCAGCTTGTTTTGCTCTCCTTACAGGAAAATAAGACTGAGTTTATTGTTGGGCTGCTTTCAGGCTGAGTATATTTAGTGTGTTTGAGCTGAATCCACCTGCATCTCTGGAAATAATGAGGACATCCAAACAGAGCGGGATATTCCCACTCTCTCTTTCTCTGTCGGTGATTATGTGACAGCAGCTCAGTCAATCAGGTGCTAATGGAGCCAGTATTAGTTCCACTAGTTTAGCTCATCTCTCTGACGGAGAGCCAGGCTTGTTCAGTCACCAATTAAAGCTCATTTTCTCTCAGGCTTTTGATAATCAACCAGAAATGATGAAACGCAGAGAGAAGATTCAAAACCACTGACTTCCAATGAAACTCAACATTTAGAGCCTTGGCTCTTAATCAGTGGGTCTGGACCAGAACGTGGGTCGAAGAGCCGTTTAGAGTGGGTCACGTGTGCCTGCTAAACAGTTACCAGAAAGCCTCTGATGACCTGAAGCCTTCAGTAGACATGCATCTATATTTTTATTTCTCTAATTCAGTGTTACTCAACTCTGCTCGACTAAAGAGACAAACTGTTGAAAAATACCTTCGCAAGAGCAACAATCTGTGTTGAAAGGTGGCAAAAACAGCTTGAAGTAGCAATAAAAATAAGTGAAAGGTGGCAAAAATGGTCCAAAAGTGGCAAAAACGGCTTGAAGTAGCAATAAAAATAAGTGAAAGGTGGCAAAATTGGTCCAAAAGTGGCAAAAACATGGCAACAAGTGAGAGAAAGGTGACCAAATTGGGCAAAAAGCAGTCAAGAGTAGCAGGGCAAAAAGAAGAAACAAGTTGTATTTAATGGCAAAGGTAGCTTAAATAGGCGAAAAAAAATGAAAAAATGTTGAAAAGAGGCAAAAATGGGATAAAAGTGGCAAAAATGAGCAAAAAAGCTGGGAAAAAAAGTGGTATTTAATGGCAAAGGTAGCTTAATTGGGTGAAAGATGGCAAAAAATGGTGAAAAAGGGCAGAAATGGTATAAATGGGACAATTAAGTTTGGCAATTAAAGCCCTCTGTATAAGTCTGAGAAACAGACTTATTATTGTGATTAATGTCTGAGGTCAAAGTTTCCCTTTTCTGATGTTTTCTGGGGGAATGATATTTCAGATTAAGACATAAAAGGGCCCATATCATCACAAAAGAGCCACATGTGGCCCCAGAGCCACACGTTGAATATCACTGCTCTAATTAACCCCATGCTAACGAGTAAATCTGTGTTGTTTTTAATCTGGCCTCATTCACCACTAAGATTTTCATACATTTGTTCTCCTCTTAAACTGCTAGAGTTCTCTTGTGCTCTTAAATCAAACAGTGTCCTCATAAGCTCCAAGCTTGTGCATATTTTTCCCATATTATTGTAAAGACACGCCCCTTGTATGCCTATATATGGGCATGAGATTGCAGGGCAGTGTGCAAACACAGAAGGCCTATAGGAGGGAGAGGGGAAGGAAAGAAATATCAGTAATGAAAACAAAACCAGTGCCACCCTGGACTCCAGGTATCAGAAACACTTTGACAGTCTTAAAGAGGAAGTAGAGCTGCTCCAGGTGAAACAATAACACCTTGATTTAGTCATGTAGCTGCTGCAGTGAAGGATACTGAGGACAGAGATGGACAAAGAGAAGGATGCATTCCTCTAATCTGACAAGCCAGATGAAAAAAAAAACAAAAAAACCTCAGATGGTGATTGGATGAATTTTCCGCCTCTCATATTCATCACAGACCAATCAGACATAGTGACACATCGGCCATTCAGCTCCGGTAAGTGAGCTACCTGATGTGAGTTTGACCGGTAGCTGTGAACTGTAGCTTCATCAGAGGTCATCACCTCACCTGCAGCAGCCATTGTCTCCAGGTTTGCAGAACAACTCAACCAAGCCTGTAGCTACTGGCTAATCAAACTCTGATCTGATTGGTCCTGCTGACTGAGCACAAACGTTTCAGTTTGGAGCTCTGCATGATGGATCTGCCTGATGACCGAGAGGGAATCTGGACAGTCTATGTGTCAACATTCCTGATGAAGTCAAAGTGGGAAATAGGAGATCAGGGTTAGCTCTGCTTCCTTCTCCGTGTACAGGTACCAGCTTCCACAGACAAAAGCATGCTCATTAGGTAAATTAGGGATTCTAAATTGCCCATAGATGTGAGTGTGCTTGGTTGTTTTTCTCAACTTGTCCAAGGTAAAGTCCACCTCACACCCAGTAGCAGCAGGGATCGGCTCCAGGCTCCTGCAGCCCTGGATGGGATGTGGATGATGGATGATTGGATGGATGGGAAATAGTGCAGCCACTTCTCTTCCATTATGAGTCTCCTTTGATGAAAACCTGCATTTATTCTGGAAACAAATCCTGTAAAATGATTAAACAACATTTAAACACGTTGAAATAAGTGCTAAATGCATAAATTCACTATAACATGTGAAGTTTTCACACCTGAACTGTTTGGAGAAGTTGATCTGACACAAAGGTGTGCTCCCTTCCTGGTCTGGTTGGACAGATGGGAACACCGTAATCAAACCCTGGTCTTGGATCATTTTAGTCCAATTCTGGAGTAGAGTATTTGCAACTAGAGCTCAATATAGCCATCAGCAGGAACAAACAACCGGACCATTTGGTGGAAATGCAGCTTAAATGGTTTGTTTAGACTCCTTTCATTTCCACAGAGGACTTCTGCTCATCACATCAGCCCTGCAGCTCTGATTTACCCAGGCCCCATACCTCTAAACTACATATAAACCACATTTGTGTCATCGTATTCTCAGAGGTTTATAGCAGAGCACAATAATGCAGACAGCTGGGTTCAATATGGAGTCACAGTGAGCCGTGTTGCCCGTTGCTGTCCCAGCTCTGCTAGCCAAAGCCGCATGAATGAAGTCGGCTCTCTTTGGTGTTTCGCTGCGACGGTAGTAATGAGACGGAGCTGAACCGCCTCGGGCCCTTTAGTCGTAGTTTGTGTTTGAATTAAAAAGCTGAATGGAGTCTGAAAACAGCAGAAAAATGAATGATCTTCTCCTCTCTGAGAGGAACTGAAGGATTTATTTGGCGCCGCCGGGCCTCAGACATAATTGGCCGCTGAAACAAGTGCTGTTGACTTGTGTTTTATCATTTTATCTCTCTGGGAGTACAGCTGATTTGAATACGGAGCTGACAGCTCCTGCAGGTGTGAGGAGAGAGAGAACGCTCTAAAAATAAAAGTTAACACAGAAAAAGTGGAGTGGAGCTTCAAAGGGAAAACTCACTGACATTGTAGAGTTGTTCTTTCCAATTTCTCTCCCTCTCCTTGTTCCTGGTGTGTTGCCTCCGCTCTCAGCACGGTCTCTTTCAGAGGAAGTGATCTCTGGCTCTGTGCGATCCCTCCCAGAGGAATCCCAGATCTCTGAAATCCTCTCCCCTTTGATAACCTGCTGCTCTGAGGTTCACCGCCTGCTGGATGATGATCTCTCTTTCTTTTCCCCTGCAATCACGAGCAACACTCCTTTTTTTTAGTTCAGATACATTTGAGAAAAAGACACAAACATCTGTTCATGCACCGCTCTTCCTCAGTCTTCCTCTTCGTCAGTTAACATTCGAGGCTGATTGATTTCTCAGGGCCAGTATTGATCGACTTATTGAAAGTTATGGGTAAGAGAATGCACAGTTTACACAGGCTGACCATCATGCAGATGCAGATGCTACTGCTTACAGGGAAAGTTTGAATAAAGTTATTAATGAGGCCAGTAAAACTGAAATTGTCCTACGTATTTGTATCATGTACCTGACAGCCTATATTCAGAAGACATGGGGGGTTCTATCAGGTTATTCTATCTGAAAACTGCACAAAATATATTGCCAAAAGTATTCACTCACCTGCCTTCACTCTCATATGAACTTAAGTTACATCCCATTCTTAATCCATAAGGTTTAATATGACGTGGGTCTGCCCTTTGCAGCTATAACAGCTTCAACTCTTCTGGGAAGGCTTTCCACAAGGTTTAGGAGTGTGTTTATGGGAATTTTTCACCATTCTTCCAGAAGCACATTTGTAAGATCACACACTGAAGTTGATCCACACCAAACTCTCTCCTCCATGTCTTTATGGACCTTGCTTTGTGCACTGGTGCACAGTCATGTTGGAACAGGAAGGGGCCATCCCCAAACTGTTCCCACAAAGTTGGGAGCATGGATTGTCCAGAATCTCTTGGTATGCTGAAGCATTCAGAGTTCCTTTGACTGGAACTAAGGGGCCAAGCCCAGCTCCTGAAAAACAAGCCCACACCATAATCCCCCCTCCACCAAACTTTACACTTGGCACAATGCAGTCAGACAAGTACCGTTCTCCTGGCAACCGTCAAACCCAGACTGGTCCATCAGATTGGCAGATGGAGAAGTGCGATTCATCACTCCAGAGAAGGCGTCTCCACTGCTCTAGAGTCCAGTGGCCGCGTGCTTTACACCACTGCATCCGACAGTTTGCATTGCACTTGGTGATGTATGGCTTGGATGCAGCTGTTACCATGGAAACCCATTCCATGAAGCTCTCTATGTGCTGTTCTTGAGCTAATCTGAAGGCCACATGAAGTTTGGAGGTCTGTAGTGACTGACTCTGCAGAAAGTTGGTCACCTCTGCGCTCTATGTGCCTCAGCATCTGCTGACCCCACTCCGTCATTTTACGTGGTCTACCACTTGGTGGCTGAGTTGCTGTCGTTCCCAATGGCCTCCACTTTGTTATAATACCACTGACAGTTGACTGTGGAATATTTAGGAGCCAGGAAATTTCACCACTGGACTTGTTGCACGGGTTGCTGTCGTTCCCAATGGCCTCCACTTTGTTATAATACCACTGACAGTTGACTGTGGAATATTTAGGAGCCAGGAAATTTCACCACTGGACTTGTTGCACGGGTGGCATCCTATCACAGTACCACGCTGGAATTCACTGAGCTCCTGAGAGTGAGCCATTCTTTCACAAATGTTTGTAGAAACAGTCTGCATGCCTAGGTGATGATTTTATACACCTGTGGACATGGAAGTGACTGGAACACCTGATTTCAATGATTTGGATGGGTGAGTGAATACTTTTGGCAATATAGCATGCATTATGTATGCATTAACTACTAGTACAAGAGCTCTGATTTTTTTGTTAAAGTAAAAGTGTCAATACTTCAGTGAAAAGTAAGTCTGAGATTTTAAATCATATTTCAGTACTAAATTCAAAAAGGAAAGTAAACATGCTCCAGGATAACACACTGGGCTGCACGGTGGTGCAGAGGTTAGTGTTCTTGCCTCACAGTAGGGCGGTTCCTGGTTCAAATCCTGGTCTGCTGGAGCCTTTCTGGTAGGAGTTTGCTTGGTCTCCTCATAGATTTTATCCATGTATTCGAGCCTCCTGCAGGCCAAAGACATGCTAATAGGTTAACTGGTGATGCTAAATTGAAGTGGGTGTGAATGTGACTGCCTGTGAGCCCTGTGATTAGCTGGCCACTAGGACCAAGGTCCACGAGACATGAGATAAAACAATCCACATGACCACCTGATGAGGCCATAACTGTCCTTATGTCATAATTTTTTCAGAGAGAAATAAAACAAACTTATATTTGGGATTATGAAGTCAAAAATAACCAATCAGAGGGAAGGAAAAGAAATCTGATGATTACTGCTTCTGAAAGCCTGATCGAATTAGACTCTTTACCGGGGCTGGGCAGTGAGGAAATACCTGTGGTTAAAGCCCAGATCCAGGACATTTTTAGTGTTAAATAGAATTTGAAGAGATATTTCAGAAGCTGGGGCTATCAAAACTGTAAATTTATGACTGTGTGAACTTGGCATTTTTAAGTTAATGAAGTCATAAAATTCAAAACCCTCTAATAACATAAATGTAAAACATTTTAAAGCTGAAAATTATTGGCTTTAATTGTCAAAATCTATTACTTTGTAGACTTGAAAATTGCAGGTTTTATTTCAATATTTTACATTTTATAATCCCTGAAATGTTGAGTTTAGTTTCTTAAAAAAGTTCAAGTCAAATTTTTACCTCTGCCAAGGAGGTCATGTGATCCTACGGTTTGTTTGTTAGTTCGTTAGTTAGTTAGTTTGTTTGTTTATTAGCAACATAACTCAAAAAGTTGTGGACCAATTTTCATGAAATTTTCAGGAAATGTCAGAAATGGCATAAGGAAGAACTGATTAGATTTTGGGAGAGATTCGAATCACCATCTGGATCCAGGAGTGTTTTTAAAGGATTCTTCACTATTGGGAGATAGGGCTGATGGTGGAGGTCTGCGCTCTCTGAGTGCTTTTTTAGTTTGCATTTGTGGAGCTGACAATTTTTCTTGTCATTCTGCATCTTTATAAGCTCAAAAAGTTTATGTTTCTGACCAGAAATGAACAGATCTTTTATTATCTACTTTTTTTTTATTTTTAAAAGTGGTGTCAGTATGCGTTTATTCTTAAAACAACCCTGCAGAGAGCCCACTACAATGGTCCTCAACCTTTTCAGCCTGAAACCCCCAAAACAAAGATTCCAGTGACCGGGGACCCCCACTGTCCCTGAAGGTGGTTGAACATGATCATTCTAGAATAGTCGTGTGCAGACAAGGCCATGGGGGGCCCATGGAGGACAGCAGAACCACAGTCAATGTAAAGTTAAGCTGTGATATCTGTATTTTATATTTAACCTGAATAATAACCACTATAATCAAATTAACGTTTTTTTCTGTGCTGTAGTAAATAGTCTTCTTAAAAATATAAATCCCTTTTTTAAAAAAAAACAAAGGAAAATGGGTTAAAAATGGCAAAAAAAATGGTCAAAATGGAGGTGAAATTAGATTGGAACTGGTGAAAATTAGATAACAGCAGCTTAATACTAGGCAAAAATGGCAAAAAAATGGGTTAGAGTGACATTCTAAGTGATAAAAGGGGAATAAAAAGTGACTATAATGGATTTAAAGGGTCAGAATGGGTGGAAATTTTGATGAAATGAGATGATAAATTAATTAAAACTTGCAACAACAGGTGAACTGAGGCAGAAAAATAGAAAGAAATTTGTTAAACTGGAAAAAATGCACAAAACAAATAGTGAAATGTTGGTGAAACGGGTAGAAATAGGCTTGGAAAGTGGTAAAAAAAAAAAAGAAAAGACAAACAGAGGCAACAATGGGTGTAAAGTGGAAAGAATTGGTCTAAAATTGGCAAAAACAGGCAGAAAAAAAGTGGAAAGGGTTAAAAATTCAGAAAAATGTTTAAGTGGCACAAATGTGTTAAAATTTGGCAGAATTGGTGTAAAGTGGCAAAAGTGTAATTTAAAGAACATTCTTAGTTTAATGCATCTGGAGGACCCCCTCTCAGTGTCTCGAGACCCTCAGGATGGTCCTGACCCCCATATTGAGAACCCCTGCATTAAGGTATCCTTTAACTGATCCTGTTCAGTCACATGACTATTTCCACATATCCATGCATCATCCTGTGAAGTGCATCCATGCCCTATTTTTACTACAACAGTTATTTCTAGTACTTCCTGTTGTAATACTGTCCATTTGGTCACACCTCAGTTTCCCAGCATCCTCCTGTGTTTGCAGGCCGTTCATTTCAACCTTTTTTCCATCTGTAGGTTTGTGAGAAGGCAGTCTGTGTCAGACTCCCTCTGATTTGTTCCACAGCGTGGTGTAAGTCGAGCCACCCTGCCAAAATAAAATGCATGTGATTGTTGGAATAGAAGGCTCAAACCTCTACATTAGTTTCCTGAATGAAAAGGTATTTATCTGGATCATATATAAACCAAGTGGTGGGTTCTCCTTAAAGGTATATCAGAGATCCAGCTGCTGAACTGGAGTGAGGTGTGATGGAGCCTCTAGGTTTTCTTGGAGAGCCCCTCCGTGTGTGTGAACACGTGCACTTGTGAGTTAGCGTGCACGTGAGAAGGTTTGAAAGGATTGTGCTGCAGCTGATCTGCCGTATCGACTCTTCTCTAACACACAGTAACACACAGACACTCTCACACACTGTGATGGTGGCTGTGCCCCTGCAGAGCCAAGCAGCAGGACTCTGCTTCCTCGATGCCTCGGTGCCATCTGGCAGCTTCAGATGGTTGGGTAACTCCTCACCGGGGTCTCTGCTCTTTCATCCAGCAGGACCAGATCAAGCAAACACAAAAAACCAGACCCACGGGACACTCAATCAATATCTCTAAGTTGTTATTTAGATGATTATATTCGGCAACAGGTTTTTACAGATCTGTGTGTCTGATATACGTCGTTAAAATGACACCGTTGCATATTTGACAACATTTTTTTCTGCATGTATTTGATGTGATTAGACACTGATTTATTTCTCTTTTTGCTGATGTAGAACATCATATTTAGTGGAGCGTGTGGTTCTATTTTTAGACCAACGTCTACTCTGAGCTATTTTTAATCCTTTTTAAAAGTGCAGCAGACAAAAACCAAAAACTGCAAAGACGGGCCTGTTTTCTTCCATAATCTAATATCTCTCTCCTCTCACTCTTCTCCTATATACAGATCTTAAATCTCACTCTTTCTCCTATAAACAGATCTTAAATCTCACTCTTTCTCCTACAAACAGATCTTAAATCTCACTCTTTCTCCTATAAACAGATCTTAAATCTCACTCTTTCTCCTACAAACAGATCTTAAATCTCACTCTTTCTCCTATAAACAGATCTTAAATCTCACTCTTTCTCCTATAAACAGATCTTATATCTCACTCTTTCTCCTATTTACAGATCTTAAATCTCACTCTTTCTCCTACAAACAGATCTTAAATCTCACTCTTTCTCCTATAAACAGATCTTAAATCTCACTTTTTCTCCTATATACAGATCTTAAATCTTACTCTTTCTCCTATAAACAGATCTTAAATCTCACTCTTTCTCCTATTTACAGATCTTATATCTCACTCTTTCTCCTATAAACAGATCTTAAATCTCACTCTTTCTCCAATAAACAGATCTTAAATCTCACTCTTCTCCTATAAACAGATCTTAAATCTCACTCTTTCTCCTATAAACAGATCTTAAATCTCACTCTTTCTCCTATAAACAGATCTTAAATCTCACTCTTTCTCCTATTTACAGATCTTATATCTCACTCTTTCTCCTATAAACAGATCTTAAATCTCACTCTTTCTCCTATAAACAGATCTTAAATCTCACTCTTTCTCCTATAAACAGATCTTAAATCTCACTCTTCTCCTATAAACAGATCTTATATCTCACTCTTTCTCCTATAAACAGATCTTAAATCTCACTCTTTCTCCTATAAACAGATCTTAAATCTCACTCTTTTTCCTATAAACAGATCTTAAATCTCACTCTTTCTCCTATGAACAGATCTTAAATCTCACTCTTCTCCTATAAACAGATCTTAAATCTCACTCTTTCTCCTATAAACAGATCTTAAATCTCACTCTTTCTCCTATAAACAGATCTTAAATCTCACTCTTTTTCCTATAAACAGATCTTAAATCTCACTCTTTCTCCTACAAACAGATCTTAAATCTCACTCTTCTCCTATAAACAGATCTTAAATCTCACACTTTCTCCTACAAACAGATCTTAAATCTCACTCTTCTCCTATAAACAGATCTTAAATCTCACTCTCTCTCCTATAAACAGATCTTAAATCTCACTCTTTCTCCTACAAACAGATCTTAAATCTCACTCTGTCTCCTACAAACAGATCTTAAATCTCACTCTTTCTCCTATAAACAGACCTTAAATCTCACTCTGTCTCCTATAAACAGATCTTAAATCTCACTCTGTCTCCTATAAACAGATCTTAAATCTCACTCTTTCTCCTACAAACAGATCTTAAATCTCACTCTGTCTCCTATAAACAGAATTTAAATCTCACTCTTTCTCCTACAAACAGATCTTAAATCTCACTCTGTCTCCTATAAACAGATCTTAAATATGTTTTTCCTCCACCGGACTCTGGCAGAGAGGAGGAGAGATAAAGGCGGAGGCAGGATGCTGCAGCTTTTCTGTTCTTGTTAAAGTGTGGGCAGCAGCAGCAGAAGAAGTGTCCCCTCTTGTTTTTGTATAACTCATGTTGGCTCGGAGGAGTCCTAATCCACACTGAGGGGATGTGGGCGGAGTGTGTGTACACACACATGTGTGTGTGAAAGAGGCCGTATGAGGTTCTGTAGCAGCTCTGAGTGTGTGAGATGCTGTGTTATAAACGCTGAGTGTGTGTGATTGTAGACGAGAGAGTAATGTTCAGTCATTGTGGAGTTAACCTCATATATGAGGACAGGTATAAAGCTACACTCATGATGCATCAGGATTCAGTGACATATTTTATATCCATGAAATCTGACATCTTACTGAACGTTTCAGCTCATGCAGACCAGTTGCCATTGTTTACCGGTTTGCAGTACAACTAAGCCACGCCCTTAAATACCAATACGTGCTGTTGTGCTGTCGTGCTGTCGTGGTGTCGTGATGTTGTGCTGTTGTGCTGTTGTGCTGTTGTGGTGTCGTGTTGTCGTGCTGTCGTGGTGTCGTGTTGTCGTGCTGTCGTGTTGTTGTGCTGTTGTGGTGTCGTGTTGTCGTGCTGTCGTGGTGTCGTGCTGTCGTGTTGTCGTGCTGTCGTGTTGTTGTGTTGTTGTGCTGTTGTGCTGTTGTGTTGTTGTGCTGTTGTGTTGTTGTGTTGTTGTGCTGTTGTGCTGTTGTGTTGTTGTGCTGTTGTGTTGTTGTGTTGTTGTGCTGTTGTGCTGTTGTGCTGTTGTGCTGTTGTGCTGTTGTGCTGTTGTGCTGTTGTGTTGTTGTGCTGTTGTGTTGTTGTGCTGTTGTGTTGTTGTGCTGTTGTGTTGTTGTGTTGTTGTGCTGTTGTGTTATGATGTTGTTGTGGTGTAATATTGTAAAAACTGGAGAAGCATGAATGATGAATTAATGGTGCTGATGTAGACGAGCAGAGAAGAGGCTTTCATGGAGAGCCAACACTTGGACGTGAGCATGTGCAGACATGGTGCTTCAGCGTGCTCATGAGAAGACTTCATGCTGATGTTAGCGTTTAGTTGAAATCACCTCTGTGCCTCAGAGAGCTGCAGGCAGGGCGGTAAACTCTGCATCTTTTCAGACCCAGCTAATGATGCTGTTGTAAATGTGAGTGAAGGAAAGGCTGTGCAGCTAATACTCTCTGATTCTAACAGTGGATACTCCTCATGTTAGCGGTGCAGCGTGTGTGTGTGTTGTGTGTCTGTGTGATCTTTGACTGAAAACAGAGCTGACTTCTTGGCTGAATCTAAATTTCTCTGAGACTCAAACACATCCCGGGCATGTTTCTTAGAAGTCTGTGAGTGTTGAAGTCTGTCCAAACTCTGATTCAGCTGCTCCACAGAGGGCCAAAAGCAGAGTCTTCCCTATATTTTCTCAAGAGCTCGCATACCCGGGATAAAATATTCATTATACTTGTCTTAATTCAAATACTCATTACTCATTCTTTAACTGAAATAACTTAATGTGATATTTTTTTAAGAATGTGGACTTAAAAACAGAGAGGACTTTGCAATAATATATGAATTTAAAAAACTGAAAGTGTCTTCAATGAATGTGGTTCAGAAAAACACCTTGACCAACTATAACACGTAAGAATGTGAGTACTGACAGTTTTTAAATGCATCCTCCTAATAAGGCTTTTTATTTGCTTTTCAGCAGTTTGAGATATGACACAACACGATACAATATGATACGATACGATACGAAACAATAATTTACGATATGATATGATGCTAAATGTAACATTACGACACGACATGATACAATACAATACGAAACAGTACATTATGATATGATAGGATAGGATATGATATGATAAGAAATGTTACATTACAATACAATAAGATACAACATGATACAATCAGGGCTTGACATTGACACCCGCCAACTAGCCAAATGCGGCTGGATTTCGGCCGTGGCGGGTAGCAGCGAGACTCTAACTAGCCACGATGGTTGAATTTATTTGATTTTATCAGTGTCACACTCTGCTTCACTCTGAAAGTGCTTGTCAGTTAGCCCTTATGATTTAGACTTGTTACAGAGAGGCTGTTTGGCACATAAAGGGTCAAATTTCCCTCCAAAATAACTGAAAAGTGTCTGGTCTCTTCATCCATTCGTGCGTATTTTATGCAGGACCAAGGGCTTTGATGCTGTATGACACACACAAATGCGACACTCACAGACATATACAGACACACACTCACACTGACGTGTTGGTTAGACTGGAGGCTTCTATCTGAGAATTTGCGGGATAAACTCAGACCTGAACTTTCTCTTTCTGCTTTAAAGTGCCTCTCTGTCCATGTGCGTCAGCGCTGTCTATGTGTGTGTGCTCTCCAGCTGTGTGTCTCTGTCGCTCATGCGAGCCAGGGCATTGTTTAATTATTGTTTAATTAATACTCCATCTATATTCTTTGTTTGTTGAGGGCGATCTAAATGATAAAAACCTCCGCAAAGGTGCGCATACTTTAAATGTTATTGAAAATTTTAAACCTTTGTATATTCAGGGTTAATTATAAATTTGCCATAAATCGATATTTAACGGTTATAAAAGACGAGAGAAACTCTAAACTTTAAATCAGTTCACTGAGGCAGTGAGAAACAGAGACAGAAGGATAAAAGTCTGTAACTGATCACTTAGGAGTCAAAGAGAATTCAACTAAATAGTGATTTTTTTTCCTTCTTATAGTACACATCTGTTGTTTAATATTCTCCAAATGTGAGCTTCACCACCAAATGTAAGTCATCCATTATGTGAAGAGATATTTTAATTAGTATTAGACACACGTATGAAAACATTTCCTCCAGACAGTATAGAGCAGAGGACAGGAGAAGTTGGACACTGAATATTCTCTGGTGGAGATTTGTCAGAGTGAAAATTAGAGATGTTCTTGTAATCTGCTGTAGTTTTCTAATAAACAGCCGATTAACAGTATTTTAATTTTAGCATAAACTTGATACCCATTAAGAAAATAAAAATCTAAGAGTTCTGACTCTTAGATGACTGTCTCTAACAGTCTGACCCATATCTCAGGAGTGTGCTGTTTCATATGTACAGGCAGAAGTGCTTTAGAGAAAGGAGAGCTGATATTGATCATATTGGTGAGGGAAAGTAGAGCACGTGTGTCATATCATACCCTTTGTACCAAATTTGGCATATGGCTCATAGTTACCAAACACCAAAGTTGTGGCTAGTGAAAATACTGAATGGCTAGTAAGTTTGCAGAACCACTAGCCACCGTGGCTGGTGAGCAAAAAAGTTAATGTCAAGCCCTGGTTACAATACATTACAATACAATACATTATGATACATTATGATATGGTAGGGTAGGTAAGGAGACAATATATGATACGATATGAAACGTTACATTACAATGCGATACAATACAATGCAATACAATATATGGTACATTACAATACAATACAAGAGGATACACTTCAAACAGATGCTAACAGATATGATTTAATATGATTTAAAATGATCTGATCTGATCTGATACAATACGATACACAACGATACGATCAGTAAGATATGAGTCGACACGACCGGACACGACTCGAGATGATACCACAGGACTTGAGACGATACCACACGACACAAGACATGACTCAAGACCGTAAGACATGACACGACTCAAGACGATACTACGACTCAAGACAATACAACATGTCACAACAGGACTCTAGACGATACAACATAACACAACACAACTCATTAACATATGATAGGACACGACATGACACAACTTGAGGTGACACAACACGACTTGAAATGACACGACACGACTCGAGACGATATAACACGACACAATACAATACCATACAATATAGATATGAGAGATATAAGTGATACAATTAGATATGATATGATACGACGCGACATGACATGACTCTAGACGATACAACATAGCACAGCACAACTCGATAAGATACAACACGATAGGACACGACATGACACATCATAACTCGAGACGACACAAATCGAGATGATACAACAAGACATGGCTCGATACAATACAATACAATATGAGAGATATAAGCGAGACGATTAGATACGATATGATATAACATGACAGGCTCAATACGATACAACACAAACTGATACAATAAGATACAATATGAGAGACATACCCGATATGATTAGATGCGATATGATACGACATGACGCAACACGACATGACTCTAGACGATACAACATAACACGGCACAACTCGATAAGATACGGCATGACACAACACAACTCGAGACGACATGAATCAAGACGATACAACAAGACATGGCCTGATACAATACAATACAATATAAGAAATATAAGCCATATGATATGACAAGACACGACGCAAGACGATACAATAAGAGCAATATAAGTGATACGATTAGATACGACACGACACGATACAGTACCATACAATATGATGTGATCTGGTAAGGTACAATTAATGACAAAACAAAGCAGTAAAATATGATACGATATGACATGCTATATTTAAATACAAAAGAAAATATCGTATGATGCAACATAAGATACAACAGTAATGATAAAATACAATGAAATGATTGTGCATAATACAATATTATATGATATTATACAAAGGTAGGATACAATGAAAGGTTATGACTGAGTGGGATGTGATGCAGTGTGATAGGAGATACTTTATCACCCCATTGAGGACATTAGTCTTGGACTCAGTGTGCCGCACAGAATTAGCTCTCCTTAGTATATCTGATAAAAAAAGAATACATAAACAACAACAAAAACATTAAGTAAACAAAAATCCACACTTTAAACAAATTGGAACATAAATGGATATCAAACCCACTGTTTCTGCTTCTATATCTGTGCTGCCTGGTGCCTCTGCAGACATGACGTGACGATTATATAAATATGTGTTTATCTCATATCCAGAGGGGGAACATTTTATACAGACAGACAAATATTCTGTAAAATGCATCCAACTGAAGCTGTCATATGTTTATATTTTGCGGAGAATTTTAGGTTTGTGAATTAACAGTTTATCCCTCTAAAGTACCCCTCTAGTTCAACATCAGTGGGCATCTAATATTGTTGCTTTTAGTAAAACTAACTGTAGGCTAATCTGGGTTACAGTGAAGGAAAGACACATTTCCCATTTGTCACAATACAACAGAAATCTTTTATTAATCGGAAGATGTCAATATTAAATGGTTCCTTGTGTAATTCTGTTTGGAGAAAGATTTCCATCCAGCTTGTGGACGGATAAACATAAACTTGGATCTTGCACTGTGTTGAATCATGAAGACTTTATTATTCCTGCAGCTTCTGCCCTGTCAACCTCTCTTACTGTTACTGTCATCACTTTCACACCGAGGGGGCTTTAACAGCTGCAGCCTCTGAGGTCAACACGAGATTTATCAGGGTTTATTTTTTATCATTATTAAGATTCCCTGCAGTTTTTAGGGCATGTTTACTAATATTCAAAAACAGCAAAAAGACACAAATTCTGAATCAGTGAATACACGAATGGAAAAACCAGCAAAGGCTTCACATGCTTTCTTAAACAATAACTTTTTGCTTTTGGTTTCAGATGGAAAAACTCAAATCAGGGTGAAGCGGCACCATGCAACCCTGCTATAAAATCATATAAGGTGTAAATTGAGACAGTGGGAGTCCTTCATATGAGTAGTAATAATGCTTAAAGCACAGGGGCATTATAAAGTCCACAGACAGAGCTGGTCTGTGCTCCTGCAAAGGTTGATGAAACATCCAGTTTCTATTTATAGCCGTCCAGAGGGACCTGATCCCTCCTTTACTCTAACAGTCTTCTTTTCAATCCATCCTTTTTTTTCTCCTGCAGGATCATTTGAGCCTTGGTTTTGTCATTTTTTATTTCAGGGCCACACCTCACATGACTCTTGGTGCATCTTTCTGCAGACTTTCACCTTGAGTTGGGATTTCAGTATGCAGAGAGCTTCTCAGCAGGTTCCTCCCTCATTATTCTATCTGGGACAGAGCTTTCCAGACTTATCCCTCACAGCAGCAGTCAAAAATAAAAATGAGGATTTCTCTCTTTGCTGTATCACAATGGAATCAAATATAGATTCCTGTGCCCCAGCCCCCTGCAAATGGTCTCCATTACTACATTTCATTATTTCTTCTCCCTGCTGATTTTGATGTGTATATTTGCAGCCTGTGAGGAGGGATTTCATTAGTTATTAGCCTGCAGAATCAGGCCAAATCACAGAACAAAGCAGGCCAATGCAGAGGTATGAAGTGAGGCATCATTAAGTGGATATATACCTGCACTCTCACCATCCCTGGGGCTGCACTGCAAACACAGCAGCTCTATTATTTAAAGGAAACACACCACAATGTCCTCTTCATTATGAGATTTATTCTCCTGTTGCTCATTAGACCTCATGTTTAAAAGCTATTTGAGTACACTTTCTTTGCTTGGGAATTAACTTGCCCTTTTTAGCATAACTTTCTCATACCCTTGTTAAAAAAAAAAAAAGAAGAAGCATAATTGTTGCATCTTTGCATATTTGAGTGTTAATGTAGGTCAGAAAACCCTGTAAATATGAGAGAGAAATTAGCAGAGCAACTGGGGGCCAATAAAGGAGAAGTTATAAAGTTTTGTCTGGTGCATTATGTTATTAAAGTCATCCAATTCTGTGTCCTAAATTCTATTTCTCTTGCTTTGTATTGGCGTATTTTGTGTGACCGTGCAGTCCACTGTTTCCATGGGAACAGAAGTGAGATGCTTGGTTTTATTAGAATGCAAAGACTTTAAAAACTGAGTTTGGAAGAAGAGGACGAAATGTACAAGTTTCAAAATTGACAGACACAAGAATCCATGCAAAACTATGGTGAGGGATTGGATTGGAAATCTTAGTTTGCAACACAAGTCCACACAGGCTATGGACAACATAAAAATGACATCAAATACATGTTTATATTTATTGCATAACTCACATGGACGCCATCATGACAAATGTACAGTGAGATAGGAGAAAAAGTCCAAGAGTCTCCTGAATATGTACAATGCCAACAGCACCTACAGCTGCTGAACAAATAATATGGCGTATCTGTTTGAATAGCCCTTCTAGCTTAAATGATAGCCTCTGTGTTGGTGGAGGTCTAAACTCTTAATGAAGGGGGTTCCAAGGGTTCTCCAGCTTATTTTGGGATGAATTCTAAACAAAGTTACACGTAAGTTTGTCGGTTATGATGTCTCCAGACATCGGTAAAGCTCTCATGGCCTACAGATGTTGTCAGATAACTGACTGCATCTTTTTAGACTAAACTCACACGTATAAAACAAAAGGTATCATCTTAAGGAAGAATTTCAGCACCACGGCCAGCGCTCTTCAACTAAGCCTGAAGCAGACACTCAAACAGCAGAAAAAAGTGTTTTTTCTTTGAATATCTAAATGTCAAGATCCTGGGAGTGGATTCGGAGTAGATAGTGTATTTCAGCACCACGGTCAGCTCCTTTTCTCTGTGCTTGAGAGAGCAGCTGAAACAACAGCAGACCGGTTTCTCATGACAGAGAGCTGAGACAGAAGAAGCCTTCAGGAAGCAAGAGAACAGGAGAGGAAAAACTTGAATTCTGCATAAACTGTGAATGAAGTGACATTCATTTACTAGATCAGGGGTTCTCAACTTTGGGGTCGGGTCCCGAGAAACTGAGATGGGGTCTCCAGGTGGCTTAAAAACACTGTTGCCACATTACACCAATTTTGCCAAATTTTAACCAGTTTTCATCACTTTCTCCCAAAATTTTAATACATTTTTGCAACTTCAAACCCTTTTTTTCGTCCATTCTAAACCCTTTCCACCACTTTTTTCTGCCTGTTTTTGCCACTTCTAGACCAAGTCTTGCAACTCTCTTGCTGTTGTTGGCTCTGTTGGCACAGTATTGGCACTATTTTAAGCCACAATTGCCGGTTTCTGACTATTTCTGCATCAGCTAAGGGTTTTTTTTTTTTTCCAATTTATAGCCATTTTCATCCCATTTCACCAAATGTCCACCTATTTTTGCCACTTTAACGCCATTTCAGCCACTTTTTAATCCCCTTTTACCACTTAATTTGCCAGTTTTTGCCACTTTGACCCATTTTTGCCATTTTTTTTTTTGTTGTTGTTATTTTGCCACTTTTATCTAGGATTTTGCATTTCTAACCCATTTCTGCTACTTTTAAAATCTCATTTCACCACCTTTCCCACCATTTTCTGCCATTATAATGCCATTTTTGAATATCTCCATGCCAGCCCTTTGTTTGCCTCACCCAAGTGAGGCACTAATATGGCACTAATTCCCAACCAGAGCTTTGGGTTCCCCTAGTGGCGGGTGCAAAAGATGTGTGCAGGCCACTTGGTTGCTACAAAGAGCAATTTAAGATCATGTAGTAATTCATGTAGGAGGACCTCTGACTAAAAAGTTTGGGAACCACTGGCGGAAGGCATTTTACTTTGTTTGCAAGATATTTAGCAGTATAATTTTCATGAGTAACAAAGTTTCAACTCATTACAGTTTGTCCAATAATTAGGGGACACAAATGGCAGGACTGCCATTTAGAAGCTGCATACTTTGACATGAGTATTGATTGTAATCAGGGCCCTCCATAAGGGGCCTTGTATAAAGCGTTCTTCAAAATGTAAACTCCTTTTCTTGAAAACAGAATATATATGGGTTAAAAGTGGCAAAAGAACTGGTTAACAGAGGCAAAGAAAAGGCAGAAACTCACAAAACTGTCTTAATGATTGTAAATACAGGCAGAAAAAGGGTAAAAGGGGTTACAAGTGACAAAAATGGGCAAACAAAGAGTCAAATGCAGTTAACAGTAGGCGGGGAGTGACAACGAGGGGTTAAATGTGGCAAAAATGGGTTTGAAGTGTCTAGATGCTTTAAAAAAGAATAAGAATAGGAAGAAAGTAGCAAAAAGGGTGAAACAGAGGCACAAATGGGCCAAAAGTGGCAAAAAAAGCAGAGAAAGTGGCAAATATGGGTGGAAAAGGTAGTGAAATGGGAATTAAAGATAGCAAAAATGTGTTTTAAGTGACAAAAATAGTTGAGAAAGTGATGAAAGAGGTTCAAATGTAGCAAAAATTAGAAAAAAGAGGCAAAGTGACGGGTGCAGGTGGCCTGGTGGTCTAAGGCGTGGGTTCAAATCTGGCCTTTGGCAATTTTCTGCATGTCTCTGGGGTTATCAGGGTCCATTCTCTGGGTTTATCAGGGTCCATTCTCTGGGTTTATCAGGGGTCCATTGTCTGGGTTCATCAGGGTCCATTCTCTGGGTTTATCAGGGTCCATTCTCTGGGTTTATCAGGGTCCATTCTCTGGGTTTATCAGGGGTCCATTCTCTGGGTTTATCAGGGTCCATTCTCTGGGTTTATCAGGGTCCATTCTCTGGGTTTATCAGGGTCCATTGTCTGGGTTTATCAGGGTCCATTCTCTGGGTTTATCAGGGTCCATTCTCTGGGTTCATCAGGGTCCATTCTCTGGGTTTATCAGGGTCCATTCTCTGGGTTTATCAGGGTCCATTCTCTGGGTTTATCAGGGTCCATTCTCTGGGTTCATCAGGGTCCATTCTCTGGGTTCATCAGGGTCCATTCTCTGGGTTCATCAGGGTCCATTCTCTGGGTTTATCAGGGTCCATTCTCTGGGTTCATCAGGGTCCATTCTCTGGGTTCATCAGGGTCCATTCTCTGGGTTTATCAGGGTCCATTCTCTGGGTTCATCAGGGTCCATTCTCTGGGTTTATCAGGGTCCATTCTCTGGGTTCATCAGGGTCCATTCTCTGGGTTTATCAGGGTCCATTCTCTGGGTTTATCAGGGTCCATTCTCTGGGTTCATCAGGGGCCATTATCTGGGGTTATCAGGGTCCATTCTCTGGGTTCATCAGGGTCCATTCTCTGGATTCATCGGGATCCATTCTCTGGGTTCATCAGTGTCCATTCTCTGGGTTTATCAGGGCCAGACTAAATCTGTTTGCAGGTCTGATTGTAATCAATCCAGGTTTGCAGAATTATTCTGTTTTGATGATAACTCTGTCATAATTTAATGCTCGTATTAGCTGCCACTCTTTGAATCATGCTGTTAACCACTCTAGCAGTATGCCTGCAGAACCGAGGAGCCAGCATTTATCTGAATTCACTGCTACTACTTTCAAAACTAAGTTTGAAGGAACAAGACAAACAGACAACTCTAAAAAAGTACAGAAACATAAAGAAATCCCTGCTCTAAAGCGCATCTCTGTGGATTATATAACTTTCTATAAACACAATTGTCTGGCCTCAGTACTCCTGCGGTTTTAGTCTCTTTTGTAGTCGCTTTGACAGATTTGAAAGCACCATTAAACACTGAACTTTTCATCCACAACAAACAGGGTTGGAGCATTTCAGCACCACGGCCAGCGCTCGCTCTCTGTGCCTGAGGCAGAGGTTCACACACGGCAGCTAACAGGTTTGTCTCTGTATGAGAAAAGTAATTAAATGACAGAACGCAGAGACCTGAGAGACCCTCGGGGAGCGTTTCTGCTGCTTGTCAACAGTAATCAGACTAGAAGGTCACCCGCGTGTCCACTTTAATGGTCAAGTGTCTGCGCCCTGCTCCCGCTGATTGTCCGACTCCAGAGGCGCTCATTACAATCACAAACAGACAACACGATGCAAGGAGACGTTTCACACAGTCAAATTGGTCACCAGGGCTTTGGCCTACTTTCCACTGGCCTACTTACACCTAATGGGTCCACATTCACTTTGTTCCGCAGGGTTGTGGATTGATTTATTGTCTTAAGGGCCAACACTAGGTCAAAAAAAACACCCTAGATATGAATTCAGCTTGTGGAGGATCAAGTGTTGTGTTCAAGTAATGACACAGTCAGACAAAAACCAAGAAGCATTAAAAGTCATGTGGGATTTCAGGTCAGCCATCAGGACATCAGAAGTTAAAATTTAATGTTCAGAAGTTATTAAAGCTGACATTTATTTAACCTGAAAACAAACATTTCAGTTGTTAAAATTATCCTGATCCAAGATTATGATGGTGGTTCAATCTCAAATAAAATCAGAAAGCTTCTGGAACCTCATAGGAACAGTTAAGGGCCCTTCTAATCTATGATTGGATGTTATCAAGACATCAATCAGCAGTGTTATTGCTAGCCTCCTGGCTAATATTCTCCCTCAGCCTTGAGACTAAAACTTGAAATTGATGCATTGATATTATTAGCAGATCAGCTTTGAATTGCTGCTGCCACTCTGGTGCGTCTCTGCTCCCTTCCTTTTCCAGCATCCCAGCTTTAATAAGTAATTTGAGTTTCTAATGTAGGTTTAGAAATCTAAATGTGTGGACCATGTTTTTACTAACTCACACACTCCTCCACCCTGCTCCCCCCACCCCACCATCGCTGGGACCCAGAAATCTTTCATCACCATTCCCTCTCTTATGGGCAGCCTCTTTCTCACTAATTGTTTGCTTTTGCCTTTATCAGTTTTGGAACAAGTTTAAAAGGAAGTCTGGTAAAAGTTTTCAAGTTTTGGTAGATGCTGAATCTCACTCAGAATTAGAAGGGGAAATATAACAGGTGTGCATCAAATCTGAGCTACACGTCTAAAATTACATCAGTGATTAGGGGAAGTATTTTAGATAGATCTGTCAACATTAATCACATTAATCTGGATTAACTAAGATCCACAATTAGAGAATACATTTTTTGTGATCTGGATAAATCACAAGTCATTCCACACATTTTGTTTAATCTACGATCTACTTCTTCCTGCGGCTACAGAGATGTAAAACAAGTCCACCACTCCTCCTGTCTCATTTCACTTTAAAAAACTAGAAAAGCACTCAGAGAGCGCAGACCTCTGCCACTAGCCCTATCTCCAAATAGTGAAGAATCCTTTAAAAAATTCCCGGATCCGTCCCCACGTGCTCCCCACCACAGCATTCGCCGATTACTCCCTCCCCGGTGGGGTGGACACACGGTGAGGCAAAGCATTGGCTTCACTACAGGTGGACTGTCATGGTGGAAGCATTGCCTGCCGGTGCCAACAGATGCTCTGACAGTCTCACCCATGGTCTCACCGGATGACTGGAAGTCATGGCAGAGGGTGAATATTCCTCTATTCCTCCCAGCATTGTGAGTATTCTCGCTACAATTCGCTGTCTTTCTCTCTGTTACGCTCCGACTCGTCTCCTCGACCTGGCGTGCGTCTTTCAAACTCTATAAACTCCAAAACTTTGAATATAAACACACCCAAAAATGCTGCTGGGATTGAAGTTACCCATGTCCGCCATCTCCTGGTGTAAAGCGGTAACAGCGCAGACCTCCACCATTAGCTCTATCTCCCAATAGTACAGAATCCTTTAAAAAAAATTCCTGGATCCAGACTGTGATCCAGATCACTCCCAAAATCTAATCAGTTCTTCCTTATGCCATTTCTGACATTTCCTGAAAATTTCATCAAAATCCATCCATGACTTTTTGAGTTATGTTGCTAACAAACTCACAAACTAACAAACGAACAAACAAACAAACCCCCCTGATCACATAACCTCCTTGGCAGAGGTAATAACCATCTGAATCTTGTTTTAAAAAAGCATTTACATATTTTACTGTATTTTACTTATTTCCGTGTCCGTCCATAGCAAGTCCCTTTTTTGTGGTTTAGTTCATGTTAAAATCTTTGATCAGCCGGTAAAGGTAGGTCAAAACAGGAAGTCAGTTACCCTCAGTTAAAGATGGTAGAAACATCCAAACTAAAAAACACAGTTTTAAATGCATAATAGTGGGAAATGTAACTGTGCAAAAGGATGCTATTAACTGTAATTAAAGCAGAAGTCCTAAGATTGATCTCAACCATACAATCTATGACAGCCTCCTTTTTAAGTGTAAATGAGGAGGGAAGAGTTATCCACCAAATAGATCCTGATGATCCATAAACGGCCCTGTACAGCAGGGATCGACTCCATCTGTACAAGGGCCAGCCTTCCCTTAGCAGACCGCTTAGGGGCCAGACTTTCAATTGTTGTTGAAAACCTTTGGAAATTTGGGCTGCGATTTGTCAACAAATACACTGATGGGCCCTGAGGCCACTGGTCTAAATAACATATTTTTGTGTGTATATATATATATATATATATATTCTTTCAAATGAGCATGCTTTTATCCTTTACCAGTGAGTCCCAGTCGTCAGTAGTTAATCAGCTACAAGGTGGCGACAGTTTGGCCACGTTACTCACCCTATCATGCTCTCCATCACTGGGTTTGATGCCAGAATGCTGTCATGAATGGTGAAGAACACGTGCAGGAAACAGGTTTGTTGTTTTGACTCTCAGGCAGGAAAAATGTCAGTCTGGAAGACGCTGGTCAGAAAGTTGATGCTGAAAACTGCAGCTTTAATTGAGAATGGGCTAATGAGTATGGCTTCATCATGCACCTGATTTTCTTATCATTATATAACGGGTGGATTTCTGTAAAATGAGTCAAATTCAAGTGATTTCTGATAACAAAAATCAAACAATGTTCATTTAGGGTCTACTTTAAAAACCACAGTAAATGACAGAAAAAGACCTAAATACCACAACAACTGTCACCAGTAGTGAGCATCTATTTCCATTTTTGGACTACAGACATGTTCAGATATTAGAAAGTGCTGAGAGTGAGTTCTGATGAAAAGCTGATGAAGTTCTGTGTCACCTTTAAGTTTTTTCCTCTAGTTTTCTGGCTTTGGGACCCGAGAAGATCAAAATTTTGTTCCCTGGCTTTGACTGATAACAGATAAATGATGAGGAGCCTGATGCTGGTCTTTGTCTGCGGCCTCCATGTTACCAAAACTGCTCCTAAACACAAGTTTAGTCCAGTTTTTGTGGTTCTAAAGTGAGTTTATCAATGTAAACGTTACGGAATCAGCAGTTTTTTTCTGAGGTGTCCTGTTTCCCACACTGAAACGTGCACCTGAAAGCAGCACAGGTATGTGCACGTGCATAGACTGCTTTGGAAAAACTACATCCGACAAATGTGATCTCGCGTGCTTTCACCGAATCCTCCTGCGTGGATTTTTCTGGACTTTCTTCATGATTCCAGTGGAATAATCGGGATTTAATCGCAGCAGAGAGCGGAGAGAGAGCGTTTTTAATCGTTTCTAATTGTTTTTAATAGTTTTTAATCGTTTTTAATCGTTTTTAATGAGAGTGCAGACAGCTCTACTGTTATGCCACACACTTTGAGATCCTACGACTCAGCTCATCTCTGGTTTCTCAATGACAAGACTTCCAAAATTCACATTTATGCTACATGGACCAAAGTACGAAAACGACGGGGCGAAGTGAGCCACCTGTTCGAGAACAATCCTAAATGTGTGAGTGTGAGGAAGAGGAGGAGGGCCAAAGCTGTGGGCCACGGTGAGTCCGAGAACATTGATTTAACCCTTCATTATCTTATTCAGGCACTGAGATGATGTATTTAGCTCTAAATGTTAGGTTTACACTCTGAGATGATCCATTTAGCTCTAAATGTTAGGTTTACTCTCTGAGATGATGTATTTAGCTCTAAATGTTAGGTTTACTCTCTGAGATGATGTATTTAGCTCTAAATGTTAGGTTTACTCTCTGAGATGATGTATTTAGCTCTAAATGTTAGGTTTACACACTGAGATGATGTATTTAGCTCTAAATGTTAGGTTTACTCTCTGAGATGATGTATTTAGCTCTAAATGTTAGGTTTACTCTCTGAGATGATGTATTTAGCTCTAAATGTTAGGTTTAAACTCTGAGATGATCCATTTAGCTCTAAATGTTAGGTTTACTCTCTGAGATGATGTATTTAGCTCTAAATGTTAGGTTTACTCTCTGAGATGATGTATTTAGCTCTAAATGTTAGGTTTAAACTCTGAGATGATGTATTTAGCTCTAAATGTTAGGTTTACTCTCTGAGATGATCCATTTAGCTCTAAATGTTAGGTTTACTCTCTGAGATGATCCATTTAGCTCTAAATGTTAGGTTTACACTCTGAGATGATCCATTTAGCTCTAAATGTTAGGTTTACTCTCTGAGATGATCCATTTAGCTCTAAATGTTAGGTTTACTCTCTGAGATGATGTATTTAGCTCTAAATGTTAGGTTTACTCTCTGAGATGATGTATTTAGCTCTAAATGTTAGGTTTACACTCTGAGATGATCCATTTAGCTCTAAATGTTAGGTTTACTCTCTGAGATGATGTATTTAGCTCTAAATGTTAGGTTTACACACTGAGATGATGTATTTAGCTCTAAATGTTAGGTTTACACACTGAGATGATCCATTTAGCTCTAAATGTTAGGTTTACACTCTGAGATGATCCATTTAGCTCTAAATGTTAGGTTTACTCTCTGAGATGATGTATTTAGCTCTAAATGTTAGGTTTACTCTCTGAGATGATGTATTTAGCTCTAAATGTTAGGTTTACACTCTGAGATGATGTATTTAGCTCTAAATGTTAGGTTTACACTCTGAGATGATCCATTTAGCTCTAAATGTTAGGTTTACTCTCTGAGATGATGTATTTAGCTCTAAATGTTAGGTTTACTCTCTGAGATGATCCATTTAGCTCTAAATGTTAGGTTTACTCTCTGAGATGATCCATTTAGCTCTAAATGTTAGGTTTACTCTCTGAGATGATGTATTTAGCTCTAAATGTTAGGTTTACACTCTGAGATGATCCATTTAGCTCTAAATGTTAGGTTTACACTCTGAGATGATGTATTTAGCTCTAAATGTTAGGTTTACACTCTGAGATGATCCATTTAGCTCTAAATGTTAGGTTTACACTCTGAGATGATCCATTTAGCTCTAAATGTTAGGTTTACTCTCTGAGATGATCCATTTAGCTCTAAATGTTAGGTTTACACTCTGAGATGATCCATTTAGCTCTAAATGTTAGGTTTACACTCTGAGATGATGTATTTAGCTCTAAATGTTAGGTTTACTCTCTGAGATGATGTATTTAGCTCTAAATGTTAGGTTTACTCTCTGAGATGATGTATTTAGCTCTAAATGTTAGGTTTAAACTCTGAGATGATGTATTTAGCTCTAAATGTTAGGTTTACTCTCTGAGATGATCCATTTAGCTCTAAATGTTAGGTTTACACTCTGAGATGATCCATTTAGCTCTAAATGTTAGGTTTACTCTCTGAGATGATCCATTTAGCTCTAAATGTTAGGTTTACTCTCTGAGATGATCCATTTAGCTCTAAATGTTAGGTTTACTCTCTGAGATGATGTATTTAGCTCTAAATGTTAGGTTTACTCTCTGAGATGATGTATTTAGCTCTAAATGTTAGGTTTACACTCTGAGATGATGTATTTAGCTCTAAATGTTAGGTTTACACTCTGAGATGATGTATTTAGCTCTAAATGTTAGGTTTACACTCTGAGATGATCCATTTAGCTCTAAATGTTAGGTTTACTCTCTGAGATGATCCATTTAGCTCTAAATGTTAGGTTTACTCTCTGAGATGATGTATTTAGCTCTAAATGTTAGGTTTACTCTCTGAGATGATCCATTTAGCTCTAAATGTTAGGTTTAAACTCTGAGATGATGTATTTAGCTCTAAATGTTAGGTTTACTCTCTGAGATGATGTATTTAGCTCTAAATGTTAGGTTTACACTCTGAGATGATGTATTTAGCTCTAAATGTTAGGTTTACTCTCTGAGATGATGTATTTAGCTCTAAATGTTAGGTTTACACTCTGAGATGATCCATTTAGCTCTAAATGTTAGGTTTACTCTCTGAGATGATCCATTTAGCTCTAAATGTTAGGTTTACTCTCTGAGATGATCCATTTAGCTCTAAATGTTAGGTTTACTCTCTGAGATGATCCATTTAGCTCTAAATGTTAGGTTTACACTCTGAGATGATCCATTTAGCTCTAAATGTTAGGTTTACACTCTGAGATGATCCATTTAGCTCTAAATGTTAGGTTTACTCTCTGAGATGATCCATTTAGCTCTAAATGTTAGGTTTACTCTCTGAGATGATCCATTTAGCTCTAAATGTTAGGTTTACTCTCTGAGATGATGTATTTAGCTCTAAATGTTAGGTTTACACTCTGAGATGATCCATTTAGCTCTAAATGTTAGGTTTACACTCTGAGATGATCCATTTAGCTCTAAATGTTAGGTTTACTCTCTGAGATGATGTATTTAGCTCTAAATGTTAGGTTTACTCTCTGAGATGATCCATTTAGCTCTAAATGTTAGGTTTACACTCTGAGATGATCCATTTAGCTCTAAATGTTAGGTTTACTCTCTGAGATGATGTATTTAGCTCTAAATGTTAGGTTTACTCTCTGAGATGATCCATTTAGCTCTAAATGTTAGGTTTACTCTCTGAGATGATCCATTTAGCTCTAAATGTTAGGTTTACTCTCTGAGATGATCCATTTAGCTCTAAATGTTAGGTTTACTCTCTGAGATGATCCATTTAGCTCTAAATGTTAGGTTTACTCTCTGAGATGATCCATTTAGCTCTAAATGTTAGGTTTACTCTCTGAGATGATCCATTTAGCTCTAAATGTTAGGTTTACTCTCTGAGATGATCCATTTAGCTCTAAATGTTAGGTTTACTCTCTGAGATGATCCATTTAGCTCTAAATGTTAGGTTTACTCTCTGAGATGATGTATTTAGCTCTAAATGTTAGGTTTACTCTCTGAGATGATGTATTTAGCTCTAAATGTTAGGTTTACTCTCTGAGATGATGTATTTAGCTCTAAATGTTAGGTTTACTCTCTGAGATGATGTATTTAGCTCTAAATGTTAGGTTTACTCTCTGAGATGATCCATTTAGCTCTAAATGTTAGGTTTACTCTCTGAGATGATCCATTTAGCTCTAAATGTTAGGTTTACTCTCTGAGATGATCCATTTAGCTCTAAATGTTAGGTTTACACTCTGAGATGATGTATTTAGCTCTAAATGTTAGGTTTACTCTCTGAGATGATCCATTTAGCTCTAAATGTTAGGTTTACTCTCTGAGATGATCCATTTAGCTCTAAATGTTAGGTTTACTCTCTGAGATGATCCATTTAGCTCTAAATGTTAGGTTTACTCTCTGAGATGATGTATTTAGCTCTAAATGTTAGGTTTACTCTCTGAGATGATGTATTTAGCTCTAAATGTTAGGTTTACTCTCTGAGATGATCCATTTAGCTCTAAATGTTAGGTTTACTCTCTGAGATGATGTATTTAGCTCTAAATGTTAGGTTTACTCTCTGAGATGATGTATTTAGCTCTAAATGTTAGGTTTACTCTCTGAGATGATGTATTTAGCTCTAAATGTTAGGTTTACTCTCTGAGATGATGTATTTAGCTCTAAATGTTAGGTTTACACACTGAGATGATGTATTTAGCTCTAAATGTTAGGTTTACTCTCTGAGATGATCTGCATCGTTCTGCAGAATCTCCAGTCCTCTTCTAGTCGATGCTGTTTTTGTCTCTCTGCTTGTTTGAACTCTGAAATCAGTGACATGGCGCCATGCTGCTCTGTTAGCTATTCTGATGTCCTCTAATACAGGGGTTCTCAACGTTGGGGTCGGGACCCCATTGGGGAGTGCAAGACACTTAGAGGGGGTCTCCAGATGCCTTAAAATACTAAGAACATTTTTGAATTACACTGTTTCCACTTTACGCCAGTGGGGCCTAATTGTAACACATTTTTATCACAATTTCCCACTAATTTTGCCAATTTTAACTCATTTTTGCAACTTCAAACCCATTTTTTTGGCATTTTAAACCATTTCCACCACTTTTTCTGCCTGTTTTTGCCACTTCTAAACCAAATCTTGCCACTTCTTGCCTATTCTTGGCTCTGTTGACACATTATTGCCGCTATTAACCCCTTTTACAACTCTATAAGTCACATTTTAAAATTTAATCTGCCCATTTTTGCCAGTTTCTGACTATTTCTCCCCCAGCTAACCATTTTTTGCCAGTTTATATAAATTTTCATCCCATTTCACCAAATTTTCACCTATTTTTGCCGCTTCAACTCCATGTCAGCAACTTTTGAATCCCCTTTTGCCATCTAATATATGCATTTTTGTCACTTTCACTCATTTTTTGCCTTTTTTGCTTATTTGTTGCCACTTTTTACAAACCAATTTTAGCTGTTTTTAATGAATTTTAATTGTGTTTTTAACAAAAGGATTTACATTTTTAAGAGGGCTACTTACACAAATGAATCAGAGATTGCTTCGTTGATAAGAGTGGTTATTATTCAGGTTAAATATAAAATATCACAGCTTAACTTTATAATTGACCATGATTTTGCAGGCCTCCAGTCTGACTGGGCCCCAGAAAGCTCCCCCCTCTATCCCCCCTAATTCTTGATTGTGCATGGCTGTGTTGGACCACCCTCAGGTACAGTGGGGGTCCCCGGTCTCTGGCACCTTCATTTTGGGGTCGCGGGCTGAAAAGCTTGAGAACCCCTGCTCTAATAAACTCTGCGTCTAAATGACCATCAGGCTGCTTTTCCATGGGGGCTGACTGGGTTCTCTCTGCTTGTTGTGGTCAGTGAGGTTCATTATGAGGAGCTGGGAAATAAATCGATTTTTTAAGATATTTGATGTATTTTCAAATGAGAAGACAGAATTATTTATGATGATTGATCCAAAAAATCTGTGTCAGGCCTAATGCAGAGTAGAAGGACACTTTACAGTGAGAACACCTGACAGAAAGATGTTTATTGACCACCAGAAATGTTTTGACATGTTGAGGTGAAAAATGCCAAAAATTAAAGCATAAAACTTTTGTGGAAGATAGGTACACAGTAGGGCTGGGCAATTAATTGAAAATTAGATGAAATCGCAATATGGCCTACTGCAATTTTCAAATCACACAAGTTGTAATATTTTTTCAACCTGAAATTTGTGTTGAAATACCCCTTTAAAACTTTTTTTGCAGCAGAGATGTTATGCATAACATATCATGCTTAATTTTTGCATGTTTTTTCTATATATATGAGAGTGGCATAAAATATCATCACTCTCTTCAATGCAACAGTTCCTAACCAGTTTGCAAGATGAGTCAACATCATCACAATTGCATGTTTTTTTTTTTTTTCAAAATACTTAAGAACTAACAGTCTAACATTGTGTTGGTTACAATAAAGAATGATTTATTGATTGTGTTTGTTGGAAAATACACAAGATGAGGAATTTAAGAAATAATGGCATATCAAATAACAATCGCAATATTGGGGAAAAATATCACAATTAGATTGTTTTCCCAAATTGTTCAGCCCTAGATCACAGTCGTAAAAACTGGCAAAAAGAAGTAGCAGATATGGGCAAAAAATCAGTGGAACCAGAAAAATGTGTGAAAACCAACAAAAAGTGGTATAAATGGGTGGAAAGGGGGATGTAAGTGGCAAAAATGTGTGAAATGTGGCAAAACTAGGATAAAGTAGCAAAAAAGTGACATGTAAGAGGTAGAAATGGGTAAAACTTAACCAAACAGGGGCATAAGAGGCAAAAAGTTTGCAAAAATATATGAAAAGTGACAAAAGGGGCAGAAAAAAAACCCAACAAAATTCGGTTTACATGGCTGTGGCGGCTGTGGCAGCTGTGGCGGCAGTGGTGGCGGCGGTGACGGTGGCGGCAGCGATGTCTCTCTCCCCATTATTGTAGGTCAGGCACTCAGTGTAATTATAGATAAGAGTAAAGAGGGAAGGTAAAGCCAGATTTAACTGTTGCGTCGGTGCCTATATGCTAAATTGGAGCCTGGGCTGTGGGCTGATCACATTTGTGTTCATGGCTGAATTTAGATTAACCTCTCAGGGTTATTAATTCGTCTCTCTGACGCCGACGCTCTGGTTTCTAGAGGAAGCCTGAGCTCCTGAACTCACTGACTGCTTGTACTGAAGTGGTAGTAAGAGGACATTCAGGGCTTTTGTGTGAATAATAAATAAGAACATTAAGATTATAGCAAACAATGCAACCATAAAAATAATACAATCCAATTCACATTACTTGATTTGTCCCTTATGGGCAATAGAATGGCAAACTGCTAATCAGTAACACAGCACAGCTATCACACCGCCGGAGGGACGGTGGAATTAAATGTCAGATGTTTTTTTATGTCTTTATGCTTAAATGAACATTCCCTGTTTCTGGAATTAGAAAGTAGTCCTCTATAATCATATTAAGCCCTGGATTTAATTGGTGGAACCAAAATTGCTTTTGTGGCTCTTTATTGTAAAGATGGAGAGAGGGAGCCTCAGAAATCCTGACCTTTTAAACACTTTGATTTCCTTGAGCATCAATCAGTAATTGAAGAAATAATCTCTGTGGTGTAAACAGCGGTCATTGATTAGATCAGTGTAAGGACCAGCTGTTTCCTTTAACAGAACGCTTTAGGGGCCAGACTTTCAAATACTCTAGAGAAGATAAACCACAGATTATTCCTCTTCACACATTTCCTGAATTTCAGAATTTTCTGCAGGCCGGATGGAGAACTGTGTGGGGCCTGATGTGGCCCCTGAGCCGCCAGCTGATCTCTGCTCGAGAAACTAAATGCAAATAAATATTAAGATTTCACTGCATAGAAACTAAACAAAGCAAATTAAAGTAGAGCAGTGTTACTCAAACCTGCTCAACCTAAGAGCCAAACTGTTGGAAATACCTGCGCTAGAGCCACAGTCTAAGTGGTGAATGTGGCAAAAATGGGTAAAAGTGGCAAAAATTAAGTTAAAGGTGGCAAAATGGGTAAAAGTGGCAATAAAAATAAGTTAAAGGTGGCAAAAATGGGTGAGAAGTGACAAAAAAGGTGAGTAACAGGTGGCAAGGATGGTCAAAAAGTGGAAAATTATGTGCAAAAGAATGAGTGAAAAGTGACTAAAATAGGCAAAAAGCAGCAAAGAGTGGCAAAAATGGGGAAAAAAATGGCATTTAATGTCAAAAGGCAGCTTAAATGGATGAAAAGTGGCAAAAAGGGAAAATTGCAAAAAACAGCATGAAAGAGGCAAAAACTTTTGGAACAAAGAAGTGTCAGACGTGGGCTTAAAGCATTAAAACTGGATTAAAAGTGGCAAAAACTGGAAATAAAATAGGCAAAAAAATTGCAAATAAGGGCAATGGAAATATTCAGACAAAAATAACTGGTTGACTAGTAAAGCCTTCTGTATAATTTTGGGAAACAAACTGGTTAATGTGACTTGATTTCTAAGAGGAGCCACAAATCATCACAAAAGGGCCACATGAGGCTCTAGAGCCACACTGAGAATCACTGAAGCAGACTAAGAAACACCTAAACCAGCTCTCATATTAACCCCACCCATAGATGATCAGTATCTGTATCAGAGAGTTGTGATTGGAGCATCCCTAACCTGCAGCCTTCACTCTTTTTGTCTGGTGTTGGTGCTGCAGATAAAAGTTTCTCTCCAGCTGGTGTGAATCCTGCTCAGACTCATTCCACAAACGTGATCCGGTTTAGGCTGAACTGAATCCTCTGATGGGATCCTCTGTGTGTTTTCTACCCTTACCACTTCATTGTCTCCTTCTTCTTAAATTTAACCCAACTTTCTCTCTCTCTCTCTCAAACACTTGGTAAGATTTGAGCATTTATCCTGTGATCTGAATCCTATCACAGCTGATGTAGGTGAGCTGGAAGGTGTGGTCCAGAAGAGAAGCTGGCTCTTTAAAGGGCATAAATCTGCACACAGCTCTTTAGTATGCGTGTGATTCGGATGAGGAACCCTGAGGAATATCTGAGCCAAAGGTTTACAGGACTCCTGATGAACTCTGTTTAGACATGCATGTTAATCTGAAAGCATTAGAAGACATACTCAGTCTGCAATGGATGAGATTAGGCAGGAAATCTTTGGCTTCATTTGTAGGAACTCAGAGATTTTATGTGTCATTTTGAAATGAATGTTCAAGTCTATAGATTATTTGTATAAAAAGTATGGATCTCTTTAGTTAAGGTGTGGAATGAAGGTTATGAGAAAGACTCTGCACTTCAGTGGTGATCTTACAGGAACTAGCCTGACATTCCTGATAGACTGTTTCATATATCCACTGCCTGGATATAATTTGACATTTATCTCCCACAGGAAGGGTTTTGGAAGGGCAGTTTGATTTTTGATTTTGATTTTTGCCTGATCTTTAAAGGCGTTCTAGTGATTCTGAATTCTGAGGCAGCGCCCTCAGCCTCTCTTTTTTCTTTTCGTCTCCGCTGTGGACGGCTGAGATTTTTTTTAGTGGTGGAAATAAAACTCGTCCATATTCAGTACATGACAGCTGTTTGTCAAACTGTCCCGCTGCTGAGAGATGCAGAGCTCTGACTCTGCTTGACGCCACTGAGCGTGCTCAGACTGCTGCAGCTCACTGTCAGGAGTCTGCCAAAACTTCACTTTTCTTTATTTTTGGAGCTTTGGCTTGAGGGAGTTACTGAGCCAGGAGGAGATGTGACTAAGAACAGCTTAGAATATAAAAAAATGAACTGATTTATGCTCAAGGATGTAGGGGTGCAAGGCAATTAATGAACCTTCAATTTCAGTTCATATTTGGTCTTTCCAGTGTCATGGAAACACGATTAACCAGATCGAACAATTTTTTATGTCCATAGTTTTTTTGTCAAGCTTAGTAAATGAAGTGCATCTGCATTTTTGTTTAGTTTGATGCACTTATTCCAAACCTACTGATACAACAGCCTTGGGGGGAATGTCCTGACAGTTTTCTCTTCTTTAGACTAGTCAGTCAAACAGATTTTAGATGCATGTTCAGCTGGATAAGAGGATAGTCGCCTGGGAACATCACTAGTAATCTCATTAACACCACTGTTTTCACAGTCACAGAGAGGAAATGTTGGCATTGTGGGAGGGTTACACCAAAAGAATTCAGAAGAAAATCATAAGAGGTTGAGTTCAGAATTTTCGCAGTATGGCATTCTGCAATCTGCTAATCGCAGGCGTTGCAATGTTGCTTCAACTTGAAATATGTCAAAATACATTCATTTTCTGCAGCAGTAGAGTTTTTATGCACAATTTGCAAACATTTGAGGGCCATTTTTTAAAAAAGGTTTACAAAAATGGTTCTTTTTATGTTTTATGCACGCTTTTCTTAACTAAAATTACTTAAATAAAAACAGTAACCTTCATTCAATAAGGCAGTTGATTTCAATTTTGCAATATGAGCAACGATAATTGCAATAAGATAAATATTTTTTTATCATTCTTCCCTAGGTCAGCCTATCTAATATTGATAAAGCTTAGGTTAAGTTCATGCATGTCATATCCACAACCGCGATTGGCTGATAGCCAGCTGACACCAGTTACTGCCTCCAGCTGTGGCCCTCCACCCCAGCCTCCTCCTTTATAGACTAAAGCTTCCCCTCCTCCACCTCAGCCTCCCTCTATAGAATCAAGCTTCCCCTCCTCCACCCCAGCCTCCTCCTTATAGACTAAAGCTTCACCTCCTCCACCCCAGCCTCCTCCTTTATAGCATCAAGCTTCCCCTCCTCCCCCCCAGCCTCCTCCTTTATAGCATCAAGCTTCCCCTCCTCCACCCCAGCCTCCACCCTTATAGACTAAAGCTTCCCCTCCTCCACCCCAGCCTCCTCCTTTATAGCATCAAGCTTCCCCTCCTCCACCCTAGCCTCCTCCCTTATAGACTAAAGCTTCCCCTCCTCCAGCCCAGCCTCCTCCTTTATAGTATCAAGCTTCCCCTCCTCCCCCCCAGCCTCCACCCTTATAGACTAAAGCTTCCCCTCCTCCAGCCCAGCCTCCTCCTTTATAGCATCAAGCTTCCCCTCCTCCACCCCAGCCTCCTCCTTTATAGACTAAAGCTTCCCCTCCTCCAGCCCAGCCTCCTCCCTTATAGACTAAAGCTTCCCCTCCTCCAGCCCAGCCTCCTCCCTTATAGACTAAAGCTTCACCTCCTCCACCCCAGCCTCTTCCCTTATAGACTAAAGCTTCCCCTCCTCCACCCCAGCCTCCTTCTTTATAGCATCAAGCTTCACCTCCTCCAGTTTTTTGAAAAAAAAAAAAAACAAAAAACAAAAGTGGGAACCTAATAATAATCTCGTATTAAATTGCAATAATGGGGGAAACAATTGCAGTTTGACCTTTTTTTTCAAATGGCTCCGCCCTAGTATTAGTACCTCCCTTGATTTAACAATCTGTGTTCCTAATTTTAACCTTGTAAAAGTCTGTTTAGTGTGAGCATCATTTTTACCTCTGTATTCCAGTTTAATCACCGTTAACAGCCTGATCCCTGATTAAAGCTCTTCAAACTGGGTGCTGGTCAGCCTCCAGTATCTGGACGCAGCAGGAAGTTAATCTGGACATGTTCACAGGGAAGGTGTTAAAATGAACTAATCTGCGAGCACCTCCTGCTGATGTTGTGAGCCCAGACACGGCAGCGTTTGGCTCTCTGTTGACCTGATTGTGGAAACGTCCTGGGTTCAGGTTCCTCCTTATATGTATGCAAACAAACGATCCTGCAGTCAGTCTGTTGTGTAATCCAGAGTCAGAATGAGGTCAGAAAGCCAGCCGAAGTTCTCTGATGAACTCTGGTGACGATGCAGAGGCTCACAGAGAGTTTCTGCTGCAGGTAATTGATAAAAGGATTGTTTCATGTGGAGCTGGGGTGGGTGCCGTCTGCAGACAGACGTTTGGACGTCTGAGCTCAGTCTGTCCATACGGGGAACACCAGCGAACATCAAACAGACTTTTTATCTGCTCCTGCAGGATAATGGCAGCTCCATTTTTACCAAGCACCCATTATGTCCTACATCCTCCTGTCTTTTACAGCAGGTCACTGTGTTTCACTCCACACATTTAGCAAATCTCCTAGTCCAGGATTACTGCTTCCTAGGGATTTAGGATTTCTGCCCGCCCAACACATGTTGCACAGTTTGTGTGTGGAGCTTCCTCGTCTCTTCTGCTTCCATCGCTGCAGCCACACTTTGTTTCATAAGAAGCCAGCCTGATGAATGCAGCCTGAGAGAAGAAATGAAGAACTGATGGGAGCGTGCTTTTTTGTCTTTGAGACGGAGGAATATTGAAGAAATGGCGGGGCAGTAAGAAGGCTTGTTGGGGGGAAATATCACAAGATTTTTGACCAACTGTTGACACTGTTTGGACACTTCTTCAAACCAAGGAAGGACACCAGCAGCCAGCCTTAGGATTGATACCATATTTAGCTTTTTACAGACTTTGAAGAAGATATCGAACATAAAATATTTGAGCTGAATCAAATGAAACTCCCATGGAAACTTCCCAGTGATTTCTAAGCAGCGTCGTGTAATCCCAGCCGTTCAAAATGAGCACGCCAAAGATGAACAACTTTTTCCCCATCGGCCCCGTGTCCTCAGCTCTGATGCGTTCGACTACGGTGGCAGCCACCGGAGACAAGCCCGGGCCTTTGGCTAAAGGGGCGTTTTTCTGCAACGATGGGGATAAGGACAAGCAGAAGGAGGCTGCTCAGAATAAGAGCCAGCAGCAGCAGCAGGCCTCTCAGTCTCATGTGGTGGAGGAGTTCTTCTGGATAGGAAACAGCATCGTGGCTTTCTCCAAGTGGAGGCTCGGATACATGGGTGAGCTGAGTCCACTGATGGCAGAAATCATACGTCTGTTGGTTGAAATAAAGGCCGGCTCACAATGTATAGGATAAAAATCTATCCGTTGATGATGCTGATAGCGACTGATACCAGTGGGTGCATCTGTGCATCCTTAAAAGTTTAATTTAGCCTTTCCTTTTGTTGAGATTACGTACAGAATTCTTTGAGCTTATTCACGTGATAAGAGAGGAGATGGTCGCCTATAAACCAGTAGAGTTTGGGCATTTCTCACTCTTAAGAATCAACAAAGATAAACTGATTCAGGTTTGTCTTTGCAGAAGGTCTCTACATGTGAAAAAGCAAACAAACTAAAGGTCTTAAAATGCTGATTTATAATGTAAAGGACCTGCACATAGCTGAATGTAGACCAGGGGTGTCAGACTCAATCACAGCAGGGGCCGAATTCTGAATTTGGGTCTAATCTGAGGGCCTAACTGGGTAAAAATGTCCCATAAACTGTCAACCTCATCTTCACCAGTAACAAGTTATAGGGAAAAAAAAAACGCAACATTGATGACAAATGATTGTGAGATTAAAAAAGTCAAAAGTTAAAATCATGATCTTTAACAGTTAAAGTGGTAAAAAAATCAAAATCACGAGTTTAAATAAGTCAAAATGTAAGAAAATTCAAATTTATGAGTTTAAAAGGTCAAAAGATGGGATAAAAAAAATTATAATTTTGAATCAAAAAGATAAATATTTGGGATTAAAAGTTATATTTAGGAGCTGAAAATGTCAAGATATGAGAAAAAAATTCAAAATCAAGAGTTTTAAAGGTCATAATATAAGATAAAATAAAAAAATATTAAGTTATAAAGGTCAAAAGATGAGCTTAAAATGTAAGATTGTAAATAGAAAAGGTTAATATTTGGAATTAAAATTCACAATTAGTAGTTGAAAATGTTATGATGTAAGATAAAATTCAATGTCATGATTTTAAAACATCAAAATATTACTTGAAAATTAAAATTGTGAATCTAAATAGTCAAAATTTGAGATAAAAGTCAAATTATGAATTTAAAATGTAAAAATATGAGACACAATTCAGAACCATGAGTTTGAAAGGTGAAAAGATGGGATAAAAATATAAATAAGATATTTAAATTTCAGTATTTGGGATTAAAAGTTATGTTTAGGAGTTGAAAATGTCAAGATATGAGGAAAAAAATCAAAATCAAGAGTTTTCAATGTCAACATATAAGATAAAAAAAAATATTGGGTTAAAAAGGTCCAAAGATGAGCTAAAAATGTAAGATTTTAAATAGAAAATATTAATATATGCGATTAAAATTCAAAGTTAGTAGTTGAAAAAATGTCGAAATGTAGATAGAATTCAATTTCATGAGTTTAAAACGTCAAAATATGACTTAAAAATTAAAATTGTGAATATACATGCTAGAAATATGAGATCAAAAAAAATGATGATTTGAAAAGGTCAAAACCAGAACTTTAAGTCATAATTATGAGATGCAAAGCAGAACATATGAAATGAAAACACAGATTTCTTTTCCTGCATTCCTGACTTTTTAACTTTTTACTATTTCTAATTTTTATGACTTAACAAGGATATTTACATCATCAGTGTTAAGTTTACATTTTTGTACTGGAGGAAATGTGCAGACCTCATACTGGTGGGACAGTTCTAATAAAAATATGACAGGATCTGGTGGGCCGGGTGTAACTGCACCACAGGCTGGATTTGGCCCCCGGGCCTTGAGTTTGACACCCCTGATGTAGACAGAATAGAGCCATGAAGAATGTTGGAGTTGTATACTGCACAGACAGGGCCTTTTGTTTCTAAAGTTCCCCCCTGTTTACAGACAATAAAGCACTGTCCCGGGGCAGAGAGGGTGTTTGTGTTCCAGCCTTGAGGAGCATGAACCTCACTGTTTGATATTTCTATCCTGGCTGTTTGTGAAATATTTTATGGTACCAGGTACAGATGTAAGGCTGAAGCCACAAAGATGTGTAGGCACCGGACACCTACGGTCTGTGGGAGGAGTTTATGTGGCTGTTCTGACTGGGACTCATCTCTGGAGTCCTCCTCTTTCTCTCAGGCTCCTTTTGTGCCCCGATAAAAGCAAAAATGTTGGAACCACTTTGAGGACATCTGTAGAATTTGCTTCATTTTGAGTCCAAGCTGCCCTGTAATCATCTGAATCAAGGATGTAAGAAGTGTTTTCCTCATGTGTAGATCGTCTTAATCCTGTTAGTATCCTGCATTCCTCCGCGCTAAGCCAACAGATGGTGTACTACTGTAGGATGAAGCTGGATCAGCTGGTCAGTTTGCACGACGTGTTGTTGATGTTCAGAGGGACTAATGGTCTATTTCCCTGCAACCTAAAGTTACCCATGACCCCCTTCTCAGTGTAAATCTACATGGATTGATAGATAGAGACAGCGCTGAACTGTGATAACTAAAAATACTCCTGCTGTGCTGGTGAAGGGCAGGGGAGTGTTTCTGTTACCTAAGGCTTGCTTCATTGTGGACCATTTCAGGCACTATTCAGGACCTGATCTGCTCCCCTGACAATCAGGGGGTGTGGCCTGAGTCGAGGTCCATATAATCCTGATATGACTCTTAGCGCTACTGTAGGGGCCTCAGTGATCTTGATTTAAAAATATGAAAGATGTTAGTAGCCACCGAGCATGAACAGATAGTTTTTGGCTTGATTTGGGGCCTGCAATAACCAGCAAGAGTGGCAAACCTGGCACTTCAGGTCCTCACTGGATGCTTTCAGGGATTCACTAGAGCAGTGGTGTCAAACTCAAGGCCTGGGGGCCAAATCTGGCCCATGGTAAAGTTGTACCTGGCCTGCCAGATCCTATTTTTGTTACAGTCATATTTTTATTCTAACTGGCCCACTGATCTGCAGAGTTCCTCCAGTTTAAACGTGTAAACCTAAGCTGATGATTTAAAATATCCTTGTTCTGTCAAAAAAAAGAAAAAGTTAAAATAATTAGATAAAAAGTCAGTAATGTGGGAAAATAAATTTCTGTTTTCATTTCATATTCTTGATTTTGCAAGTCCTTGTGGAGACTGTAGACGTCCATGTGGAGACTGTAGATGTTCTTGTGGAGACTGTAGATGTCCATGTGGAGACTGTAGATGTCCATGTGGAGACTGTAGATGTCCATGTGGAGACTGTAGATGTCCATGTGGAGACTGTAGACGTCCATGTGGAGACTGTAGATGTCCTTGTGGAGACTGTAGATGTCCTTGTGGAGACTGTAGATGTCCATGTGGAGACTGTAGATGTCCTTGTGGAGACTGTAGATGTCCTTGTGGAGACTGTAGATGTCCTTGTGGAGACTGTAGATGTCCTTGTGGAGACTGTAGATGTCCATGTGGAGACTGTAGATGTCCTTGTGGAGACTGTAGATGTCCTTGTGGAGACTGTAGATGTCCATGTGGAGACTGTAGATGTCCTTTTCGAGACTGTAGATGTCCATGTGGAGACTGTAGATGTCCTTTTCGAGACTGTAGATGTCCATGTGGAGACTGTAGATGTCCTTTTCGAGACTGTAGATGTCCATGTGGAGACTGTAGATGTCCTTTTCGAGACTGTAGATGTCCTTTTCGAGACTGCAGATGTCCATGTGGAGACTGTAGATGTCCATGTGGAGACTGTAGATGTCCATGTGGAGACTGTAGATGTCCTTGTGGAGACTGTAGATGTCCATGTGGAGACTGTAGATGTCCTTTTCGAGACTGTAGATGTCCATGTGGAGACTGTAGATGTCCATGTGGAGACTGTAGATGTCCTTTTCGAGACTGTAGATGTCCTTGTGGAGACTGTAGATGTCCTTGTGGAGACTGTAGATGTCCTTGTGGAGACTGTAGATGTCCTTGTGGAGACTGTAGATGTTCTTGTGGAGACTGTAGATGTCCTTGCAGGAGCTCCTAACTTGCAGACCATGGAGGTTGAAGTGTTGGGACTGCATGTCTCCTGGGTCAAAACAAAGATCCAGGCATTCAGGCATGCCTAGGCCTCACACACACTTGATGTGCTTTCCTAGGTTTAATCTGGCTCAGTGGGTCCTGGGACGCCCAGAGCTCAGTGTCGGCCGTGTGCGTTTTGGAGGGTCAGCTGGGAGGACACTTGGAGAGATGGGGCATGGATCTGGCGCAGACCAGGGTGACGGTCTCCAAAATGCCGGATCAGTACAGGACCATGGTTGACAAAGCACGTTGCTGACCCAGCACATGCTCCCACACCTGACCCGAACATCAGGACTCAACACTTTGGTTGTATGTTAGTATAATCTGACAGCCTCTGGATGACTTAACCTCATTTTTCTAGATCAAATTAGTGCTTAATGGTGCTGTTCCTATGAGCACAGGGGTGTCAAACTCAAGGCCCAGGGGCCAAATCCGGCCCGTGGTACAGTTACACCCGCCCCTCATGATGATGATTATTTTTATTCTAAATGGCCCACCAGTACGAGGTCTGAAGATTCCCCCCACAAAAAAAAAATACATTTAACCATGATGATTGAAAATATTCTTGTTTAGTCATAAAAAAATGATAAAAAGTAAAGAGTAAAAATGATCAGATAAAAAGTCAGGAATGTGGGGACTTTTTTTTTGTGTGTGTTTTTATTTTATATTCTCAATTTTGCATCCCAGAATCATGACTGAAACCTATAGTTTTGACTTTTTATTTCATATCTTAACCTATTCAATTAATTTATTTTTACTTTTATCACATATTTCAATCTGTTTTGACCTTTTTAACTAAAAATTTCAAATTTCATCCCAGTTTTTGACCTTCCAACTCCTAATTTGACTTTTAATCTCATATTTTTACCTTTTAGACTTAAAATGTAGAATTTGAATGGAATTTTTTACATTTTAAACTCATGTTTTGACTTTCTAGCTCATATATTTACTTTTAAGAACATTTATTTGACCTTTGATAACTCATTTTGACCTTTTCAACACATTTACTTTTTTCATGTCAGGGTTTGAGCTCTTAAATTTTTCATTTTGACTTTTTTAATCTCAAAAGTTTTTTGCCCATGATTTATCAGTGGTAGAAATGATAGTGACAGTTTATGGTTGGATGTTGAACCTGTTAGCCCCTCAGATTAGACCTGAATTCAGAATCCGGCCCCTGCTCTGACTGAGTTAGACCCCCCTGATGTGGCAGGTAGCTGTTATTTCAGATTAAAGAGTATTGTGGCGGTTTGGTTGGAGCATTTGACCAAAATTGTGGAGCTGAAATGATAAAAAATGTCAGCTATTAGTTAAACCAACTGGGTACCCTGGTGCCGACCAGTACAGAATTTAACCGTTTAGCTGACTCGTCCCTACATGACATAATGCATTCACAAGCAAGGGATACACACAGTTCCCTGACCTTGCATTTTGCCTATGAAAATGTAATCATCTTTGAGTTAGGATCAATATTTGTGCAATGTTTGAAGGATATCTCTCGAAGTGTTGTAAATATTTGTGTTTATAAGAATGGCCTGGAAAGCAAGGCACAATGGCCTTAACCTTTGACCTCCAAAATCTAATCAGTGCATCCTAGAGTCGGGGTGGACCTTTGTGTAAAGTTTGTTGGAAATCAGTGAAAGTGTTCCTGAGATACTGCACTCACAGAAATGTTGAGGTCAGACAGACGGACCATGGCTTTAGCCGTCCCCGTTAGAGAGGCATAAAGAAATCAGTCTGAACTGTCCTCATGTGTTCTGCACTTTTAAAATGGGCTATCATTAAAAAAGTCTTCTGAACATTTTTCTATTTCCCTGCCTCTGTTGTAGGACAGCAGCGCAAGTGTGTAACCTTTTCCACTTCTTTGTCAGACCACATTAGGTTTGCAGATCACTGCCAGTAAAACGACCATCTGCCCCGTGGAAACACCTTCCTGCGAGTGTCTTTGGCTGTAGCATATGGCCTCCAGACAATCCCTCCAGGCTTAACCTGGTGCCCTGACAGTAAGGACGGCGCCGCTTTGGCCCACATTCTGAGTGTGGGAGAAGGACAGCAGTCGGGTCAAGCCACCGTGCCACCTCCTACCTGCCTTCAGGCTCAGCTGTGTTTTGGAGGGGAATTCCTAACTCACCTGCTTCCTGCTGTAAGCCCATTAACCAACCAGAGCAGCTGTGGACCCTGCAGGATGGCTGATACCGTCTAAATAGTGTGTTCATGTAGGTCACCCCAGTGGACGGTAATGGGAGAGAATTTGTCATCGAGTCATTTCCCTCAATGGTTGACTTAAGAATTTAAGGGCTTTTTAGGGACAGGGCAGTGATAGCTCAGCCAATCAGGGACAGGAAGAGGGCAATGACATGCAGGAATGGAGGTCTCGGGTTGGTCTTGATCTCAGACAGTCCACTAGTTAGAAAATAGAAACATAACTGTGACGTTGGCCGTCCTAGTGTTTCTTTTTGAAGATTTCAGAGCCTGTCTGTGCTGATGGATGAAGGCACCTCTGTGGTTAAGAACAGATGTGAACTCAGATGTTCGTCCATACATGATGAAGTCTTCTCCTCATCCACAGACTTTAAATCTGATGTTGTAACCATGGAAACAGTCCTGTATCTGCAGTAATAAGGAGGCGTGTGCTGCCATTTTATCTCCATTTCTTTGACTGACTCAGGTGTCGACGGTTGGAGTGATTCTCTGTCAGAAAGCTTCTGCATGTTTTTATTTCAACTCTCCATCAGCTCATCCTTTTGTCTTTAATATGTGTGTGATTGTAAATTATATCTTTGCATTCCTTTTAGATTTATAGGATATAGATTTATTTTTCCTGTAGAGGTAACAGCAGGGATTTCTTCACTCCTTCCAGCATTAAGCTATTTTGTTTTTACTTCAGATTCGTTTTGTCTCTGCTTAGACCAGTTTGTCTCTGTGATGAAGAAGGAAGGCGTCAATTGTGTTTGCAGTCCAGCCATCAGCTCCTTGAAATCGCTGCTAATTACACCTGCAGGCTTACCTTCCTCTGCTTTTGATCGAGTTTACTTCCCGGTGAGGACGCAGGGTTTTAAAGCGCTTTGGCAGTGTTTTGTCACATCGGGGCGTCTCCTTTGTTGATGTTTGATCGACTCTCATTAGTCTAATTAGTGTTCAGAGAACGGCGCCCTCTGTGAGGGAACAGTTGGACTCTTACCCACATTTGGCTGAAAACACTCAGGAACTATGTATGAAGTTTGATTTTCAGGAAGTGGTGTATTTATTCATTAGAGATATTTCTGTATTGGTTTTGCAAAACTACATATGGTATCGTCAGTGCCTCACACATGTCAGAAGCTCTGCAGGGGAACGAGATAGCAACACATGCATTGTTTTCCTCATGAGAAGTTCTGTAAAATAAAGTTTTATATCTCTGTGTTTAGGAAAAACACATCCGCAAATAGAAATTTTGGAAACAGGCACACAGATGTATTGTTCTGACTCTGTTAGCGCTGCAAAGGAAGAACAGACTGCAGCACATGTTTATTTGAATTTTGTGAATGTCAACCAGAAGCTGGCTCAGCCTGTCCATGTTTACTCAGAAATACACTCCTCTTCTTCTTCTTCTTCTTCTTTTTGTTTTGTTTTCAAAATTCCTGGTTCTGCTTCTTCAGACCTTGTCTGACTCCAGCTAAGGATGTCAGAGTTTTTGGTACCTTAATACCTCAAATCTTACGTTTTAAACAGGTAAAGGAGGGGCTGGGGTGGAGGAGGGTTGCAAGAGCAGCTTGTAGAGAGAGAATTTGAATAAGGCAGCATGAGACTGATTAGCCAATAGTGTGCTCAGAGCAAATTAACTGACAAAGAGACAATGATTGCTAGGTTTCTGGGGATGCCAATCAGATTTCAGGGGGCCCTGTTTGGTCCTAGCTACCACTGGCTCCGCCCCTGGAATATTATTGCTGCTATTGGTAAGATTTTGTTATTATTTTGGTTGTCAGTGTTTTTACCTCACTGTTGTTTCAGTGTAGTCATAAACACATCAATAAATTCTTTTTGTCAAGATGTTTGTTTACAGAATTAGCATGTTAGCTCTGGAGTACAACACAGTTAGGCCCAAGCTTCATGTTCAGATGTCGGCCATATTTCATGTTCTTTCTAGTGTGTGCTGCGGGCCACTCAAGATTGGACCGCGGGCGGCATTTGGCCCCGGGCCATAGTTTGGACACCCCTGTTTTAGGGGAAATGGAGGTAGAGAAATCAGAATAATAGATTTTTTGTGGTATCACTTACTGATTTACCTCATAGTACCTTCCATGTTTCTAAATATAGTTCTGAAAAACACCCTCATGGAGTTTTCTGCACATTTCCCAGGGTCTTCTAGACGTTAAGAGGAGATTTTCCACCTTGCAGCAGCAGCAGCTGTGTCCCAGACCACTGGGCTGTTGTTTAATTGATTACACTGGTTTTCATTATCCAGGCTTAATCAGCCCTCCATAGGCCATGACTAACCTTTGGCGTGCAGAAATGGGTCAGATGTATTTTTCCAGCAGTTTGTGCAGAAAAGCTGCAGCGCTGTGCTGCTTGATCTTCATGTGGAGCCTCAGATTCACGGCTTACATTAACGTTCATGTGTAACCTTCATGTTTGAAATATTCTACGAGGTTCTCTCAGGATGAATTTTTCAGTGTTGTTCTCCTGTTTGGACACCTCTAACCTCCTCTGACAGATTTAACCTCACCCTGGAGTTAAGCCCACAAACCGCTGCTTCTGTTTGAGCACTTCTCATAAAAGTACAGTAGGAACACTTTTCAAAGATTTAGCTGCCTTCCCAGGAGGTTTCCCACTCACACAGCCGGCTCCAGCTCCAGAGCAAACAGTCTCCTTTTAGAGGAGCGGCAGGGGAGCGTGAGCCGAGCGTGGCCTCGTTCCCTGCCTCCTCATGCGTGAGCGAATCGTGTTCAGCCGGAGTGTGTTCACGTTGAAACGAGTCTCTTTGGTCGCAGTTTGATTAGATTTAACCGCTCGCTACACTGGTGAAATCAAATGAGCATGCAGTCTGACAACAGAGCGAAGTACAAGGTCCAAAACACAACAAGACAACAAGACAGTGTTGCAGAAAAGCTGGGACAACACTTCCTGGTTGTGACTGGAGAGAAGCCAGATCCTGGAGAGACGAAGGCTGAAGTGTCAAGACTACGCTGTCTGTATAACCCGGCTGTTTCATGGTCGTTCACATTAGAGCCCAAGTGTGGTTCTGGAAGGAGGAATCCCACTGATTTTCTCCATAGAAGATTTGATATTGGCCAAGATGTCACAACCATCCAGAGGTAGACTTAGCATGATCTCCCTGAGTATGAAACAATGATTATCCTCCTGTAGAAGACTCCGTTTTTTTCTACAACCGTGTCAGAAGTAAAGCATGATTTATTCCTGATCTTGGAGCAAGACTACACTACTCACAATCCTAGAGAGTCAAAGCAAAGTGTCTGAAGCCCGCTGTTCCCATAGAAATATCCACCAATCCTGTGCACTTTGGTTGTTGGCTGCTGTCTTTTTAAGCTAACATGGTGAGGAGACTGTTGCATAGATCCATAGTGAGGATCTGTTTCACATCTCTCAAAGAAACAGCCCATAACCTGTGTGTGGAAGGACAGAACCTTTCAAAATAAATGTCAGAGGAAGATTGGATAAGTGTTCTGTCTGTCACATTCATTACTGACCAATCAGAGAGACAAGACATGATGTTGTGGTGATGTTGGGCAGCCCTGGTGAGTGAACTACTTACCATGGTAGACCAGTAGGGGTGTAACGAGATCTTGTGAGATTAAAACACCACGAGATTTCTTGTTGCGGAAAAATCGACCTCGCGGGATCAATGTTGTGCAGACACTTGGAGCAGCAGCTGTCCTTACAGAAGACAATACCAAACTGGAAGTTATAAAAGATCACAAAGATGCCCTGGACACTTTAAACTGTTGGTGAGAGAGCTAATGAAAAACAAAGCTGATCCTGCATTCAACCTCCCGACCCGTCGCGTGCGCAACTTGAGCCACACAAGATCCGCCTATAAATCATAATAACTCTGTTACCTCAGACTGTTGCTCTATTTCACCATTTTTTGCCACTTTAAGCCCATTTAAGCTACCGTTTGCCATTAGAAACCACTTGTTTCCTCCTTTTTTTGCCCATTTTTGACACTTCTTGTTGACACTTTTTCCCATTTTTGCCCTTTTCACTGTTTTTTCACCACTTTTCACCCATTTAAGCTACCTTTTGCCATTAAATACTTCTTGTTTCCACTTTTTTTCCACTTCTTTGTAAATTTTTACCCACTTTTATACCATTTTTGTCTCTTCACTGTTTTTGTCCCATTTAAGCTACCTTTTGCCAGTGAATATCACTTGTTTCCTTTTTCTTTGTCCTATTTCGACACTCTTGACTGCTTTTTGCCCATTGTAGTCACTTTTTTCTCTTTTTTTGCCCCTTCTTTGCCACTTTTGGACCATTTTTGCCACCTTTAACTTATTTTTATTGCTACTTTAAGACATTTTTGCCATTTTTACCGCTTAGATTGTGGCTCTTGCAAAGTCATTTTTAAACCCGTTGGCTCTTGAAATGAGTAACACTGATGTAGGTGGATTAGAATTGAAATCTGAGAGAGCATAAATTAAAGCGGAATAAACCTTTAAAATCTGAACTGTATAAGAAAGCTTTGGTTAGACATAAAAGTCTGAACTTTGTGAAGTCACAGTTCCCCACGGTTTGGATTTTTTTCCCCTTAAATGTTGAATGGATTGGGACATGTTGTTGATTTTCGACCCTCCAGGCCACCGTATACAAACACCTGTCTGCCGTCTTCTTCTCTCCTTACCCCCTCTCTGTGTGGAGAGTCTGAAGTCCTGACACTTCCACTGTTAATGTCAGTGAAGTGAAGGGCGGCGGGGTTCAGGGGTTCTCTGCAGCTGCAGCCATAGCAGCAGACGCTAATGTTAGCGGGCAGACCGTGCTGCCTGTGAGAGGTTGTGTACTTCAGCTCTGACAGCGTGAGCAGGATGAGCCTCTTAAATCGGTGTCAGGAGGAATGTTTCCAGCTCCGCGCCATCCTGACCTGAAGTCTGCAGAGTCAGGACGCTCTCACCGCTACCAAAGTTGGACAGCAGCTCATTTCACGGCCAACTGCCTCCTCTCAGAGTGCAGATCTGTTAGCTCTGTTTCAGCCGCCGGGCATGAGGCGCTGCAATCAGCCTGCAGCTACACAAACCACTCCTCTGAAATCAATAAAAAGCTGCTCCACAGCCGTGATGCATTTATGTTACATCACTTTCTTATTGCATTATTTGAAGATCTTTACAGTCCATATTAATAAACATGAATTAGACCTGATTTCAGTTCAGTGAATCAGGATCAATTACAGAAAATGTCTGCAGTCTGTGTGGAGGGTAGAGGGTAGAAATGCAACAGTCATCTCCCATTAATATTTAGCATTTTGGTTGTAAAGCAGGGGTGTCAGACTCAGTCACTGCAGGGGCCGGATTCTGAACTTGGGTCTAACTTGAGGGCCTAACAGGGTCAGTATTAAACCATAAAATGTCAACCTTATTTCACCAGAAATGAATTATGAGGGTAAAAAAACTTGGCAGTGATGATAAATGATTTTGTGATTAAAAGGTGAGCATGATTAGTTAAAACTCAAAATCTGAGATTCAAACTTATAAGTTTAAAAGGTAAAAGCATGACATTTAAAGTCAAAATAATGTTTTTAAAAGGCAAAATATGAGATAGAATACTGAAACCATGAATTTTAAAAGTCAAAAACTGAGATGAAATTCAAAATCAAGATTTTTAACAGTCAGAATGAGACTGATATATTTCAAATGTCAAAATATGAAATAAAATTAAAAATCATGAGTTTTTAAAGTAAAAAATGAGATAAAAGTCAAAGTTAGAAGCTAATAAAGGTAAAAACATGAGATAAAAGTCAAAATGTTGACTTTAAAAGGTCAAAATAAGATTTAAAGTTTAAAATTAATAATCTAAACGTTACAACTATGAGATTAATAGTCAAAGTTATGAGATGTAAAGGTTAAAATATAAAATATAAAGTCAAAATCATAACTTTTAGTCATAACTGTGAGAAGCAAAATTGAAAATACACATCAGCGGTACTCAACCTTACACTGAACCGCACTGATAAATGATTTTGCGATTAAAAGGTGAACATGAGTTTAAAACTCAAAATCTGAGATTCAAACTCATAAGTTTAAAAGGTAAAAGCATGACATTTGAAGTCAAAATAATGTTTTTAAAAGGCAAAATATGAAAAAAAAAATACTGGAACCATAAATTTTAAAGGTCAAAAACTGAGATGAAATTCAAAATCATGATTTTTAACAGTCAAAATATGAGGTAGATATCAAAATTATGAGTTTCAAATGTCAAAATATGAAATAAAATTAAAAATCATGAGTTTTTAAGGTACAAAAATGAGATCAAAGTTAAATTTAGGAGTTTAAAAAGGTCAAAATGTGACATAAAAGTCAAAATCATGATTTTAAAAGGTCAAAAAACTGAGATAAAATTAAAAATTATACGTTTTAAAGGTAAAAACACAGATAAAAGTTAAAGTTAGGAGTAAATAAAGGTCATAATATGAGGCAATAATGAGTAATAATTCAATATAATTAAAACTGTGCTGGCTGAAGTGTGAAATGTGTTCATCACAGCCCCATCAGTAGGAATGTGATCGTAAATCTTTACAGTTGATAATGCTGTAGGATCGAGGTGTAATGGTTTAACAAGTTACCGTGTTAAATGGTGACTTTTCAGCTTAAAGTGTGCATGGCTGCAGAAGTCACAGCACACTGTTAAAACACCAAACACTTCCTGTACTGGCTCTTTAAGTTTTCGATTACCGTTTCTGTCCCATAGAGGTGTAGTCACCAGTTAACATGGTAACTCATTAAACCGTAACACCGCTCTCTGAGGTGAAACTCTGACATTTGATCACGTTATGTTGATAGTTCGTGCCTGTCAGCGCTGGCTGATGTTTGACTTGGCTTTATTCCGTCTCTGTACGATGCGAGTTTGTGCATACGAACCGTTCTGCAGCAGGCTGTTACTTAAGTTTAGCATGGTTAACATTACCAACACTGAGAGATAGTGCTGCTAATGCTAACGGCCTGGCTAATGAGCCATACATCTGCATCAGCATCAGTGACTGAGAGCAAATGGAGGAAAACACTTTCAGCTCAGCATGTGATTAAACCTACGTTTGAAAACGTTCAGAATAGTAGACGTTAATTTGTGCTAGTCTGACGGGAATCGATTTTTCTGCAGCACCTCAGGAGAAAACAGGCGCGTTGTGTCGTCGGGTTCCTGCAGATCCTTGAAAAGTGTTCAGTCTTAAATTGCACATTTGATATTTAAGGCTTTAAAGCCTGACTTTGTACCAGTGAGAGGTTTTACATTTTAGAAAGCACTGTGACTCTAACATGTCCTTGTCCAGTCTTTGTTTGATTTTAAGCAGCTCTCTCCATAAATTGTTGCATTGATGTTCTCCAGATTTCTGAGAATTGAAAGAGTATTGGATGTTCTCAATTTCCTCAGGGAGGACCTCCAGACCCCTGTCTGGTTTTATCTGGCTCACTGCGGTTAAATAAACTCTGTGCTGTTGTAAAACACCAGTCCAGCTCTCTAACATCTGTCTATCACTATGGGACGCTTGTCTTTGCAAACAGAAACTGTTAAATGTTGAATGAGGTTTGTTTTTCCAGCCGCTCGTCCTCACTGGTTCTCTTTAGAACGGTGTGGGCTGTGTTAGCCGGGCTCATTGAGTCCATGTGACAGCTCAGAGCTCGGTTAAATTACATGTGCTGTGTGGTCAGTGTAGAAGTGGACATGTAGCATCTTTGTAATCCAGCGGTACCACTGTATTAATCCGACTAGATTCACTTCATGTGGTTGCACAGAGAACGTGATCTCCAGCTGTGTTTGTGTTTGTGTTTGTGTGAGAGAGAGATCCGGCTGCACGTGGGATCAATAAGCAGCTCGTGGTTCAGAGTGAGTCCGTGCACACTGGTGTGGCTGCACTATTGACTCCAAAAGGCTGATTGTAGTAAAGGATCAATGCTGACATTTTATGTCATCATTGTGCTGATAGAAATGAATAGATAAAAAAATAGATTAATATAGCTGTGAGGCAAGTTAATGTCATAATGCAGGGGTGTCAAACTCAAGGCCCGGGGGCCAAATCCAGCCCGTGGTGCAGTTCTACCCGGCCCACCAGATCATATGATATTTTATTCTAACTGGCCCACCGTCTGACACTGTACAGACATTTTTATGTAGCCTAGTTCATCTCATTTAACAACACAATAACCCATCAACTCACTGTTTCATTTCAACTATGGGTAGATTGATTATCAGATCCCTGGCTTTAGATTGTGGCTCTTGCAGAAGTATTTTTAAGACAATGTGACTCCTGGGTAGAATAAGTTTGAGTTCTGCTGATCTATATTTTCAATTCTGCATCTCATATTTATGACTGAAAGTTATGATTCTGACTTTTTGTTTCACATTTCAACCTTTACATCTCATAGCTTTGACTTTTATCCCATATTTATACCTTTAAGAGAAAAATTTTAATCTTGAAATCCTATTTTGACCTTTTGAACTCCTAACTTTGACCTTTATCTCATTTTTTTTTACCTTTAAAACTTCTGATTTTTGATTTTATTTCATATTTTGACATTTGAAACTCATGATTTTGATGTTTACCTCATATTTTGACTGTTAAAGAGTTTTTATCATGCTCACCTTTTAATTGCAAAATCATTTATCATCAGTGCCTAGTTTTTTACCTCCATAATTCATTTCTGGTGAAAACGAGGTTGACATTTTATGGGTAAATATCGATCCTGTTAGGCCCTCAGGTTAGACCCAAGTTCAGAATCCGGCCCCTGCTCTGTCGTAATGCCATAATGGCATCATGTGCCTTTAGATATTGGAAATGCACATTTTTGTTTAGGAGAGGAGTTGCATAAAATGTTTACATTTTCATAAACGAATGACTACTTGGACACTTACAAATCATTTTTGATCCCTGATATTGCTTGATTTTGCTCTACATACCATATTTCTTTGTTGAAGAGAAAAATAAGGGTATGCTGGATTTATTAGAAATAAATCAATATCAAATATAACAAAACTCTTTTATGTTAATCTTTGCAATGATGGAATAAATTAGAGATGCTTTAACAGCGCTGATGTTAAACATGCAGTAAAATCAGTACAATTCTCCATCCTCCAGTCCCTGGCTGGTTTTCCTCTCTGTGTCCACAGGGCAGGTTAACAGAAGGGTCAAAGGTCATGACAGTGCTGGCCATTTTTTCAGCCACTTTGCATTTCCCAATGATGTTGCTGTTTGAAACCCTGTTGTATTTCACAAAGATTTTTTTCTAACAAACGTGCATTTTACTCAAACATTCAGATGGAATCATGACATAGTTTTATTTTTTGCATGCACACACGTGCACATGCACATGCAGCAGTGCTGTGCAGTTGGTTGATTCGGTCCTGAGCATGAATCCGATAGCAGAGGAGCAGGGCTGCACTGCATTAACAATACCCCGGGGGCGGGCTCTCTGCAGCGGGACCTGAGCCGGGTCAAATCGATGCTCAATTAGAGCAATCCATCACTGCTGGTTCTGTTTGCATTCCCTCCTTACCCAGCACACATCCAGGATGTGGTGCATTCAGGACGCAGAGGTCAAGATGGGATTAAAATGTTTACGTAGCGCTGTCACCTCTCCGTGGTTTGGGGTTTTCTGCTGGGTTTAATCACATGAAGCTCAGATTCTCTCCATCCTTCCTTGTCACTTAGTTTCTAAAAAGGTTTTTGCAGCAAATTTTTACCAGTAAAACAAAGGGATACCAGGATTTAACTTCATTCTGATTCTAGTTGAGATAAGACATTTCAAACTAGAAGTTGTCGGCATCCGTACTGGACAGGTTTTCGTTTTCAGTCTTGCGAAACTGCAGCCAAACTGTTACACGCAGTCTAAACTGCACAAAAACATGACTGCAATGTTTTCATCTTAAAATGTCTCTAATGTCAGTTTAGACAGTCTGCAGGTTTACCTACATTTTTGATGCTTTCTCTAAGCAAGCCTAAAGAAATGACAGTTAGAGTCATGCCTATCTGTTCGTCATTTATATGTAAAGCTCAAAACTAGCACTGACAACAGCCCTGCTATCTCACATGTGCACATGCATCACCAAAAGACACCAGCTCGCAGATTAATAATACATATCCTCATCTTATGTTACTTCCAACAGATAGCTTATTGTGCTGATCTTGACTTGTATTGTATTTTGTCTTGAAGGAGGGGTTATTTTTATATTATTCTCATGTTCAGTATGAATGTAAAATAAAAAAGGGAAAGTGGGATTTTTTTTCAGACTATTCTAAAAAAAATGTCACTTGAATTATTGCACAATATGTACTGCACGTCTCTGCTGCAAGAAGGAGTTGTAAACTGGTGTTTTGGCACAAATTTCAGGTTAAAGAATTATTGCACCTTCTGCGATTTAGGCCATATTTGATTTAATCTAATTTCTGATTAATTTTCCAGCCCTAGGGGGCTGGTGTGCCGTGAATATCGGAGGGGATCAGTTCCTATAAAGACTATGACTGCTACTGTAAATGTGTGCAACTGAACCCATCCATCCATCCATTTTCTATACCGCTTATCCCATTCGGGGTCACGGTGGGGGCTGAAGCCTATCCTAGCTGTCATTTAGCGAGAGGCGGGGTACATCCTGTACTGGTCACCAGTCAGTCTCAGGGCTGACATATAGAGACAGACAACCAGGCACGCTCACACTCACACCTATGCCCAATTTTCAGAGTCACCAGTTAACCTACTGAGCATGTTTTTGGTGGTGGGAGGAAGCCGGAGCACCCGGAGAGAACCCATGCGTGTACGGGAGAAAATGCAAACTCTGCACAGAAAGGCCCTGACTGCGAGGCAAACCAGGGACCTTCTTGCTGTGAAGTAACAGAACTCCTGCAGCGTGCACCCAGCTTTTGAAATTTCATGTCCTCGTTCACTAGTATTTTTGACTTTCCATTTTCAGTCAAATGGCACTGACATAAGTGGACTCCTTAGTGTGAAATCTGATCAGGTAGACCTGCTGATAATCCCATGTTTGTTTTCTTTTTGACATCTCTTCACTCTTTATGCCAAACTGCCCTGGATTAACCGCCGTCAGCTGTTATCATCCGTTGTCTCGTAGCCAAGAAGAAGTGATAGAGTGAGGTTGTCAGAAAGTTGGGATAAATGCCAGAAAAGTGTGTTGCAAATACCAAAAGCTCAAGGGGACGTCCTTAAATGCCTTCAAAAGGATTTAAAGCCAAAAATCTTCACTTGTAAGAAGCTGCTGTCACCAGAATATTCAACATGTCTGCATAAATATATGCATAACAGCTGATTTTCTTTTGATTGATGAATTTTTACAGGTTGAATCATTTTAAATGTTATTTTTTTTGCAGCTCTTACAGGAAAATGTCCCTGAAGAGCGGCTCAGTTTGCTGTCGTGTTTTGAAATATGATGGCTTGAACTTTACTGAGGCCAAAAGTTGAGCATGAATCTCGTGTTCAGCTGCAGATATGTTGACCGTCATGTGTGTCTGTGATGGGCTAACCCTGTTTAGAGCCGTGCGTGCTGCGTTGGCCTGATTTCCTGGATGCATGCTGCGGGAAATTGTTTGATAGGATGTGACAGACATTTGATAATTGACAATATGGCCACATAGGGTGGAACAGCAGCCCAGGGGTATGTGGCGGTCCACACCAGCCAGACCAGGGCTCATTACTATTAGCTTCCCATGGAGGAGCTGTCAAATTCTGCCCCTGAAACGATGACAAGGACACGCAGAGGCTCGACTTTTGGCAGGTCTCGTTAAAGTCAATCTCTCTCCGGCTGTCGTTTCTTCCCTGGAAGGTGTCAGAGAGTTCCTGTTGAATTTTAGTCATGTTATAAATTCTCAAATCTGAAAAAAGCTGCTAGTTTTATTGATTCTCTCCTTGTTATTGCTCTGCCGAGTCTGCAGTGTGAAGTGTAAATCTGTTAAAAGGCTTTTTGTGGAGAAATTGCCTCTCGCTGTCATTTATCTCTTCCTCTCATGAGACGAGAAAAACGCCGTCTGCAGTGACAGGCACGTCTACTGTTGATGCTCTCCACTGCTGTGTGTTCATGGGAGTAAATAAGTGGGTTTTGCATGAGAGCCAGGATGGAATTTTGAGGAAATACACACACAAACACACATTTTGGAAGAAGTGTGGGTCGTCTGTCTCACACTCTTTGTCAGTGCACACTCCAGCGGTTTCCTTTCTGACAACTTTCCAACCCTTTCTCTCTCTTCTCTCTTGCCTCCAGTGGAGAAATGTATGAGCTCCATGCAGATGGGGACCCAGATGGTGAAGCTCCGCGGCGGCTCCAAGGGACTGGTGCGCTTCTTCTTCCTGGATGAACACAAGTCGTGCATCCGCTGGAGGCCGTCGCGCAAGAATGAGAAGGCCAAGAGTGAGTTTGTTTCTGCTTTTCTTTACAGTCGCAGTGTTTAAATGTGGAATGCAGCTGGGTTTGAGTGTGTTTATGGCTCAGAGTGATGGGAAGCCATTTAAGCCATATGCTCTGTGAGAGGAGGGGGCTCATGGCATGGTTACAGGCATCCCATCAGCACAATTTCACATCCTGTCCAATCCACTGAGGTTTGACTGTTAAATTCTTTTGGGACTTTGTGTTTACTAGGGATGCACCTCTGCATCCCCCTAGATTGCCTGTCAGCAAACAATGAAGCATGAGCTAACAAGGATCTGTCCCTCCAGAGACTGGAAACGGTGTCTGGGGGGCCTTAAAGAATGAAAAGTTGATCTATCAATTTTGCTAAAATTTAAAAAGTATCAAAAAGTCTTAGACTATCAGGTCTTTAGTAGCTTTTTTAAATTTTATGTTTCCACATGAGGCTATAAATGATTTTGCTCAGAGCGTTTGTGTTCTAGGCCACTGAGGTGTCAGAGCGTACTCAGAGCTCCGCTGCATCTACAGCAAGTGATGTGTGTGAGCAGATGGCGAGTAAATCCTAGTTTTTTGGTGCAGTGGTTGGAGGAGTCAAAGTTAGAGCCACGATTACTGAACCTGGAAACGTTCTGCACAGTGAAGCTTGTGCCGAGTTTCATTCCAGAACAGACGATGCTAATGTTAGCACTGCTAGCATTTGTGGTATGGCAAAAGGCAACATCTAGCTCAGCGTTACTCAACCTTGCTCTTCCAAAGAGCCACATTGTTGAAAAATATCTTCGCAAGAGCCACAATCTAAGTGGTGAAAAGTGGCAAAAATGGGTTCAAGTGGCAATGAAATAAATGAAAGGTGGCAAAAATGATCAAAAAGCAGCAAAAAATGAGGGTGAAAGGGGCAAAAAAGCATACATGAGAAAGTGGATGCAAAATCACAAAAATTAAGTTACAGGTGGCCAAAAAGCTGTAAAAATGAGTGAAAAGTGACTAAAATGGGCAAAAAAGCTGTAAAAAGGAGGGAAAAATGGGGAAACATTCGCAGTTAATGGCAAAAGGCAGCTTAAATGGGTGAGAAATTGCAAAGAAGCAGGATAAAAGTGGCTAAAACTAATGGAAACATGGGATAAAAGTGGCAATAATGGTCAAAAAGTTGCTACAAGAAGTGGTGAAAATGGGCCAAAAGCAACAAAAGTGGAAAAAATGTAAAAAAAAAAAAAAAAAAAAAAAAAAGGATAAAAAATTGCATATAAGGGCAATAGAAATAGAAAAAAATGAAGGGTGACTATTAAGTTTGACTATTAAAACCTACTGTATAAGTGTGGGAGACAAACTGATTTACTTCATGATTTATGGGTAATTTCTGAGGTCAAAATTTCCATTTTTAAGGCTTTCTAGGGAATAATATTTCAAATTAAGATATAAAAAGAGCCACAAATCATCACTAAAGAGCCACATGTTGATATCACTGATCTAACTAGTTTATGATTCATTCTGGGAGCGATTTCAGTGAAAAGAAATCTCCATTAGTGAGCTTTTCCAGGCCGAGAAGACTTGGATATTTTCCCCATGGAACTGGGATGTGCTACCTCGGCCTCTCTTGAGGACTCTGCCAAACCAAACAGACTGCAGGCAAGCTAAACATTCACCCTAGGATTGGAGTTGTCCCAGGCTAGGATGGAATCCTATCAGTTTATTCAGGGTTATAATAATACATCATGTCAGTCAGGTAATTCAGTTGCATCTGTAGTAAAAACATTACGTGGCCTTTGTCAGAGGACTAATAGCTGAAAATAGCTATATTTAAAAAAATATAAAATTTAGAAATGAGAAAAGTCAAAGCAGTCGAATGACGAAGAAACTGAATTTTTAAAAGTTTAAACGGTGTCGATACGATAAAGTATGAAGGAGGAAATAGCCGGCATGGAAGGATAATAATAAACAAATGGCCAGCACTATTATCAATAGTGTGGATGCTCAGCATCCCCACTGAGCAGGGCTGATCGATTTGGAAAATAATCTAATTGTGACTTTTCCCACCAACATTACGATTGTGATTTAATACGCGATAATTCCTTAACTTTCTTTTATTCCATCTAGGGCTGAACAATTCTTTAAAAATATCGCATTCTGATGATTTTGACTTGTGTTGCCAATTGCATATGAAATGTTGCATCAAAGGGGTTTTGTCATTCTCAAAATTAATTTAAAAAAATGTACAAAAATTAAGAAAGTAGGATTTTTTGTTGACTATTATTGATATGTCATACATAACATTTCTGCTGCAAAAAACGTTTAAAACTTGTATTTTAACACAAATTTCTGGTCAAAGAAATATTCCACCTAATGCGATTTTAAAATTGCAGCAGGCCATATTGCGATCTAATGTCATTTTTGATGAATTGCCCAGCCCTAGATAAAACAGCAACAGCTACAGAGCAATGAACATTTCAGAACAGCTTCCTTGTCATTTGTAGTATCTTGGGTTGCCTTGGCGCTGGGAGGATTCACAGCCCGTTGCAGACGTTCCCTTCCAGTCCCCCCCCCCCACCCCCCCCCACCACCACCACCACCCCACCACCACCACCACCACACTGGTCTTTGTCTTTATGTTGGACAGCATTTTAATTCTGTCTGATGTAATCCATGCTCCTGTCCTCTCCCTCGGGCTGAGGTGTTTTAGTTTTGGACACTCTCCCTTAACAGTATCTACATAAAAACACACACTGTCCCGCCATATTTATTTTGATTTTAGGATAAATAAAGCAGAGGGGCGTTTTCGCAGCTCTCAGTGTGTCTGGGCGTCTCGTGGGGGCTTAGAGGCTCAGTTTCCTGTTGCTCTCCCTCCTCTGTAGACCGGGATCTAATAAGCTTCTTAAGTCGACTTAATTATTCATCAGCTTTAATCTGCCCAAACACTGTCTTAACCACACACACGTGCCACTAAAGGAAAATGACACACACTCTTTACTGGGCGGTCGGGCTGGGTAGAGCTTTTGGTCTTTCTAGAAAATTCAGAATCATATCACATGTGGTGTCCTAACTCTTAAACCTCGACTGTCAGCTGAGCAAAACAAGGATTATAAGCTTCTTTGACACTTCAGAGAGAGGGCGGGACTTCCTGTTTCCTAATCCAGACCCCGCACACATCTGATAAATGGAGATTTCTAGAAATCTAAGGAGAGATCACATGCTGTCTCATCTTCTTTCAAAATTTGTATTTGTTGTTTGGAGGGGACATATAGAAGCGCTTTCCCTAACCCCTGACCCCTAACCCTAAACCTAACCCTGTGTTCAACATTTCTAAACGGCCTTCCTCACAACGCTCCCTTTAAATGTATTTCTGAAGATCAGCTGAGCTGCTCCTTTCCCCACCCCTCCTTTCCTACTTCTGCACACTTAAACTGGTTTAAGGTTGAACAAACAAATAAATAAACTTCATTTCCTACGACACACTTTAAAAGTTTAAAGAAAGAGGATGAACAAAGAATAAGACTTCGGCAGACATACAGAGCTGTGCATAAGTTTGAGGCATGTTTGGACCAAAAAAGGAGGCCTCAGTAAGGCTCAGGTTAGCAAGTAAGCTGCCTGAGGCCAAGGGGGATTTACACAACCCTGGTCCTGCTCTGGATGTCTTTTCATATTACCAGGGGCATGGGGAAACAATCTGTTAAAAAAAAAAAAAAAAAAAAAAAGTCCAAACCTTTACGGGGGTGTCGGGGTGGGAGTGGAGAGTAAGCACGGCCTAGGGCTCCACCTGGGCAAGTAGCAGAGGGCCCTGCAACTGCTGGTGGTCTCTGGGCGTAACACCAGGGGTGAAGGGCCCAGACAAAAGAAATCTGCCCGCCCTCTGCCCCCTCTCCAGCCCAGGGGTTGAGGCACATTGTGCATGTGGTAAATCCTTAGCGATAGACATGCCTAAACTAATGCACATGACTGCCAGTTGGTCCTGCCTAAACTCTATAAACATATTCATACATTTATATTATATTTTGTGAGAACAACAGGCTGACTGTTGCAGCATTGCAGGCGTGTCGTACCGTCGTGGTGAAGAGGAAGCTGAGCTGGAAGGCAAGACTCTCAATTTACTGGTCAATCTTGGCTTCAACCCTCACCTATGGTCATGAACTTTGGGGAACGACCAAAAGAATGAGTCCCTTCCCCAGGGGGTCGTCTGGGCTCAGCCTGCGAGACGGGTGAGCAGTTTGGACATCAGCTGCTGCTCCTTCACTTGGAAAAGAGCCAATATCGGGGGTTTCGGGCATCAGGATGCCTCCTAGTCCCCTCCCTGTGGAGGTCTTCCAGGCAAGTCCAAGTGGAGGGAGACCCCGGGTAGACTAGGGCTGGGCGATTTGGGAAAATAATCGAATTGCGATTTTTTTCCCCAATATTGCAATTGCGATTTAATATGCGATTATTCCTGAAATTTCTTGTATCTCTGAACAATTCTTTAAAATCTAATTCTGATGATTTTGACTCGTATTGCAAATTGGATATCAATTGTTGCATTCAAGGGTTTTTATGTCATTCTTATAGTTCATAAGAAACAAGTACAAAATTGAAGAGGATAGGATTTTTTGCAGACTACTCTGAAAAATGGCACCTGAATGATTGCATATGTCATATGTAACATCTCAGCTGTAAAAAAAAAAGTTTAAAACTGCTATTTTGACTCAAATTTCTAGTCAAAGAAATATTGCACCTTCTGCGATTTGAAAATTGCAGCAGGCCATAATGCGATTTAATGCCATATTTGATTAATTGCCCAGCCCTAGGGTAGACCCAGGACTCACAGGAGGGACTATACATCTCATCTGGCCTGGAAACACCTCAGAAATCCCCAGGAAGAGTTGGAAAATATTGCTAGGGAGAGGAAAGTCAGGGTGGACTAACCCGACCCTGGATAAGCAGAAGAAAACGAATGGATGGACAGATATTTGTGCAGTATATTGATTGTAGTTTGATGACCTGTCTTGCATCCTAGTCCTTGAGATTGATCAAGCAGTCAGTCGTTGAAATGTTGGCAAAAATACAAGTTGTTACCAATTCCAGCCACTTTACTCTTCAGTCTTCTGAATGAAACAGTGTTCTTAAAACCCCCTAAAAGTCAAACAAAAACAGAGATGGTATTTTTTAACTGAACTTTTAGGGGATCAGTGTAAGATTAGAGAAGACATGGAAAGAAGGGAAAGAAATCAAAACTGAATGAGACATCAACTTCAACTCTGCAGCCCAAAACGATGGTAGAAGGAGGCGAGATTGGGAAGCTGAGTTTGGAACGAAAAGTTCACTCTCCAGTGAAGTGAACGACTTTGGAGCTGAATTTTAAAGCTTTCTGTTAGAGTAGGGCGTGAAAAAATAATGCAAATGATGGATTTGCAACATGATGTGGTGAAAGTAAACACAAGTTTTTGAATCTTTGGAGCAAGGGTGAGTGGCCTGGAAGATGAAAATGTTTGGGCACCAGAAAATATTGAGTCATCGACAGAGCAGCTTCTACTCTGAGCTCTCCTGGTGACAGTTTTCAGCTCCTGTTTGTGAGAAAAACAGTGGAGAACGTTCATAAAAGTTTGGCTGGGAAGCTGTTAGTCAAACCCATTGAGACCCATCAGATCTTCGGTTTGGTTGTTTTACACTTTGTGGGTTGGTAGATACTCTGGATATCAAAATATATATGCAGAGATAATAAAGCCATTTTGTCAAATGTCTCCTTTAAATGCCAGACGTCAGTCACCAGAGGAGGGTACAGCAGTCTACAGCCGCTTTGGCAGGATATTCCCTGGCACCCTGGTCGTTGTTCTGAGCCCCTTGAGGCTTATCACGGAGCACCCAAAAAAACAGACTGACAGGCAGGACTCTGCAGGATCCAGGTCAGCTCAGTCTGACCAGGCATCCTGGGTTTCTGGCAGGGGAGGCAACTCTTCTGGGCCAAAAAATAACCAGCAGCACAAACAGACATTTGCATTTAACAAGTGCTGGCGAACGTGCCCTGACTCCCAGAGGCTTCAAAGGTACAATATGAAGAATTTTCACACCAGTGTTTGATACATACATTTCATTATAGAATTCTTACATTAACTCACATTTTTCTACCAGTTTTCAAAGCCAGAGAAATCTTTATTTTTGTGGCTGTAGCAGAATGTTTCTGCCAACCTGACACCCAAGGTTTCTCAGCCCAAGCTGAGATGGGAAGAATACGGGAATGGCAACAATAACCATCAGGAGGCCAGAGCTGTACAGGACCAAGGTTGATGCTGAGAAGTGACCTGACCTGCCAGTGAAGGACAAGTGTGGCACCACTCCAAAAGCTTCACATGTTTAAAACGCAGAGCTGATGCTGAGGGTGTTCCCTGCTCACAATGCTTACCACAGGAAACCCTGCACTGGACTGGCTTTGTTCTGAGAATGAGTGCTGCCGTGCAACAAAGAAGACAGCCTTGGACACAGGACCTTAGAAATGTTTTATTAGTAGCAAAACATCCAGCTATTTCATGCAGAAAGATTTACAGCCAGAAAAAAACAGAGTGGAGGAGGGGAAGCTTTAGTCTATAAAGGAGGAGGTTGGGGTGGAGGAGGGGGAGCTTAGTCTATAAAGGAGTTGGCTGGGGTGGAGGAGGTGGAGCTTTAGTCTATAAAGGAGGAGGCTGGGGTAGAGGAGGGGGAGCTTAGTCTATAAAGGAGTCGGCTGGGGTGGAGGAGGTGGAGCTTTAGTCTATAAAGGAGGAGGCTGGGGTGGAGGAGGGGGAGTTTAGTCTATAAGGGAGGAGGCTGGGGTGGAGGAGGTGGGTCTTAAGTCTATAAAGGAGGAGGTTGGGGTGGAGGAGGTGGGGCTTAAGTCTTTAAAGGAGGAGGCTGGGGTGGAGGAGGTGGAGCTTTAGTCTATAAAGGAGGAAGCTGGGCTGGAGGAGGTGGAGCTTTATGCTGTAAAAGAGGAGGCTGGGGTGGAGGAGGTGGATCTTAAGTCTATAAAGGAGGAGGCTGGGCTGGAGGAGGTGGAGCTTTAATCTATAAAGGAGGAAGCTGGGCTGGAGGAGGTGGAGCTTTATGCTGTAAAAGAGGAGGCTGGGGTGGAGGAGGTGAGGCTGGCTACTAGCTGATCACAAATGGGGTATGACTTTTATGAAGTTACGCTAGGCTTCATCAGTTTTGATCAGAATGAGCTAACTATTTTTGCTCATATCTCAGATGTTATGTCATATGTTTGTTAAAGGACATTATCATTTTTATGTCACTTATTTTAATTGAGAAAAACATACATAAAACACAAAAAGGGAGGACTTTTGTGAACCATCATAAAAAAATTGACACTTGAATGTTTGCATAATGTTCATAAAATCTCTGTCGCTGCAAAGAATTGTATCAAACATTAGCACTAAAATTGTATTTTGACACATTTCAAGTTAAAGAAATATTGCAACTTCGTCGATTTGAAAATTACAACAGGTCAAATTGCAATTTAATCTAATTTGCGATTGATTTCCCAGCCCTATTCTGGACTACATTTTTAAAATATATCCATTACTTTTTCCCATTTTAGAATCCTCCACAGCATTAACGATGCTCTGTAGATGGTTTCTACTTAGCCAAAGATTTAGACTCTCTTTTTAAGGCTAACAAGATGTAAATGTATTATTTTAGTGCCGAACCATGAGGTAGCTTGTAATTGGATCCCTCATGATTCATTACAAGAATTTATGGGAGACCTGGTGGCATAAATTTCTGATAATGGACCTCTTGAACGACATTATCCTGCTCATGCTGTGGTCTTTTAAAGCGCCGGGCTCTGGAGAATTCAGGATGAATGGATTACATTCACTATGAATGGTTGACTGCTGCCACTACTCTGCTCCTTATGAAGGACCAGTTCACTGAGCAGACTGGGCTGATGGTATTCACAGCTCATAGAGTCGTTCTGCTTCATGCTGTTCGGTGGATTTTAGAGCTGGTGTTTGTGAACTGGATGCTGTTTTGGAATGAGGCTCATTTGCATAGAAAGATGCCAAAATAGCCCCCAAACGTCTGCATAATGCCTGATCACAACAGCAGCAGAGAGGCTGTTTTATTCAGCTCTGTGCTGTAAACAACACCAGTTTCTCTTCTTTTATTTGAAGAGTTTTTTGTAGCCTTTTAGACGTTATTGAAAGGAAATTTGATGAAAAGCTGGAAATGTGGGGAGGGGAGGGGTGGGCAGACATGACACAGAGTGGAGGATGGGAGTCACAACTGAGGAGTTTTTCTCTTATTACTTTTATCAGTCAAGTTTCACTCAGGCAGTGACACCAGCTAACAACAGACTGGACTGAGATGAATTCCCGACTGTGGGCTGATGACATCACCAGCCTACATATTTGCCCCGCCTGCATTAAACCCAGTCTAAATCCAGAATTCAGTCCCATGTAGATCTCAGTGTTTCCACGTTTACAGAAACCAGATTCCAACATTTCTAGAGTGTTCCAGAGCTTGCAGCATGGAAATGCATAGAAAATTGCTGACTGGAGTGCATTCAGAGCCAGATTGCTGGCCGTGAATGCAGCATGGACGTGCTGACAGGGTCTTTGAGGCCGTCTGTTGATTGGGTCGTGATATTTAGACTGTACAAGTGAAATATCTGACACTGACCACCTGTCGTCATCATCCTGGAGCCGAGCCGTCAGCAGCTTGTCACATATTCCAAACACAAGTCATGGGATTACACTGATGTAGCACACACCTGCCATCCACCTCTCCATAATGTATGAAAGTGCTGCGGCCACGGTGAGCAGAGCAACGCGTGTGGTGTCTCCAGCCACACGGGAGCACTCAGAACTCAACAGCAGCACGCGGAGTGTCATGTTGATGGCATCTCTGACATCCAGCACATCGTATATATTCACATAAAACACACGTTTCTATAGCCAACAGCCCAGGGGAGCTCAGCTCCATCCCTGCATTATGAATGAGTTTGCATGTAAATATGTTTTTTTTCCATGGATAGGACTGTGTAAAAGTAAAGACAGAGGGAGTTTCAGTTTAGGTTTTAGGGATGAACCTGCTCCAGAAGGAGAAACAGAAGTACTTATCCTGTGTTTGCTGTCATAGGGAAAGAAACTAATGAATGTCTGGAGGCTGTGACTTCCAGTAAAATGTCATTAACATCTCATAAATGTTGCATCTTAATAAACCGAGCTCTCGGGGCATTGCACGACTGTTTTTAATCCTTCAAATCATAAAGACTGAAATCAGATAGAAGAATTTCCCGCTAAACTCTCCCTGTGCCCATGACAATTAATTCACAGCTCTGCCAGAGGTGGGAACTCAAATATTAAGACTGCAGACGCAGGATTTGGGTTTAACCAACTCAGTTTGGCTTTGTTTTTTAATAGGATGCATTTTTATCCGATTTCAATGCTGCACAGGGCTGCAGGATTTAAAGTCATTTCTCAACACCAGAAAAAGAAACGAATAGTTAAAGCAGTGTTACTCAACCCTGCTCAACCAAAGAGCCAAATAGTTGAAAAAGACCTCTGCAAGAGCCACAATCTAAGTGCTGAAGCAAAAACAGCTTTAAGTAGCAATAAAAATAAGTCAAAGGTGGAAAAGGTGGTCAAAAAGCAACAACAATGTGTGAAAAGGGTTGAAAACGGGGGAGGAAAAGTGGAAAAGGGGTCAGAAAGAAACACGAATGGTTGAGAAGTGACAACAAAATTACTTATAGGTGGCATAAAATGGTCCAGATGTTCCAAAAGAATGAGTGAAAAATGACTAAAATGGGCAAAACGCAGTCTAGAGTGGCAAAAATGGCAAAAAATGGGAAACAAGTGGTATTTAGTGGCAAAAGGAAGCTGGAATAATGGGTGAAAAGTGGAAAAAAATGGTGAGAAAGGGCAAAAAAGGGATAAAAGTTGCAAAAAAGTGTCAAAGTGGGCAAAAAGTTAGGAAAAAGTGATATTTTAATGGCAAAAGGTAGCTATATTGGGTGAAGAGTGGCAAATAATGGTGAAAAGTGGAAAAAATTGGGATAAAAGTGGCTAAAATGGGTAAAAACTAGAAAAAAGTAGTATTTAATGACAAAAGGTAGCTTAAATAGATGAAAATTGGGAGAAAAAATTGTGAGAAGGGGCAAAAATCAGATAAAAGTGGCAAAAAGAAGTGGCAAAAATGGGCAAAAAAGAAGAAACAAGTGGTATTTAATGGCAAAAAGCAGCTCAAATGGCTGAAATTTGAGAGAAGAAAATTGTGAAAAGGGGCAAAAATCTGATAAAAGTGGCAAGAAAGTGACTAAAATGGGCAAAAACTAGGGAAACTGTAGTATTTAATGACAAAAGGTAGCTTAAATAGATGAAAATTGGGAGAAAAAAATGGTGAAAAGGGGCAAAAATGGGATTAAATTGGCAAAAAAGTGTCAAAATGGGCAAAAAAGTAGGGAAAAAAGTGTTTTTTTATTACTAAAGGTAGCTTAAATGAGTGAAAAGTGGCAAAAAATGATGAAAAAAGGGCAAAAAAGTTTTCCTTTTTAAGGTTTTCTGGAGGAATGATATTTAAAATTAAGACATAAGAGAGCCACAAATAATCACAGAAGAGCCACAGGTTGAGTATTGCTGAGTTAAAGAATAAAAACATCAGCAGGGATGATCACAAACAGACGGAGGAAAAATAACAGCCAGAGCAGGCTGTACAGACTTTATGTCTAAAAATAGATTATCAGTAGTTTCCTTTTTAAAGTTTGAAATCCAGATGTTCTCTGTTTATGAAGACATACACATTTTCTCATTATAACACTGAGGTAATTATGTGTTTATGCATTATAGACTTCACAGTATAACCAATTGATGTCTAGATAATGTTCCTGCTCTTCTGAGGATAAACCCTGTGGTTCTCAGTCACTCTGAATGTTCTAAAGGTTTAAAGGTCGGGTATTCACACACAGCTGCTGGTCAGCGATGTCTTTAGTTCACTACTAGCTGCTGATCAAAGTGCAATTAAAAATGGCTGCTAAAATTAACATGAATATCATGATAATTTTTGGATTATTTTTATATTATCTCTCTGTTTCCTCTGCCAGTCTCCATCGACTCGATCCGTGAAGTCTGCGAGGGGAAGCAGTCAGAGATCTTCCAGCGATATGCCGAGGGCAGCTTCGACCCAAACTGCTGCTTCAGCCTGTACTACGGGGAGCACATGGAGTCCCTGGACCTGGTCTCTGGGACTGGAGAGGAAGCTCGCACCTGGATCACCGGCCTCAAATACCTGATGGCCGGAATCAGTGACGAGGACAGCCTGGCCAAGAGACAGAGGACTCGAGATCAATATCCTTCACATATCTAGTACTCTGATTATTATGATTGTAATAGTAGGCTTCAGTTTTCATTTAACATGGTTTTTATGAGATTCTGTTCCTTTCCTTAACCCCCGGTGTCATCACATGGCTGAAGCAGACCTTCACAGAGGCTGATAAGAACGGAGACGGCAGTTTGAGCATCAGCGAGGTCCTGCAGCTGCTCCACAAACTCAACGTCAACCTGCCAAGACAGAAAGTCAAGCAGATGTTCAAGGTAGGAAAACTAACAGACACGTGTGGAAGAGGCTTCTATTTAACACAGCAGGAGTCTTCATATCCAGTGGCATCTTTCACCTAATCCTCTGTTAATCTGGCCCAGTAAATCTGAGTGTTTTGAGTAATTATTTACCGTAGCTCATAATCCCAACCATTCAGCGGCTGCCACTGCCGATCTGCTGTTAAAACAACTGTTTTATAAACTTAGCACAGAGATTAGAGGCAGCACCACTTATCTGCTTACCTTTACTGCAACATTACTGCATGAGCATCATTAGCAGAGGTGAGGAAACAATGTTAATGCATGCATGTGTGCCTTTGACAGCTTCTTTTATTTTCCTTTTAAACTGTATTGACTTATTGTAAATGGCAGTGGCAACAGATCAGACCATGGGATGGAGTTTAAACCAGGATATATAAAAATACAGTGCTGTACTTTTCAAAACAGGAGGAATCAGTAACATTTGTAGCTTATCTATACTGCTATGGAGCTCACCGTCTCTGTGACGTAACGTCATTATGATATTTTAAGTTTTAAACGCTCTTTGGAAAGAGAAGGCACACACTAGACCAGTGTTACCCAACCATGCTCAACCAGAGAGACCAATTGCTAAAAAATACCTTCGCAAGAGCCACGATCTAAGTGGCAAAGAAGTGGCAAAAAATGGGTGACAATGGGCAAAGTAATATAAAATGGACACAATTGGGTGAAAATTGGAAAAAAATGGGTTAAAGTAGGAAAAAATAATTTAAAAGTGGCAAAAAGTGGCAAAGAAAGGTGACAAGGGGCAAAGTCATAAAATGGAAAAAAAATGGGTGAAAAGTGGCAAAAATGGGTGAGAAGTGACCAAAAAAAATAGTTACAGGTCGCAAAAGTGGTCAAAAAGCAGCAAAACATGGCAAAAAAGGAGTGGAAAGTGACTAAAATGGGCAAAAAGCAGCATAATGGTGGCAAAAATGGGGGAAAGTAGCATTTAAGGGGAAAAATTGCAGGATAAAAGTAGTAAAAACTGGTGAAAAGGGAATAAATGGGATAAAAGGGGGAGAATTGGGAGAAAGTGGAAAAAAGAAGTGGCAAAAATTGGTTTAAGCGGTACAAAATTGATTGAAAGTGGCAAAAAAGAGGCAACGAAATTACAAGTAAGGGCAAAAAATAAAAGTTGACAATTAAGTGTTTATAAATGAAGGCTTCTTTGTAAATGTGGGAAACAAACTGACTTGCGATAGATAATTACTGAGTTCAAATTTTTCCTTATTTAAGCTTTCCTTGGGAAATAACACTTCAAATTTACACATAAAAGAGCCACGAATCATCACAAACGAGCCACAGGTGGAGTTTCACTGCTCTAGACTATTGTCTAAACAGCGTGTTAAAAAGGAGAACACAGATGAGTTTACAAATGTACCTGCCTCAGGGAGCAGACAGATCTTTGTAGCAGTAACAGGAACATCAATAGGTGGATTTCACAATAAAATGCTGATTACAATCTCGCAGACTAACGAAGCATGTGCTTAACGGTGGTGGAGAATCCTGCCTTTAACTTACAACGTCAGCATGAATAAGAAATGATGCACTGTAAAAAAGAAAAAGTGATGAAGCTGTACGTCTCTGAGCAGTGCAGCTCATTAAGGCTGGATTTAAGGGCTGACTGGAGACCTGACTGTGTACTGGTCGCGAGTATTTGGTGTGTATATGGTGTGTATTTAGTGTGTATTTAGTGTGTATTTAGTGTGTATTTGGTGTGTATTTGGTGTGTATTTAGTGTGTATTGTTGTGTATTGTTGTGCACTCTCTGTGGCAGATTGTGAATGAGCAGTTAAGACTCTCTGGCCGACTGCTCGAGCTGCAGATGTTTGCTAACACACTCGGCTCGGCTCACAGCCCAGGATTAGCGTGCTGTCATGTTAACGCTGTTGTTTTAGCCTTCCTCCTCGCTGTCACTAAGTCCTCCTGCCTGTTAGGACTCATCCATATGGCGCTGCAGGGACACAGATGGCCTCAGATGTAAAGCAGCCTAAACACACCGGGGATCGATCCGACCCTGAGTCTGAGTCTGTGGGTATTCAAGGAGATTTGTGCCGTAGCCGTCTCTCGTCTAACCCACTTAGAGTGAGAGAGAACCTGTGGACGTTCACCTCTCTGATGATATGGAGACATGAAGTTTGGACTAATACTGCAGCTAACCTGGTGGTACTAGAGAGCAGATCACATAATTACCCTTTAATCATAATCATGTTTATAATGTTTAAAGTTCTAGTTCAGTGTCTTTATTGAGAATTGAGGCATTTCAGTTTTAAAATTGTGCATTGAGCAGTTACCATCCTGTGACCTTCCTGATGAATCTCTCTGACTACGCCGACGGTTTTAAATAAAACTTTCATAATGTGACGCTCATGACCTGATGTTTAATATGTGCCCTGGTGAAGCTGCTTTATCCACTGCTGCTCTGCGTGCCCGTACTTGTACCAGAGAGTAGACAGGGCCAGCTAAACAGCTCATTCTGCTCCGGGCTTGCTGTCAGCCGCTCATAGCGATCATAATTCACCGCTGTTTAATGGCGCACAATGCATTTGTTGGCTTTGGTCTTTCTCTAGCTAAGCTAAGATTAGCTAATCTCCCTTTTTGGCAAACAAGCGCCTTTAAAAGGCATCTGAAGCAGGCCTGTAACTGTGTCAACGCTTGCTGTCAAATCCACAGCCATTCCCATAAGATCTGGATGTGTCGTCACGTTGCACCTGCCCATGCTTCAATCACCTTCGCTCATTTGAATGGCAACACCCGGGCCAGCACAAGAAACTCTGCATGCCTTAGGGCGTTCTGTCAATAACACATCAAAATCTGATTGGCTGATGAGACTGTCACTCAACCCATACAGTAACGCCCCAGCTTCAGTTCAAGGCTTGGAATGCAACAACAGCAGAGGAGAAAATAGAACCATTCATTTTCTGGATAGAGTTCCATACTGAACATGGAACTGATTCCACACATATTCAGAAAAACCTTTCAGTTTTGAAAAATGATATCATTTGCATTTTGAACAGGGCTGTCAGTGCTAGTCTTGCTGCACACCTCTGCATCCTGTAATGTCTGTAAATCAGTGTTAATTTCATCGTCAACTAGACTGAGACTAACAAAAATAGATCTGTGATGACTAAAACTAGACTAAAACTAACAAAAATAGATCTGTGATGACTAAAACTAGACTAAAACTAACAAAAATAGATCTGTGATGACTAAAACTAGACTAAAACTAACAAAAATAGATCTGTGATGACTAAAACTAGACTGAGACTAACAAAAATAGATCTGTGATGACTAAAACTAGACTGAGACTAACAAAAATAGATCTGTGATGACTAAAACTAGACTAAAACTAGCAAAAATAGATCTGTGATGACTAAAACTAGACTGAGACTAACAAAAATAGATCTGTGATGACTAAAACTAGACTAAAACTAACAAAAATAGATCTGTGATGACTAAAACTAGACTGAGACTAACAAAAATAGATCTGTGATGACTAAAACTAGACTAAAACTAACAAAAATAGATCTGTGATGACTAAAACTAGACTAAAACTAGCAAAAATAGATCTGTGACGACTAAAACAAGACTGAGACTAACAAAAATAGATCTGTGATGACTAAAACTAGACTAAAACTAGCAAAAATAGATCTGTGATGACTAAAACAAGACTAAAAGTAGCAAAAATAGATCTGTGATGACTAAAACTAGACTAAAACTAGCAAAAATAGATCTGTGATGACTAAAACTAGACTAAAACTAGCAAAAATAGATCTGTGACGACTAAAACAAGACTGAGACTAACAAAAATAGATCTGTGATGACTAAAACAAGACTAAAAGTAGCAAAAATAGATCTGTGATGACTAAAACAAGACTAAAAGTAGCAAAAATAGATCTGTGATGACTAAAACTAGACTAAAACTAGCAAAAATAGATCTGTGATGACTAAAACAAGACTAAAACTAACAAAAATAGATCTGTGATGACTAAAACTAGACTAAAACTAACAAAAATAGATCTGTGATGACTAAAACTAGACTAAGACTAACAAAAATAGATCTGTGATGACTAAAACTAGACTAAAACTAGCAAAAATAGATCTGTGATGACTAAAACTAGACTAAAACTAACAAAAATAGATCTGTGATGACTAAAACTAGACTAAGACTAACAAAAATAGATCTGTGATGACTAAAACTAGACTAAAACTAGCAAAAATAGATCTGTGATGACTAAAACTAGACTGAGACTAACAAAAATAGATCTGTGATGACTAAAACTAGACTGAGACTAACAAAAATAGATCTGTGATGACTAAAACTAGACTGAGACTAACAAAAATAGATCTGTGATGACTAAAACTAGACTAAAACTAGCAAAAATAGATCTGTGATGACTAAAACTAGACTGAGACTAACAAAAATAGATCTGTGATGACTAAAACTAGACTGAGACTAACAAAAATAGATCTGTGATGACTAAAACTAGACTGAGACTAACAAAAATAGATCTGTGATGACTAAAACTAGACTAAAACTAACAAAAATAGATCTGTGATGACTAAAACAAGACTAAAACTAGCAAAAATAGATCTGTGATGACTAAAACTAGACTAAAACTAGCAAAAATAGATCTGTGATGACTAAAACTAGACTAAAACTAGCAAAAATAGATCTGTGACGACTAAAACAAGACTGAGACTAACAAAAATAGATCTGTGATGACTAAAACAAGACTAAAAGTAGCAAAAATAGATCTGTGATGACTAAAACAAGACTAAAAGTAGCAAAAATAGATCTGTGATGACTAAAACTAGACTAAAACTAGCAAAAATAGATCTGTGATGACTAAAACAAGACTAAAACTAACAAAAATAGATCTGTGATGACTAAAACTAGACTAAAACTAACAAAAATAGATCTGTGATGACTAAAACTAGACTAAAATGTAACGTAGTTTTCGTCAGACATTCAAAATCTGTGATATTTCTCCACTGTGGGTAAATCTGTTAAAAACCACCCATCTGTATCTATTCTGACCCTCAGCTGTAGAAAGCAGGGACCCCAGGTTTGGCAGAGAACACACTACCATGATTTGGTACCAGATTTAGGCAAGAGAATAAATGCTTGGACTAAAAGTGAGGACTAAAATGTGAGGACTTTTATGGACTGAAATGTGACTAAAGTTTGAGGTCTGAACAGCGTTTATATGTTGGAATTAGGGCTGTCACGATATCAGATTTTCCCTTCACGATTATCGTGGGCAAAAAATGTCATGATAACGATATTATCACGATATCAATAAAAATGTAAATAATAATGGGAAAATTATTCAAATTTGTCTTTAACTTTATTTAATTTGTGTTCCCTCTTTTGGCAGATGAATTGCACTCAAAATACCTGTCTAAGGAGGTACTGCAGCTGTTGTGTCATTGCGGAGGGTCATATTTATTAAAAAATGCAGAAATGATAATAGTAAGGTTTTAATTTATGCTGTAGCATGTGCTTTTAAGATTTTCAAAGTTAAAAAAAAAAAAAAACATCTGATATGGGTTTTTTCAGTTTGGTAACAAGAATGTAATTTCCATGTTGTGATCAGCAGGGTCAATCTGTTTATCAAACTCCAAGATATTTCTTTTAACATTCATCAGTAATCAGAGATAACGTACTTTTACCAAAGTTAAAGATGGGCTTTTGAGTAAACATTAGGGGCATAGACCCCACAAGCCCCCCCATGGCTCCCCCTCTGACTGATAAACTTATCCACCACACGAGATTTACATTGTCATAATGCCAAAACAGTGTCAGAAACGTAGGGTTATTAACACATTAGGAAATAATTAATTACAGACATATTTCAAGAGCAGCTGAAGCAGTTTTTTAATGAGACTTTTCCTGTTAGCTCTACTAAAAGAACTGAGTTAGAGGGCTGCATTGGGATCAGGTCTGAATTTAAATTTTGCACTAAAACAGGGCACAGTCTAATTTCTTTAAATGTGCACAGAAGCTTTAACGCTCCTCATAGCGCTGCAGACAGTATCAGCGTCTCCACTGCTCTGATGCGCGTCATGATGCACAGGAAGAGACTGGCAGAGAGATACTGAGCCATCATGCTGTTATTTGAGGGGAAATTCTTTCTATCCATAAAAATTGGCCTCTTTTCATAAAGCGTGTAATTTACGGACAAGGACAGGGACAGAGAGAGCAAACAGAGTAAAAACGAACTCTCAGAGAGAGCTGATGGAGCGCTGCGCTCTTTGGCACTCGCAAACAATGATCAGGAAAATAATTCTACCTACGGCTTAAAAAACAAAGGATGTAGTCTGTAAATATCACCCTGATGTTACTCTTATCAATACTGCCCAGCTAATTAGTCCAGGCTGTCAGCTGCCGATGTTTTTGGAGCGTTATAGCTGACGAAGATGTGAGACCTTTTTTTTCTTGCTTCATTCAGTTGGTTTAGAACAGTGAAAAAACCTTATTTGTCAAGGGCAGTGCTTAAATGAACACAATATTATAATTTCTTAACCTGAACACAGTTTCTGTCATTCTGTGCATTATGTGGATGGTCAGACTTTAGGAGGAATTGGATACGCATGTTGTGCGTGCAGGTGAGAGAGAGGGATGGCACACACGCACCAGCAGGTGTTAATGGTCAGGAAATCAGGGGGAATAGGCAGGTAGGGTGTTAGCTGTCCGACGCAGAGCTCTATCTCTACATCCTGTCCATTAAGAGATGTGTGAACGAGGAAAAAGAAAACTTGTTTCTCTAAAGGTCTTGCTGGGCTCATAGTGTGCGTATGCGGGGGGTGTGCATGGAGGGGGAGAGAGAGAGAGCGAGCAGCGAAGTGAGGCCAGATGGTTTCAGAACAAGGGGGCAGAGGTTAGAGGAGTGCAGGAGTTGATGATCTGTTACATTGATGAGCTTATTAAAAATGTTCAGGGCTTGTGACGGCGCTGGAGGGGCACTGGATCATTTACACGATATTATCATATGCACATTTTTAACACGATAATGAAATTTTAGTTTTTAATACCAAGGTTATCGTCAATACCGGTATACCGTGACAGCCCTAGTTGGAATACATACATTTGTACATTTCAGCATGTTGGACACAGGCTAAAATCCTACATCGTGCCATCCCTTTATATTCTAGAGCTGTGAAAAAATATCGATACAGCAATATATGGCGATACTTTGACATCCGATACAATATCGATACTTCAACTCTTGATATCAATTTTTTGGTAAAAAATAAAAATTCATATTTTAGCCGAGTTGTTAGTAAAATATGACTTGCTCACACGTTTGTGTGAGCACAAACAGCGAGTTAAAGAAAGGAAATGCCGTTTGCAAGCTCTGTCTTGCTGCCGTGAAATATAGCGGGAACACCATCAACGTATTGTGTGATTTACATATACACCATCTCTATATTTTTCTTAGTTAACTGTGCAGAATATCACAATATATCAGAATATCATGATATCCTGATATATCGTGATACTATCGTATCATGACCCAAGTATCGTGATGTGTATCATATCGTGAGGTTCTTGCCAATACTCACCCCTATTATATTCATGTACAAAACTACTCAAAAATAAAATGAAGTATTGATTTGAGGGACAACACCTTGGAATAAATCGTTTATTTTTACACAAATATTTTAACCAAAAAGAAAAAAGAGCTAAAAACAAACCTCATAGTGAACCAACCATGACTCTTCCAAAAGCTGGTCAGACTGAGGGATCAGGGGTCTCAGTAAGGGGGGAGACCAAGAACCTGACAGCCACTCTGACTGAGCTCCAGAGATCCTGTAGAGATGGGACAAAGTTTGGGTTTAAACACATGACAGACCACTTAAGAGTTTCAGCACGCTCCGCGTGGCAGCCAAGCATCGAATGTGATGACAGTGTGATAAACCGACAGCATGTAAAGCACATCTAAAAAAATGAAATACTGGCGTTGCTTTAAAAGGTTTTTCTTGTTGATGTAGGAAATGATTAAACAGGGAATGAGTTAGCTTCTCCTAGCCAAGCACAATCACCAGAAACAACAACATATCTCTGAGGGTTTTCAACAGAAAAAATAATGAGCCAAACTTGGAAAAGACAAGTAATTTAGAAAAACACAGATGGAGAGAAAGCTGGAGTTTATCATGTAACAGCAGGCAAACTAACCCACAACCAAGTAAAGGACAACAGAATCAAATACAAGATTTGAATACAGAAAGAAAATCAGAATAAATGGAATTTTACTCAGACTTTTCTATGTTGTAAAGTTGTGATGACTCAGGCGCACAGTCTGATTTGTTAGTGGTGATATTCTGTGTTAGCCAAATTCTGCTTTTTATTTATTCTTTCATTGAGTTTTATTTTGGAGGAATGTTCTGGAATTTTGAATTAGGATTTAGATGTGATCCAATAAAAAACAAAAGTCCTGGTAGAAGTAGCGTGTCAGGTTTGGAGAACATTGGGATTACTTGATATTATGTTAAGTAAGTCCTGTTCTGTCTAGTTAAAATGATTCACTCCTTCTTAATTATTGCAATGGCTCGATTTAACACCAGACAGTTTGCTAACATTTAGATCAGATTTCAACATTTGCCTGTTTGCAGCATTGTTGGCTAGAGCAGGGGTTCTCAACCTTTTCAGCCGGCAGCCCCCAAAATTGAGGTGCCAGAGACCGGGGACCCCCACTGTACCTGAAGGTGGTTGAACACAGCCATGGACATTCTGTAATAGTCGTGTGCACACAAGGCCGTACATAAAAGGGGGAAAAATGGGAGAGATTTCTGGCACCCAGTCAAACTGGGGTCCAGTGGAGGTCAGCAAAACCATAGTCCATTGGAAAGTTAAGCTGTGATATCCATATTTTATATTTAACCTGAAAAAAAACACTCTTATCAATGAAACATATATCTTTTTTTAATCATTCATGTAGAAAATAGTCTTCTTAGAAAATGCAAGTCCCCTTTGTTAAAAAAAACAAAAAACATAAAATGTCTTAAAAATTGCCACAAAGGGTTAGTAATGGCAAAAATGGTGGAAAAAATGGTGAAAATGGATTTAAGAAACTGGCAAAAATGTGTTAAAGTGGCAAAAATGGGCATGAATAGTGGTAAAAGGGAGTTAAAAAGTGGCTGGAATGGCTTAGATTGGCTAAAATAGCTAGAGATTTGGTGAAATGGGATGAAAAATTGATATAAACTGGCAAAAAAGGGTTAACTAAGAAAGAAAAATAGGCAGATTTTGGTAGAAATTGGTTAAACTAGCAAAATTGGGCATATCAAATGGTGAAATGCAGTTAAAATGGGAAAGAATGGGCATAAAAAGTGGTAAAAGGGGTAAATAGTACCAATAATGGGTCAACAGAAGCAACATTAAGCTTATGTGGCAAGAATTGGTTCAGAAGTTGCAAAAACAGGCAGAAAAAAAGTTGTGGAAAGAGTTTAAAACTGACAAAAATAGATGTTAAATGGAAAAAATGTGTTAAAAATGGTTGAAAAAACTGATGAAAAGAGATTAAAATTTGACAAAATAGTTGTAAAGTGGCAACAGTGTTATTCAAAAAACATTCTTAGTTTTTTAGGGCATCTGGAGACCGCCTCTCAGTGTCTCGGGACCCCCGATTCCAAGGTTGAGAACCACTGGGCTGGGGGAATCAACTCTATCTCCACAGAACGGCCCACCCCCAACTATGTACCCACATTTAAGCCCTGTTCACATGCAGACGAATTCAGCCGTACACGCAAAAGTTTTTTGTCGTATCAGCGTTTCATCCACACGGAAACGGCATTTTGGGTGACTGTAAACAATACTTTTTGGAAACGGGTCCCAGAGTGCATAAATCCGTAAACGACTACCGTTTCGTCTCCGTGTGGACGGCCAACTGCATCTCTCTTGTAATGATTACGTCACACATAGTGTCGCTCTTTTAAGAAAGTTTTAAGAAAGTACAGGCTTGGCATATATACTACAGTGTTTTCAGTCGTTTTCAGTGGTTCTGTGCTTATGCGGATATTTCCTGAAACAATCCCGTCTTTACGGAAAACTTTTAAAAAACGAAACAGCAATATATCATTTTCGTCTCCGTGTGGACGGGGTCTTAGAGATGAAATAATAACCTGCAATATAAGATGATGATATCAGAAATCTGACTAGAATGGTGAATGTGACACAAATTTTATCCATCAAAACCCTTCAAAAATGTTAGTGAAGCATGCAAACTGCCGCCCTGTGGCTCCTACGCTCATAAGAGAAGTAACAGCAGACTTTTGCTGAGTTTCGCTGGTGCAGCATGGGTGGAGAGACCAGCTGAGGGACCGTGTGATGAGTATGGGATTTTTTCTGCAGCTTATATCTTATCAGTTCTTGTCTGAGGTGTGTATTTGCCCAGAATAGCCGTGGTATATTTCAGCCAAATTAACAGAATTAATTTGTTACCCTTTATCTGTGCTTTAAGGCTTTCTCTATCTCTGAGTTATTCAGTAATTATTTCTCCTCACAATAACTCAAGGGGAAGCTAAAAACAGGAGCAATCAGGGGATACTCACTAACCTTTAACCTTCCTGCATTTATAACACAGTGAGACAGAGAAAAAGATGATTTTATGAATTATAAGAAGAACAGCATGTATATTTCCCAGCTGGACCACCCTCCTGCTTCTCTCCTGTCTTTGGTTTGTGTGTAAACTCCATGATGGGGATCTCCTCATCATGCTGACTGAGTGAAGTCCTGCTGTTCGTGGTCTGATGTGATATCTAAAGCTGTAAACCGGTGCAGAGCTGCAGCTTTCTCCAGCAGAGGCTTTGCTCAATGATTTATCACCCCAAAGACTCAAAGATGCACATGTGGAGGGAAAGCTGCAGCGCTAACTGATGAATTAATCCATATTAGCTGTCGAGCTAAAGCACAGAGCTTCAGCGTGCTAACAGCTTAAGTGCTCGAGTTCATGCATAATGAATGGGAGGGAATAAGGCTGGATTGATGTTTTTGGTCCAATAAAGAGGACTCTGTTCTAGTTTGTTGGCCTCCTGAGGATAACGTCTGTCCTGCTTCTATAAAGGAAAGTCTTCACATCGTAAACTGAATACAGATGGAAAACAACGGCTGATGTTTTCTTTATCAGTGTTCTCCTCTAGGACAGGCTGATAAAGACATACGACAATGATCTTTTGTCCTACATTGATTTTTAAACTGATAATGAATAATTTGATAGTTCTGCAAGATCAAAGTGTGACCTCTCCTTATCTCGCCCTTATAATAAGAGCAGATAATCTGAACTTGCTCAGTTCTTATCTCTCGCTCTGAGACACATCTGAGGTCCCTGTGGTCACTTTTCCTACTGTGTGATGGTCTGTTAGATCAACATAAATCTACCCTAAACCCCTCTTAGAGATTGTTTTATCACCCAGCACTGCTGATTCTTCTAAAAAGTAACAGAATACAAACACGTGTCAGTGCAGCGTGTCTCATCTCCGAGCCATCAGAACGCAGATTTCTGTCTTAATAACTGTCTCCATCTGAGTAATCCTGTCTGTATGCATCTGTGCCTGTCACTCCGGTGTCACTCGGTCACAAACTCGGTGCCAAAGAAGTGACACGTATGCAGAAGCAGCAGCTGAGACGGGTGACATGGACTGTTTGTCTTGTGTCTGGGAGTCACTCAGCTTCCTGTGTCTGATGTGCGTCACAGACGGCGCTCTGTGCTGACAGCTCCGAGGCTCAGTGTGCAAGCTGAGTGAGATTTGAGGGTGAGGAAGAGTGACAACAAAAGTTTTGCTCGATTAGAGGAGGAGACTAACAGATGTATCATGGGCTGTTGGTCTGGCTGAAAGTCTTTTCTCTGCTGCAGCTGTTCATGTGTGCATCCTTCTGCAGGCTCATCTTTACAGGAAGTTGTGCTGAAGTTTGCACTGTGGACCGATAAAGCGAACAGACTGTAAAGTCATTAAAAACACCAATTTATAACTTCATTCTTTATGTTGTTTGCACTGGATTAACTTCTGGATTTCTCAGTGTAGCTTTAGTGCTGGCATGGCTGCAAAGGGATGCTAGATTTTAAGATTTAGCTGACTACTTGTCCCTTTTGCTTTTAGTTACACAGCTTAAGAGATGGATTATAAGGGGAAGAGGGACAGGTCAACATGCATCAGAAGGTCCAACCCACAGATGATGCAGCACTGACTTTGCCTCTGCAGATATGTGGACTTTCAGATGGACTATATCTGGTCCTACACAGGAGGACCAGATATAGTCCAGGCCCCCTTTGCAAGTATACTTTCTTGGCCTTCCTCGTTGCACATTCTTATTTGCACAGCTACATATGAATATGAACAACCATTCTGGACAGTTCCACAACAGACGCTTTCTGTGATCATGCAGGAAAACACCATGACACTTTTGTGCAATGCAGCCTCTGATCAGCACCACGGACAGCAGCCGGCAGCACTGATCAGCACCACGGGCAGCAGCCGGCAGTACATTTATCCATGCCTACCTTACAGCCGGCCTCAAATAACCACAGCCTGGTTCCACTGAACTATCAAACGTCCATTTTATCAGTGAAATTGGCATCTTCCACTGCATATCAAATCTACCGAAAGGTCATGTTTTGAGCTGTTTAGGATTATGCCAAGCATTCAGTGTCAGAAAAACATTATTTTTAAGCTACTTTTGTGTCCTGAAAGCAGTGAAATATTTAAGCCAAAATACGAAGTAGAAATTAAAAAAAAAAAAAAAAAAAAACTCAGAGAAACAGCAGCATGCAGAGATAATGAAGCCTGTAAGATATCAATGTATGTTTTTTAGATCATTAGCATTGGTGCTAACGGTTACCTCATTTTGGAGCTAAAAGTGTGTCAAGCTATTGTTGGGTTGTGATGTTTAGATTACTATTATTAAGGCCATTTTGTCACCCTTTTTCATCACTGCTTTCACCCATTTTGGCCCCTTTTTCCACTTTGAACCCATTTTTGCCTCAGATAACCAATCATTTTTGTTTAATTTTATTAAACCTTATTTTTGTTACCCTTTTCACTACTTAGGATTCCTGTTTCTGCCACTTTTTCACCCCTTATATCCCAGTTCATCCACTCTTTGTACATTTTAGCCTCTGTAACCCATTTTTGCCCCATTTAACCTTTTTTTTACTCACTTTTCACCATTTTTCACCCATTTTTGCCACTTTTTAACCACTTTTCATCATTTTTTTAACCAATTTTGTCTCTTTTTTTGCCTTACTGCTACTGTTATCCGATATTTGCCACTTTTTAACTGCTTTTCACCACTTTTTCCTCCCATTGCTGCCACTTTTGTCCTATTCTTTCTCTCTCAACCCACTTTTGCCACTCTTTTACCACTTTCCACCACTGTTTCCACTAATTTTTTGCACTCTTGTCCACATTGTTGACTTTGTAATGCATAGTCGCCACTTTTAACCAATTCCTGCCACTTACCCTTTTTCTTAACCCACTTTTTTGCTGCTTTTGCAATTATTACATAAATTTTCATTTAAAGTTGTTTCACGTTCTTCTGCTTTATTCTCTGACTTCCTGATGTTTGTGCACATGATGGCTTATCTCCTAAGTCTGACAGAACTTTCTAGTGGTTTAATTCATTGTACCCATCCACATTGTTAACCATAAAAGGTAATTCTGTTTTAAGGAAGGAGGTTTACATTATAAAAAAGGCCATACCGTCCTTCTTTGTGTTGACCTAGCCAACCTCAGACCTCATAACTTTGAACAAATGAAACTGTAGAGATGCCAGGCTGCAAAAATCCTCCTGCAGAATGATGCTTGAGGTGAATCAAGCATGAGCAGGTGTTAATCCTTATGTAATAGAAGTTTATTTGTGTATGTCAGAGTTTTCAGTTTCATTAATAAGCTAGTAACAGGAGAACTAATTTGCAATGTTAATGTCATTCTCTGATACGTAAATATTCTTTACATGAGTGGATGCGTCTCGCATACATCTCCTTCCTAAAGCATGACAGAGCAGAATTAAGTTTCCCATCCAGACAGTTATTAGATTCAGTTCTTTATTGAAGTATTCCCTGCACACAGTGGACATATGATACAGTCAAATATTAAAAATCATGTCGAATCAAATGTCCCCTTCAGTTGCATATATTCCTCTTTAATAAAGCATCTGACTTGGCGTGTATCAGACAGCGAGCTCCGACGGGCACAGACGTCATCACAGCGAGCGTCGGCCTCTGAGCCGCTCGGCATATGGAGCCGCTCACAGACGGTCTGAGTAAACGCGGGACAGGATTACACGGGTCATGGCGTGACCCACTGCGGCGCTCTCATTAACCTCAATCTTGTACACAAACAGAGGCCTTTTTATAGTCTGACTCAGTCTCCTTCCAGCATGTCTGCCGCCAGAACAAAACAAACGCATCAGGACGGCTTGACGTGTGCAGTTTGGTCAGGGAAGAGAAAAAAATATGGCATTATTGAACAGAATATAATTACAGACCCTCACGGATGCACAGTGGCTACCTTATGTTCCTGAGGTAACATACATCTACATGTGAGGCAAAGAAATGAGAGATTTAGAGAGAAGAAGAGCATTCTGCATCATTTTGAGAGACTGCTGCCTGTTGAAAGCTTCAGATAGTAAGGGTCTCTGTGTACGTGAAGGGAAATGCAGCATGGTGAAATGGTTGTGCATCACTTGTTTGGAAAATAAAAGGTTCAAATGTGGCAAAAACAGAATAAACTCAAAGTGCGTCTTGTCTGTTGTGCAGGAGGCCGACACTGACGACAACCAGGGCACGCTGGGCTTCGAGGAGTTCTGCTCCTTCTACAAGATGATGTCAACCCGCAGAGACCTGTACCTCCTCATGCTCACCTACAGCAACCACAAAGACCACCTGAACACTGACGACCTGGCCCGCTTCATGGAGACGGAGCAGAAGGTACACGCTGTTGTCACTTTGACTCTTTGATTTCTCTTTAGAAAGACGTCGAGAGTTGGAATCTCTCAGCCTCTCTGCAGGCATCCTTAGAAGTGATTTTTCCTTCACGGACAGTTAAAACAGAATCAGTCGAAACCGGTACAGTGGCATCAGAGATGGCAGAGCAGTGATGATGCATTTAACTTTTAGTTCACTTTATATTTTAATCACACATTCCTACAGAATGAAAACAGGCTAGATGCCTACATTACCCACAATGCAACTGAAGCTGTGATCTTTGGTCATGGATTTGTGTGCCACACTGAAGCTTGAGTGGACAGTACAAAAAAACATATACTGTGATTTAAAAAAAAATACCATGTGCTCTTTTATCACAAATTCTTAAATCACAAATCCTGCAGGGTCTTAGAATATTATGAGGCACTAATTTTGTTATCTTTGAAAAAGGCTGAAAAGTTTTGATTCTAATTTACATTATCTGTACTCTTATTTGTTTAATAGCTGCTGTAAAGCAGAAAAATATGAATGGTTCTGGTGTACCACTTTAAAAAATGTCTTCAAAACTGTTAGATGCCTGGCCCTGCTGTAAATCAGGCATGAAATTGAACCCTTCATGGAGTTAAAAATGTCAAAAATCTCCCACATTTGCCTTTGAGAACCCTGAGGAAACATTTTCCCATGAATTTTTGATCCTAGATGTACGTACGTGTTTGAACTTTCCTTAAGTGGAGGAAATCTTTCTTAGCTCCATCAGAGAAATCTTCATGCACGTTTTCAGCTGGATTCACGGTAAACCTAGATGGTGTTTTGGGTCAGGCTGGTCCAGTATCCCAGGCTTAGGTCTTCCTAATAGATTCCTGGTTGTTCTAGTAGTGGCTAATGTAGCGTGGAGCCTCATGTCGATAAGAGGAGCAGGCTGCAGACACTTTTTCATTTTCAGACTCCTAGTTATCATCCCAAACCCAGATTTTACACCACTTCCTCTGGAGCCACAGAAAACTTGATTTAACTTTATTTTTGAATGTTTCCTCCAGTTTGCTCCTCAGGACTTTTGGACTTTGATGTTAGAAATTGGAGGAGCTCCACTTTGAGGTCAGTTTTCCTCCTCTGGCCCGGAGAGCTACTCCTAAAGCGAAACATTTCTGCAGATTGAGACGAGCTCTGAAGGGAAGTTGGATTTTAATTAAAACTCACTAAATCTTCTGAATGAATCTGTGGGGACATTAATGGAATGAACATTGTCTTAGGTGAAGAGTATGCATAATGGCTCTGTAGGCTCCAGCCTAATTATCACAACACAGTTACATTTACATCCAAATGATGTACTTCTTTGTTTGGACCTTCGTATCAGACTATTTAAAGTCTGTATTTTTTCACTGGTACTTCCATTTCTGCAGGAGAAAGTTGGAGAAAATCAGTCCTACTTGTGTTTGAGAGACGTTGCTGGTTGTTTTTCCAAACTTTGGGCCAGGGCATGCTAGCATTTTGTCCTTACACTAATGTTTAGTAGACTGTGTATGAAGCTGTAACCCTTTCTTTGTCTGCACATTTGCTCTTTTTATCTCTATTCAAGATTAAAAATATATACTGCACTACGACACAACATTCTGAAGATAAAACGCATTTTATTTGTCCTTAGCGTTGATATTTCTGCTGCTTTCTTCCCAGTTACCACCTTCAGTTGTGCTCAGTCAACCTCTAAAAGCAGCTTAGAAGGATCAAAAACAACAAAAATGGATAAAAAGTGGCAAAAAGTTCATATTCCTACAAAAATGGGTAAAAAGTGGAAAAAAAGATTAAAAACAGGAAAATAGCCTAAAAGTGGCATAAAGGGCAAAAACCTGTAAAAATGGGCAACAATTGGCAAAAAATGGTTAAAGCGGTTAAAAAAGAGGCAGAATGGGATAACAAGCAGCAAAAATACAGAACTTTGCAGAAATTGTGTTGAAAAGGGGTTAAAAAGTAGCACAAATAAATAATTCCAACATCAGAACCCAGAACCAGTTTGACACACTTCAGGTCCAGAATGAGGGAACCATTACCCAGGATGCTAGCGCCGATGATCCTGATCCGTCATGCATTCATTTTTATGTCAATAAATAACTACTGGAGATTTCCCATTCTCTGGGTTTTTCAGGGGCCCAGATAATTCTATGAGCAGGCCTGGTTACCAATAACATTTCAAAATCGATGCCAGAAAGTGCTGAGAGCCCTTGAGTGGAAGCTAAAATAGTGGGAAACATTCATGTTTTCATTACAAATAGGATAAGCTTAAGCATTCATTACACAAGACAAAGAGGGGTAAAACCAGGCTAAAGGACAATACTTGAGAGTAAATGTGGGGATAAAAGCATGACTAAGCTTTCTGGGATCACTAAAACATGATAGGATTTCACCATGGATGGAAGAGCTTGCTCTTACATCTGAGTTAATCTGTTTGTTCGTTCCTTTCCAGTAAAACCCTAAAATTTAAAAATTTAAAGAGGCTTTCAGAAAATGTTCCCGGGGGTGAGAGGTCTGTATTTCGGTCTTTGCAGCTTCCTTTGGGTCAAAAAGAGCAAATTCTTCTTTGCTGTCAGGGAGCTTGAGGAAGAGAGTCTCTCTCTTTCAAGGGCAACGCTAAAGTTGTGTCATCTGCATAGAAGTTTATTTCAAATTCTGTTCAGTTAGATTCAAACAACCTTAGTAAGCAGTCTATGGGGGCTGGTTTCCATACTTTACTATAAGAATAAACTAGGGGTGCACCGATTGCAATTTTCTGGCCGATCACCGATCTTTAAAAAGCCTGACCTGCCGATACCGATTTTTTTATAACTGACAGCATACACCTTCAATGTTCCAATCTTATTTTATTGAATAACATCGAACAATACCTGTGAAATAATACAAACTTGTTGTTTTAACTGCACATGAGGTAGTTCTCTCAAATATAAATGAAAGTTTGAAGCATTGCTGTCCAAACTGCTGAATAATATCAGTTCCTTTAGTCTTTCATTTTTCACATTTTAGTAGGTAGAGGCATATGAAACTGATCTTATCCACTAATCTTATTTTACAAGGATTGGCCGATCGCTGATCTCCCAAAATTAAGGAAACCGAGGCCGATACCGATTTTGGCCGATCGATCGGTGCACCCCTAGAATAAACCCCAAAGGAGCACGTGCTGGGAGACTAAGACAGGAGCCAGTATGGTGCCCTGGGGGACTCCAGATGATAGAGGGGCTGAAGAGGATATAAACTCACCCAGACAGACAGAAAACCCTGCTAGAGTTCCTGCATTTGGTTTGCATTTCTAAAGCTGAACAAGCTGACTGTGTAGAGTGATATTTATCTTTGAACTGAGTTTCATCTTTTAAAATTCATCCATTTTAAGGCTATCAAGTCTCATTTATGTCCTCTTTGCACACAAAAAGCATAGAAAAGCATTGCTACTTCGGTGACCACCATGGATGGACTTCAGAAATCTGCCAATAGGTGGCACCAGTGAGATGACGCCTCTGCTTTATGTGGTCTTTACTCTGAAAATGATTGATTCTGTTTAAAAGTCTTTGACTGATGGACTCTTAGGGAGCAGTTTGCCTCTTTCCAGAACTGTTGACTCTTTTTTCTGATCGCTGTGATCCCCTGAAGGATGCCTATCAGACTGTCTGGATGTCTAAAGCTTACCAGCGGCCATCAGAATACTAAAGTAGTGCTTAACATGAGGAATAGCGGACAGTGAGAGCCCTACAGAGGCATTAGCATTAGTACCATCACAGCTCTGAATCTCCTGGTATAAAGGGCTTTTGGATGAAGTACATCTCCTCACTAATGATACCATCGACTGAGGAAGAAAATGTGCAAATGAGCGTAACAGCTCGTATCTTCTCAGACGCCCTGTGTGTGCTCCTTCAGCTAATTTGCACTCAGCCGGGCTGTTTAATGTGTAAAAACTGTCGGTTTAAGAGCAGAGGCTCTGTTTGGATAGCTCCTCTCACACAGGCTGAGTTTGCCTCTAATTAAACTCGCTGTTTAGTCCTGGCGCTGTGAGTAAGTCGACGTTTCCTTCTCCTGTTAGCGGAGGGAGGTGTAAGCGCTTCTGTGAAGAGAGATGTTTGAAACAATGCCAAATGGCAGCAAAGTTGGCTCTGCTGGGATCATTAACAACAAAGTTTGTTGGGTTTTTTGTACCTCTACATGGAAAAGGACGTTATAAGACACCAGTTCATGCATAACTGAGTCGCTGCGTGTCTTTTCCTGGAACTGCTGACAAAATGAAATGTGTTAATGGCAGACAACAGTCCAAATCTGCTCCATCAACGTCCACAACCAGCTCCAGGAAAAATAACACAAGCAGCATAAAATCTATTAAAATTCTAAAACCGGCCTCATCACAAAGCTTTATCTGGTAGAGGTGGCTGATCCAAATCAAATCTTCTTTTCTCAACAGCCTAGTCGATAATAAAGACCTGTTTTATCTCCGTTTATTGTCATCTTCAAGCACAAATTGCAGCATGAAGCTGTTTTTAAGTGTTATCTTTAATGGTGTACTTCCAGTGCCAGTATATCTGGAAGATTATTATCATTATAGAACCTCATCTGCAAAGAAAATCACACATACAGACGATTGGATGTTAAGTTTTTTGTCTGAGCAAAGAAAAGGATTGACTGAACCCACGGCAAAAGGTCAGGGTGGGCCAGCCTCCCCCCGAGGCTGAGGGGAGTCAAAGATGTCCGACCGTCCTGTGAGACCATAGTCTAACTCTTAACTTCTGAAGGTGCAGACCTTCTCCTCAAACTCAGTCTGAATGTGACATGTTTCTCAGCTCTGCTGTAACATGTCTGGGAAAACTCATTTTAGCTGATAGTGATGCCAATTCACCATTTTTATCATAAAAAACAGGCTAAAAATAGATCTTTGGTAAAAAACAAAAAACAAAAAAAAACTTGGACAAATGTAAGTTTAGTTTTCGTAAGGAAGACTAAATGAAACTAAAATATAATATTGATATTACTTCATCCATCATCCCTCCATCCATCCATCCATCCATCCATCCATCCATCCATCCATCCATCCCTCCATCCCTCCCTCCATCCATCCATCCATCCATCCTTCCATCTTTCCTTCCTTCCTTCCTTCCTTCCTTCCTTCCTTCCTTCCTTCCATCCATCCATCCATCCTTCCTTCATCTTTGCAGTGCTAGCATGCTGAGCAAGTCATCTTAGACATCTTCTCCCCAGACTGTTTCCTGCTCCTTCTGGTGGATCCCCTGGTGTTTCCAGTCCAGACAGGTTACATAATCCCTCTAGTGCATCCTGGATGTTCCCGAGGTCTCGTCCCAGCTTGATGTGCCCAGAAGACCTCCAATGGCAGGCATCCAGGAGGCATCTTGATCAGATGCCCCTGGCTCCTTTAAATGTAAAGGAGCAGCAGCTCTACTCTTACTTCCCTCTGGATGTCTGAACTCCTCACCCTGTAAGGCTGAGCCCAGAGCCCTCCAGAGAAAACTCATTTCTGTGATCTCAGTCTTTTGGTCATTACCCAGAGTTCATAGCTACAGATAAGGGTTGGAACTAAGATCAACTGCTAGTCTCCCTCTTCACCACAACGGATCATCACAACAGCTGCAGTACTGCTGACACTGCACCAGTCTGACCCACTCGTGAAACAAGACTCTGAGATACTTGAAGACTTTTCTTCAACATCCATGATATGAGAGAGCACAAGCTGTTAGGTAGCTTGAATCTGAAGCTCTTCTACAGTCCGTAGCAGAAAGCAGGGATCCCGGGTTTCGCAGGGTGCAGAGAATGCACAAGTTTGATTAGCTCCAGATTCAGGCAAAAAAAAAAAAAAAAAAAAACAACCCTTTCGTCGATTAAAGCTGGACTTTATCTCAGACCTGTAAATAACGGGACAGGACATGCTGCTATCAGAGGGAGCATGCACGGGCTCAAGTAGGGTTGGGCTGGATATTTTAGGGCCCTAATCTAAGCACTGTCCTAAAGGGTAATAAGAAAAAAATCAGTAATAAGGCATGGTTTACCCTCTAATCTTTGAGGTATTGCAGAGAAATCTTGCAGTGCTGTGTGTTTGTCAGCGGGCTGTGAGCTCTGGGCAAAGCTCTGCAGAGCTTTATCCGGATTATAATGAGATGGGATTAAGTTTACGCCCCTTTAACACAATTTTAGAGTCTCACACAGCTAAGTATGTTTTTAAAAATGGAAAGAAGCCTGTGGAGATGAAGTCTCAGCAGGATGCCGTGCTGCACATGGATCTCGTGCATGGTTTAAAGTGTCATAAAATCACTGTCACAGTGTGAGAGAGCAGAGATATCCGACTGCTCCTCCCCCTTTATCAATCAATGAGCGGCTTTAAAGAGCACACACCCGACAATCTGTTTGATTTTTCTGCTGGGACGGCCACAAAGATGACATGTGAGAGCTCTCTTAGCTGGATCTGTCGTTTACCTGTCCTGGTTATGCATGTTCTGACAGGCCTCACATGTGCTGTCATTCTGTTTCAAGCCTCTAAATGTTGTGTTTGGCTTCTTTCATTTCTAGATGACCAAGGTGTCCAAGGAGCATTGTCTGGAGATTATCAACAAATTTGAGCCGTGCTCTGAAAACCAGAAGCAAGGAGTTCTGGGAATAGATGGTAAGTCTGTCACGGCCCACTAAATGTGTTAATTTCTTCTTCTGAGGTTCAATAGAAGTTTTGTTTTCAGCTGAATACTCCATTCATGTGTCTGCTACTCACAGAGTGCTCTCTCAGTGCTGAATCACGCCGCGTTTATGTGGAAATGCTTCTCTACAACAGTGATACTCAATGTGTGGCTCTTTTGTGATGATTTGTGGCTCTTTTATGTCTGAATTTGAAGTATTATCCCCCAAAACTTTATAAAAGGGAAACTTTGACCTAAGAAGTTATCAATTAATCAGTTTGTTTCCCAGGCTTGCACCGTTGGCTTTAATTGTCATCCTTAATTTTTTATCTTTATATTTCCGTTGCATTTTTTGCCCCTATTTTCTTTTTTTTGCCACTCTAAATCCATTTTTAATTGCTTTAAGCCCATTTTTGCCACTTCTTTTTGCCACTTTTTCCCTATTAGTATCCTGTTTATACCCTCCTTCACAAATTTTTGCCTCTTTTTTTCCTGCATTTTGCTATTTTTCCCCTTTTATTGCCACTTTTTCCCCCTTTTTTCCTACTTTATTCTGCCTTTTTGCTTCTTTTTGCCCATTCTAGTCATTTTTACTAATTTTTTGCTGCTTTTTGACCCTGTTGTTCCACCTGTAACTTATTTTTTGTCACTTCTCAACCATTTTTGCCACATTCTGCATTTTTTTGACTCTTTTTCCTTTCCATTTTTTTCACTTGATTATTACAGTTTTAAGCCTACTTTGCCCCTTTTCACCCTTTTTTGCCCCTTTTCCATTTTTTTGTCACTTATAATCCATTTTTTACAGCTTTTAGTCCACTTAATACACTTCTTTTTGCCACTTTTTGTTTCTTTTTGCCCCTTTTCACCACTTTAAGCCTCTTTATTCTGCTGTTTGCAAGTTTTTCCCCCTTTTTTGCCATTATTTCCTGCTTGTCACACATTAAAGCTGCCTTTTGCCAATAAATGCCACTTTTTCCCCCATCGTTGCCTATTTTTTGTTGTTTTTTTTTACCTTTTTACTGCTTTTTGCCTGCCTTAGTCACTTTTTGCTCAATTTTTGCCTTGTTTTTGTTGCTCTTTTTTTTTTTTTTTGTTTAAGATTTATTTTTGGGCATTTTTGTGAATTTATTAGATAGAGGAGGACAGTGGATAGAGTCGGAAACAGGGTCAAGAATGGGGGAGAGACATGCGCTAAAGGGCCTCAGGCCAGAATCGAACCCGGTCCGCCTGCGTACATGGGGAGCGCCTTTAACCACTAGGCCTCCTGCTCCCCTGTTTTTGTTGCTCTTTGACCATTTTCCCACCTGTATCTTTTTATGTCACTTCTAACCCTTTTTTGCAATTTCCTGCCTTTTTTTTACCAATTTTTTTCTCCCCATTTATGTCACTTTTCACCCAGTTTTTACCATTTTATGCCTACTCTGCCCCTTTTCACCCCTTTTTGCCACTATTTTCCACCTAGTTTGTGGCTCTTGCAAAGGTATTTTTCAGGAATTTGGCTCTTTACCTGAGCAGGGTTGAGTAACACTGCTCTACAAGGTCACTTAGACAAGTGAAAGTTGTGCTTTGCTTTCACTCCATAAGGTCGATCAGTTCTTCTCCAAAGAATCCGTGTTTTTGTTCTCTAAATGTTTTATAAGAGTGCATTCATTCTGCTGAGGCTTTTGTCAAGAACAGACTCACAGTGAGAACATGTCAGCTGCAACGCTCGAGTCCAGGGTTGAGAATTTGATTTGGTTTAGCTGACAGAGAATTTCATAAAGATGGAGGCAGAACAGATGAATACACCTGATAAAAATGAGATTTTTGTTATCAGAAGTTTCTAACAGACAGAAATGTAGATGAAAATATTTATGAGCCATCTAACAGTAATGTTGAATCATTGTTTGATTTAAACTTTAACCTTTCCTCTTACATGTTTCATATGAGAGTGATTCATTGTGGTTCCAACATTTGTTTGCTCTGACTTTACCCTAAAGAAGCTCAGTTTCATCAAAACCTCTTTGTTTTTTTCCTCCAGGTTTTACGAATTACATGCGCAGCCCTGCTGGCGACATTTTCAACCCCGACCACTACAACGTGAGCCAGGACATGAACCAGCCGCTGTGCAACTACTTCATCGCCTCGTCACACAACACCTACCTGATGGGAGACCAGCTGATGTCTCAGTCCAGGGTGGACATGTACGCCTGGGTGCTGCAGGCCGGCTGCCGCTGTGTGGAAGGTAAAACCCTAGTGTCATTGATGCAAAGACAAGCAGCACAGTTCCATCTTTTTAGAAGAGATATTTTCATTCGTGTGCATGAATTGTATGAATCTAATGAGGCTAAACAAAAACTTCACCTCTGCATTTACAGATAAAGTTCAGCTATAGGCTTCACAAGTTTAATAAGTCCACAAAGTTTATGCTCTGCTAGTGGGAGAAGTGCAGGTGGGGGGCAGGAAGTGATGCAATCAAAATCTTTGTGTTGTTTAGTGCCACATGCAAAAAAAAAAAACAACATAGAAACACTCTTTAGCTACTTTTCTGTCCCAAAGTAGAGATCCATACAAGCAAGAGGAAAAAAAACAGTTTAAAAAGCTGACAGACAAACTGCTGAAGCCTGACATAGGACTGTTCAGTCTGCAAGACAGAGGAGTTCACCTGGTAGTTACAGCAACACCGCCCCCCCAGGGCTGCAAGAGAAGCAACTACAGGAGTTTGAGAAGCTTTTTCTGTCCTTTCATTTTGATTTTTGTGCTTCTACCACGGCTAACGTACCTATTTATAAATTAAGGTGCTTCCCCTTATCCCGCTGACCTGTTCACTCCAGGCTCTGTTGGACCCTATTGTGTTGTTTTGTCGATGTAGTAAAGTCAAACACAATCTGGCTCTTGTCTCATAACACGGAGTATTTTATACTGGAATTTAAGCTGTACTTTAATTTGGTTTCAGAGAAATGTCCTGCCCCACTCAATGTCCTCCGTGCTGAATTTATGTGCAGCGGAGCGGAGACGGACTGAACACATACCTGGTGGAATTTAGGGGTTAGTCATTGGTGAAATCAGTCACCTGTGTGCCAGGTAAATCAGTTAACCTGCGGGAAAAAAAATCATCTTTTTTTAAAGTGTTGGGATCATAGCCAATGTAAGTAGAAAATTCCAGATGATAAATGCAGCGTGCCGGTCCACTTGGGCTTTAACAGGCACATTTATTCTTAACCCTTAGAGCTCACCCGTAGACAGTAACTTGTATGTTACCTGTGAAAGCTCTGTGTTTTGCCTTTCTAAACATGTTCTACATGCATTCATAGCTCTTACAGAACATTGTGTAGTGAGCCCTGAACTTGGTTGTCTTCCCGGGGTCTCTGAGGACAGCGTTGTCATATGCAATATGGAGTGATACAGTATAAAAAAAATGTTAATAACTAATACTCTTTTTTCCCTCTGAAAGCTGACCATTTTGCCGTTCGTTTGCTACCTTCGGTGTCTCCGTAGCCCTTAAAGATGCTGTTCTGGCAAGCCGAGAACTTCGGTGACTTTTCAGGGTCTTAAAGATTAAATCCACGGCGTTAGATTCAATAATAAGCATCTTTTTATCCATTTTTAATCCATTTTCAATCATTTACTTTGGCTTTCTTCAGTGGGTAGTGCCATATTTTTTGAGGGCGATGTTTACATGCAATGCATTGTGGGAAGGGCTGTCCTCCAATGTCACTGTTGTGCCCCCAAAAGATGGGAGAACAAACTGCAAAGAAACAGCTTAGTGACTATTGTTTACTGTGCACTATCAATAAGAATCTTTGACTTTTCGATTTGTTTTTTTCTTTTGTCTTTAGAGTTCTATAACTTTTTCAAAATTTAAGTGACATTACTGTAGTAGATTTATTCTTAAAGCCCAAGCTGTCTTAAAAAAAAGATGTATAGAGCTTGACTATACACCACAGTGTTGATGTTTTACAAGCTTTTAAAGACAAAAGTCTAGACGAGACATGATGGTGAAAGAATAGCTGTGAGCTCTAACCTCTGTTCTTCACTTCCTGCCCCCAGCTCATAATCCCATGTCATCAGGATTACCTGGTGGTGAAGAGAGTATGATCAATCTGGTGATCAATGATCTTTTAGCTCAGTGTTACTCAACCCTGCTCAACCAAAGAGCCAAATTGTTGAAAAACACATTTGCAAGAGCCACAATCTAAGTGGTGAAAAGTGGAAATTAAAATAAGTTAAAGGTGGCAAAAGTGGTCAAAAAGCGGCAAACACTGGGAGAAAAGTGAAAAAAAAAGGGTGGGAAGTGACCAAATAATGAGTAAAAAGTGGCAAAAATTTTGCAAAAAATGAGTGATAAGTAACTAAAATTGGAAAAAAAGGTGAAAAAAATTAGGAAAAAAGGGGCTTTTAATTGCAAAAGGCTGCTGAAATGGGTGAAAAATGGCAAAAAGGGGCAAAAAGGGGCAAAACATTTCAAAGAGCAGGATAAAAGAGTCAAAAAGGAGGAGAAAAGTGACAAAAAGAAGTGGCAAAAATGGGCTTAAAGTGGCAACATTGGGAGAAAGGTGGCAACAAAGGGAAGAAAGTAGCAAAAATGGGTGAAAAGTGGCAAAAAATGAGTAGCAGGTGGCAAAAATGGTGTAAGAGTGGCAAAAACATGTAAAAAAATGAGTGAAAAGTGACTAAAATGGGCAAAAATCTGAAAAAAAGTTGGGGGAAATGGGCAAAAAGCATGAAAGAGTGGCAAAATGGGAAATTAGTGGCATTTGATTGCGAAAGACAGCTTAATTAGGCAAAAAATGGCAGAAATAAGATGAAATAACAGGCCGTGAAATTGCAAAGTGCTGGTTTTAATTGTCAAAAATGGGCTATATGCAGTAGAAATGGATTTAAAAAAGCAAAAACTTGTAAATAAGGGCAATGGAAATATGCAGACAATAATAGAGGTTGATAGTTATAGCCTGCTGTGTGAGTGTGGGAAACAAACTGATTAATGTGACTTGCAATGGATAATTTCTGAGTTTAAATTTTCCTTTTTAAGGTTTTCTGGGGAAATAATATTTCAAATTCAGATCCACAAATCATTGCAAATGAGCCACACGTTGAGTATCACTGTTTTAGCTCATCAGTATTGCTATGGATTCTCAAAGGTTCTGTGATGTAATATTTTATCATGCCACTGGTGCAAAAACGTCGGCCTACATCGCTTCTAGCAGGGAGAAACTTGAGCTCAAAGCACGTCAGGGCTGTGCAGCAATTTAAACCAAAATGAGGTACCTTCTACTGTCTGCTTGAAGAAAAAAAACACAGACTTTTTATGAAAAACATGCACAAGAAAAAGGGACATAGAAGTATGCAGTGTGCCGATGTCAGCCTGAAGTACAGCCTGCTGCTGTCTCTGCTGTGCACGCAGCACTCAGGTTCCAGGTGTGTCTCCTGCTGCAGATTAACCTTAAATTTGTCCAGAGCCCTGGAGACAAGGAGCAGAGCAGCAGCAGAGGAACGGCCACACAGTCAGTATCGCTGTAATTGAAGCATGAGAGGTTCTGCTGGGCTGGAGGAAGAAGAGAGCACGAGTATTTACTAGCACTGCTTAGGCTACAGCAGCTGGAACTGAAACAACTCACTGCAAATACAAATGATAAAAAAGGGCTTTATCATCAACTTTAGAGAGTGCAGGTTATCGTCAGTGTGGGGGTTTGCAGTGTCACATCAGTCTTGAACTTAACAGTGCATGTTGGTAAAGATCACCAGTGTTTTTAACTCTGCAGAAGCCTGATGTCTACTTTTCTTTGTGTCCTCAGTGGACTGTTGGGACGGCCAGGACGGAGAACCTATCGTCCACCACGGCTACACCCTCACCTCAAAGATCCTCTTCAAAGACGTGATCGAGACCATTAACAAGTACGCCTTCATCAAGAACGAGTACGTAACCGCTTCACTCTTCCATTCATTAATGTGATTCACTGACTCTCAGCCGCTCCGTTAGATCACTCTCTGGTTTCATCGACTCTCCTCTGATGGTGACTGACACCATAAAACATGCGTGTGCACGGCACGTGGAAAACAAGCCAGCAGCCTGTGCATGTGTTCTGTCAGTGTATATTACAGTGTCACACTACACAGTCTGCAGGGCTGTTAAACCGTGAAGCCTGCTGCAGAACAATCTCATAGTTGGATGGCTTTAATGTTTGAAACATCTTATGATGTGGTTACAGCTTTCCCTGCTAGGTTAAATCATGTGTATTCAAGCTAGACTTTATTCTATTGACTCATTTCTCAGGTTGTTCTTTTGTCTCTGGATCTGTAAGAACAAACCTCACAGAGATCCAGAGACGGCGCTCACACTGACAAAACAAACGCATCCACACACCCTCCTCCTGCACCAAGAGGTGATAATCCCATCGACATGCACACGGTCTGAAGGAAGCAGAGACGATCTCTATTTTTAGATCCTGTCTCTTCTAGTAAAACGACGATGGAGGAACACTGGCTGTGTGCACGCTCTCTGTGTGTTTCTGAAAACATAATTGCGGACGCCGTATTGCACGGATAATTGGCTAAAAAGGAGCCGGGTGAAAGGATGAATTGAACATCAAAGTGATCCGATTTTTCCAGGGCGCTGAATAAAAACAGACTCCTCAGAGAGCTGACAGGGACAAAAATGAGAGGAAATCATCCGGCTGAGAATCGTCTCATCCTCGATGTTTGCATGAGCGGTCCGCTCCTTTTAAGAGATGCTTCACATGTCGGACCACAGAGAGAAATCAAAAATAGTCTTGTTTATCCTGATGAGCCGACACTAAAACTTCTGTTAAAAGATAAATCATATCAGAGTCTCTTAAAGAAGTGAGGACAATGGAGTGGAAACTGACTCGAGTCTTTTCAGTGCCTTTTTAGTGACTCCAACCACATGGCAGCTGCTGCATGGCTCTCCAAGGGGGTTCAGTTTTCAGAAGGTGGACCATCTTAGCTTGATGGTAACACCACATGGAAATGTCCACTAGTAGGCTAACTGAATTAGCGCTGCAGTTTTTACTGAGGAAACAAGCATGCTTCACCAACAGAACTACATGCACTCATACTTACAGGCATCTTCCAGCTCAGTGGAGAGGATCATTAAAAGCTCTTTAAAGTCTGTCATAGAGAAGTCCATCCACATGTTGCTCAGATGATGCCGGCTCCACCTGCTGGATGAAAAAGTTTGATCTAAATATGAAACTGTATGGTTTAAAGATTACCAGGAGCCAAGAACAGAGTGGTCGCTGACTTCAGGTCAGAAATGGTCCAACATTTCACCAAGCTTATCCTCTCTATCCATCCATCCATTTTCTTCCGCTTGTCTGGGATTGGGTCACGGTGGCAGCAGGGTAATCAAGTCAACCCGGACATCTCTCTCCCCAGCAACATTTTCCAGCTCCTCTTGGGGGATTCTGAGGCGTTCCCAGGCCAGATGAGATGTATAATCCCTCCAGTGAGTTCTGGGTCTACCCCAGGGTCTCCTTCCAGTTGGACACGACCAGGAGGCATTCTCAACTGGCTCCTTTTGATGCACAGGAGCAGCGGATCTACTTCAAGATCCTTCCAGATGTCCAAGCTCCTCACCCTATCTCTGAGGCTGAGCCACCCTCCTGAGGAATCTCATTCTGATCGCTTGAACCCACGATCTTTCTCTTTCGGTCAAAGTTCATGACCCTAGCTGAGGGTTGGGACAAAGATGGACCAGTAAATTGAGAGTTTTTCCCCCTGTCAATCTCGCAATCTCTTCTACCCTCACTCGTAAACAAGACCCCAAGGTACCTGAACTCCATCACTTGGGGCAAAGACACACTGGGCTGCTTTGGGGCAAAGACATTCTCCCCACCAGGAGGCAGCAGCCCACTGTTTTCTGGCAGAGAACCATGAGAACTTGGAGGTCCTCTCTAGTGTGTGCCCAAAGCCACAGACTCTTGCATTGTTGGGGGCAGAAAACACAAGGGAATAGTGGTAAGGGCAATGCTACCTTTGTTTTCTAATCCAAATCTTCATCAAGGGGGCAGCTGGATTTGATTGCGGTCCTTAATGAGATTGAGAACTCATCAAGTCCAGTTGCCCCCTTGATAAAGATTTGTGTATCCTACTGATGTAGTTCAGAGCCAGCAGCATGGACACAAAGAAACAGCTCTTCAAGACGATGCAAGCCAAACAATGACGTACTGATAATGAACCACACTCACTGCTACTATAGACATAACCATAAATGTGCATGGCTTGCGCCAAAAAGCATTCTTTAGAGCAGGGGACCCCCAAAATAAAGGTGCCAGAGACCGGGGACCCCTCTGTTTCTGAAGCTGGTTGAAAACAGCCATGAATATTCTAGAATAGTGAGGCGCAGACAGGGCCGTCCAGAAGAGGGGACAAAGGGGAGAGCTTTCTGGGGCCCAGCCATGAAGTCAGCAAAATTGTGGTCCATTGTTCTAATAATCTGTGCTAGCCAAATTTAATTTACCAGAATAATAGTCACTGTTATCAAAGTATTTTTTATTCATATGTGCCAAAGTATGTAGTTGCCTTAAAAATGTAAGTCCTTTTTTAAAATCAGAGATAAAATGGGTTCAAAATTTTTTTAAAAAAATGGTGGAAAAGGTGGTGAAATGGGATTTCAAAAGTAGCAAAATTCGATAAAAGGGGAAAAAGAGGCATAAAAAATTTGAGTGGCAAAAACGTGCGTCAGAATTGGTAAAAAGGGTTGACAGTGTTGATATTGGCTAAAAAGTGGCAGAAATGGGGAGGGGGATTAAAAAGTGGGATCATTTGGTTTATACTGACGAGAAAGGATGTATAATATCAGGAAGGGGTAAAAAGTGACAATTAAAGGTCGACAGAAGCAAAATTAGGTGGGAAAAGTGGTGAAAAAAAAGTGATGAAAATGTCTTAGAAGTTGAAAAAAACATGCAGAAAAGGTGGCTTAAATGGCTAAATAAAAAAAAGTTGCATAAACTGGTTAAAACAGGCAAAAAAACAACCATTTTGAATTGATTCAAAGTAGCAATAAAGGGAAAAAAACGTAGCAAAAATGGCCAAAAAGTGGCAAAAAAGTGGCAAAAAAAGGATTAAATAATTGCAAATATAAGCAAAAAGTGTCAAAACAGGCCAAAAAGCTATTTTTAAACGTGGCAAAAATGGGTGAAAAGTGGCAAAGAAGTGGAAAAAAGTTACAGAAATTGGCAATAAGTGTCAACATTTGAGTTAAAGTGGGAAAATAGGGTAACATGGCAAAAAGAAATAGTAAAAATGGGTGAAAAATGTGAGGAAAGGGCTTTATAGTGACATTAATAAAAGGTCAGCAGAAGTAAATGAGGGAAAGATTTAAAAGTGATGAAAATGTCCTAAAACGAAAAAAAAGTTAGTAGCAGAAAAGGCGTTGAAATTTGATTAAGAAGTGGCAGAAATGGGACTAATGAAGCCAAAATGTATTAAAAGGGGCAAAAATTGGCAAGAAAAAGTAACTAAAACAGGTTAAATTTGGGAAATTTGGTGCAAAGTAGCAAAAAAGGTAAAAAAAAAAAAAAAAAAAATGCAAAAATGGGCTCAAATAGTGCGAAAAATGTTGTTAGTTTCTCAAAGACATCTGGCGACTCCTGCCCAGTGTCTCGCAATCCCCAAGGGGGTCCTGACCCCAACGTTGAGCACCACCGCTTTAGAGGTAGATGGAATTTTTTGTTGCACTCTTATTCAACATCTGACGGCTTAGTAAGACAGTTTACCTTCGTACCAAGGATGTTGTTGTGTTTCTCTCCTCTTTTTACCGTTTCTCAGTGATCACAGAGCACACTGAACTGCTGGGACGTAATCACAATGTCTTCTCCACTGTGAATCCCTCTCTTGAAGGAGAAACTTCCCCACCGAAGCAGCAATTTTACATCAGCCACAGACTTGGAACCATAGAAAACCACGTTAGAAAAAAAGTTACTGCACTAAACAGATGCTTAAAACTTCCAGGATTTTCAAGAATGAAACAAGGGTAAAGCAAAATCAACTCTCAAAGCAGTTTCTCTCTAAAATTCCTCCTTGCTCTGATGGAGGCAGTCTAAATCCCACAGAGCTGCTAATTGTGGGTCAGCTGCTCTGTTAATACCGTAGATATAGGTTAATAGTTAATGAGGATCCAGTCAGCTCAACAACAAATCCAAACAATCCAATAAAAGTAGACAGGATGCTTTGCACGTCTCATCAGCCGTGGAACGCTGGAAAAGCTCAGTTTGAACCTCTAATCCCTCTGATTTATTCATCAAATGAGAGACACTCTGCAGACTGGTTTTTCATGTGTATTTTTGATGTCTTTATTAGAGAGGAGACATTGGAGAGAGCTGGGAAAGGAGATTAGAGAGTGGGGGGATAAGAACCTAGACCGCCCCCACAGAGAGCATTCAGAAAGTATTCACACCTCTTTCACTTTTTTCAATTTTCCAATGTTGCAGCCTGATGGAAGAGTCAAAAAATAAGAATATCACATTGATAAATATGGGTTAGCCTGATAATTTACAGGTACTGCTGGACTGCAGTCAGAGGTGATGGAAATGTAGAGACTCTACGGGTAGTTTTCCTTCTCATGTGGGACTGCTCAGTGGTTTAACCCTTCTGGGCCCGAGTGGATGGATCAGCCGTTCAGGAGCACATTAAGTTTTCGCCATCTTAGAGACAAATCCATTCTCCCAGCTAGACTATCAAAGTCATATTTGAGTTAGTCTTTATTGCAGGGGTGTCAAACTCAAGGCCCGGGGGCCAAATCCGGCCCGTGGTGCTGTTATACCCGACCCACCAGATTATATGATATTTTTATCAGAGCTGGCCCACCAGTATGAGGTCTGCAGATTTCCTCTAGTGTAAAAATGTAAATGATGATTTATAATATCCTTGTTAAGTCATAAGGATTAGAAAAGATAAAAATCAGAAATAATTTGATTAAAAGTCAGGAATGTAGGAGAAATTTGTGTTTTCTCTATATTTTCAATTTTGCATCTCCCATGACTAAAAGTTATGATTTTGTCCATTTACTTCATATTTTAACCTTTACATCTCATAACTTTGACTTTTATCACATATTTTTACCTTTTAGATTCATAATTTTACATTTTAAATCCTATTTTGACCTTTTAAAGTCATGATTTTGACTTTTATCTTATCTTTTTACCTTTTACACTCAATATTTTTAATGTTATTTCATATTTTGACTTTTAAAACTCATGAATTTGAAATTTAATCTCATATTTTGACATTTTAAACTCACAATATCGATGTTTATCTCACATTTTGATCATTAAATATCATGATTTTGAATTTTATCTCAGTTTTGCTGACTATTTCAACTCTTTACTTTGACTTTTAGCTATTTTTTTTACCCTTTAAACTCATGATTTTGAATTTTATTTCATATTTTGACTTTTAAAACTCCTTTTTTTAAAATTCTGTCATATTTTGACCTTTAAAACTCACGATTTTGACTTTTATCTCATTTTTTGACTGTTAAAATTCAAAGTTTCAGTATTCTGTCTCATATTTTGCCTTTTAAAAACTTTTTTTTTTAACTTTAAATGTCATTTTTTTACCTTTAAAACTTATAAGTTTGACTTTTTATCTCAGATTTTAAGTTTTTAATTTAACATGTTGAACTTAAAATCTAAAAAATCATTTAGGTTGACACTCAGTGGTTAAATATTTACCTTGATAGGCCCTCAGGTTAGACCTAAATTCAGAATCTGGCCCCTGCTGTGATTGAGTCGGACACCCCTGCATTACTGGCTTTGTTAATGTGGCCAGTATTGTTCCAAAAACAAAGAAAAACACAAACATACTTATCATGAAGGCTGGATCAAATTCATGACTGCTGCAGCTCCAGATGAGCTGATGACTGCCAAAGACTGCTGATGAAGAAATAATGAAATGTGGGTTAGTTTCATTAGATTTTCTTAGTTATAGGGGCTGGTAGAGAGAAATGTATTTTATAGTGCTGATCTATATCACAAGCGGTGCTTTAAGGGTATGTAAATGTTTATTTAAGATAATGCCTTTTCAGCTCTCTAACTCCTGTCTTTTGTGTGTGATTCTTCTCCCAGTTACCCCGTCATCTTGTCCATCGAGAACCACTGCAGTGTCCCTCAGCAGAAGAAGATGGCCCAGTACCTGGTCGAGATCCTTGGTGACAAACTGGACCTGGCTAATGTCAGAGCTGACGAGTCCGGACGGCTGCCGTCACCAGAAATACTCAAAGGCAAAATCCTTGTCAAGGTAAAGACAGAGGGAGGGGTTACCTTAGATAACTAGAGGAGGGTGATTATCTCAGTTTTATTATCAAACCTCACAGACAGACTTCAGAGGCAGAGAGCAGCCTGATTGAAACGGCGTGATTAGAAAGTGTTGACGTGTTTGAGAGAAGAGAAGAGGATGCAAACAGATGCAGTTGTTGATGTGTTGTACCTGCAGACGGCTCATTATCAGAGCACACTGATCTGTCGTTAATTAACCACGTTATCGTGAGATGACCACAGATAATTGGCTAAATGATCCGATGGCTGCACAGCAGACCCAGGAGAGGGATTCATCTTCTCTTATTCAGCTCAGCCTTCTAGGTTGTTACACCAAAGCTGCTCATCCTGAACTGCCACTTTACATTTAGCACGTATCAGTGAGCTGCTGCAAGTGTTCAGGTTGATCAGGGCTTTTCTCCCAAGGCTGCACGAGAACCTTTTACTGCTGCCAGTTTGCAGGTTGTCATATTGTAAAAGAAGCCTGAGAGGACCTGACAATGATGGTATATAGATCATAACCAGACCTTAGAGATGTTCACAATTAGGGATGACGACCCACAGTAGCTGTATCAGCGAACTCTCATCCAACCAAAGCTTCAGCGGGGGGGACTTTTGCAGAGAGAAGTGAAAGAGCATGCAGCAATGGGAGATCCAGGTAGAGAGAGGGAGCAGAGGAAGAAAAGCAAAGCAGCAATGCAGAGAAGCAAGATGTTATTTTCTAATGTTTCACAGCCGTTACCTTAAATGCAGAAAAACATCGGCGACTTAGCACAAATAAGCAGGATTTTGTTTGTATTGAAGCAGTGTTGCATGTTTTTCCCCTGTACCTCTGCTGCCTGTTTTATTCACTCTGCATCGAATATGTTGTTTTAAGTCCCTTTATCATCTCATTAAAATGCATGCTAACATTAGCATCTGTTGCTGAACCTTTTTGTTCTTCAGTTAGTGTCATTAAAAGCAGTGAAACACTGTTTTTGGGTAGGTGTGAATGAAAACTAGAATTCTCTGATCATGATATGGTGTACTTTGCTCAGTTAGGTTTTAGGTTCAAGTTTGTTTGGTGATCATCATTCCTGAGGTTTTTATGGGAGCTTCCTCCTCTGCAGAGGTTTCCCTCTCTCCAAAACAAACCAAACACTTTCATAAGAAACAGATAAATAAAGCAGTTAAAAATCTGTGTCTCTGCTGTGCTTTTAGCAGGACTTCAGGGGTTGTGAGCTAAGCTGTTGCTAACTTTAGCTCCCTTTTTTTCACTGTTAACCTAAAGGCATCTGATGACTTCAATTTTTTATCCTGAAAAATTGATTTTAGAGGGAAAATAGGGGAGATAAAGAATGGAAAAGTGGCATAACTGGCACAGAAAGAGAGATGTTGAACCAAACCATTAGCGCACAGAGGAAATCTGCTCTGCGCACAAGCATGTTAGACTAGTGTTAGTGCTCCACACGGTGCTCACATCGCTGGCACTGTCACAGATGGATGAGGGGGGCTGTGGCACCGTAGGGTTGCTCATGTGTAACGCTCTTTATAATGAAGAATTACAGGAGTGTTTGAGGACCATGCTTGACCACAGCGATCCAGAATATGCTGCTAAGTAAGCGACAATGCTGTTCTGTGTTTTTTTCTTCACTGTGCTGACTCTGGGACCATGATTCTTGTAAGTTAAAGGATAGTTCAGGTTAATGTAAAGCAGGTATTCTCAACCTTTTCAGCCCAGGGCCCCTAAAATCAAGGTGCCAGGGACCCCCAGGCACAATCAAGAACAGTCATGTGCAGACAAGGCCGCCTATCGGGGGGGGGGGGGGCTGAACTTGGGCCCAGTAAAATCATGGTCCATTGTAAAGTTTAGCTGTGGTATTTTATATTTAACCTGAATAATAACCACACTTATCAAAGAAACACATTTTAATTCATTTGTTTAGTAAGTAGCCCTCTTTTGAAATGTAAATCCTTTTGTTGAAAATAGAATTAAAATATTAAAAAATGCTGGATGAACTCGGAGTGTAACCAGACAGTGGAATTTGCATACTGGATGTTTCAAGCAAGGATTTCAAACACTCACCGTATGAAGCAACTTTAACATTGACAGAGTTAATGTCCAAGAGTTTTGGCGCTTGTGAAGAGTTTAAAAATCAAGCAGTAAAGTCATAGAGCCAGTGGAGAACGAAACATCCTGGAGTGATGTTGTGATGACATCCTTGAAAAAGACGTGCAGCTGCATTTTGCACCAGCTGCAAATGACAGAGAAACAGTTAATCTGCACCAACTTAGAAAAGTGACAATAATCTTAATGTGATGTGATAAACGGCTGAATAACACTCAGAGTGATTTTGAGGATGGCCGGGCTGGTTAGATTTGAAGGAGCTGTCAGAAATAACACCAGGGCTGCTGATCCATTTGATTCTGCTTATTAAAACCCAGATTTGGTTTTCATTATCATGAATTTTAAAACAATCCTGTTAAGATTGTGTTAATGACTCTGGAATATTCAAACCAACACCTGCTGCTGTAATCATGGAGTACCTTTAATAAAATGTGTCCCAGTGGGGCGCAGGTGGCCAAGTGGTTAAGGCGCGCGCCCCATGTACGCGTACGGCCCAGGTTCGAATCTGGCCTGAGGCCCTTTACCGCATGTCTCTCCCCTGCTCTTGTCCCTGTTTCCGACTCTATCCACTATCCTCCTCTATCAAATAAAGGCACAAAAAAGCCCAAAAATAAACCTTTAAAAAAAAAAAATGAGTCCCAGTTTCACATTTTCTTTATTGTTTGCTCGTAATGTCTCTTCTTATTCACCCATACGTCTAATGCATTCATCCTGGAAGCTTAGTAGCCACTGTGGAAGTGTTTAATATGAGCAGTCTTTAACCAGCAGAGCTGTGAGATGATGATTAGCAGAGGAGGAGGAGTACTGAGGTTAATGAGGCTTTATTAACACCAGATGCTTTCACTTAAATAAAGGCGTGTTGCCAACACCTGGCACGCTAAAGACCGCTCCACCAGCTGTTCCACTCTGACGCCTACGTGTGCTTAAAAAGTGTATCAGGGTCAGTCTGTTACCTGGCTCGCTGAGCTGCTGCAGGCCAACACCTCTGTGTTCCTGAGAGGATTTTAAACCACACAACAAACATGATAATAAAAATCCATCTCTGCTGCAGAGAGCAGGCTTATCCTCAAAATATCGAACGTCGTCTGAGTCTCTTCCTCATGTTTCCTCCGTTCCCTGCATCAATGAGTATTAAATTACATGCAACAGGTTTTATTGGCTACTAAATCCTCTGCATGGCTCAGCTGCTGCGCCTTTCAGGATGGTGAGCTAAAGATAATGTCAAGACAACCATAAAGGGACGAGGATTATCGGCTTTAACAAGGGCCGGGAACATGAAACAATGCTAACGCCGTCCGAGTTTCCATCAACCTGACAGACTGCTTTACAACGCACCGACAGGCAGTGATACCAGTGAACAAACAGCGTTTTTAATCAGTCATTTAGTAGAAAGAGTCTACATCTGTCACAATAACAGGGCTCATCATTTGTAAGTAGTTTCTGTTTCTTTAGAAGTCCAATAGAGCAGATGGATGATCCTCCAGAGAGGGAAACACAAGTTTAGAAGAGGATGACATGTTCAAACACTGCACAGGTAGTAGGATGTCTTTGACTGGTAATTAAAGTGATGCTGAGTCTGGACTGGTGTTATCAGAGGAGTTTATTTAACCAGAACAGATCAGTGGAACCAGCAGAAGGACTGAGTCCAGGCCAGTTATCACAAGAGAAACTAGCAATACCTGAAAAGTCACCAAACTGTGCAGAAAGTTCCACATGTTTTGGTGAGATACTCGAGCTGCATTGCTTTATACTGGACAGTAATGGGATTTGCAATTAACATGCAAATACTAGGAAGCATAAGAAATAAAAAATGTGAAGTTTTTACTGCGCTGCTTTAAAAATAACTTGATATTTAAAAAAAAAAACTTAGTTTATGAGTGCAATAGTGGCCCTACTGTAAACTTCAAGGCCTTTCTGCAGGCATGTTCTGCAGCCTTATAATTGCACAGTCTGACATCATGACTGCACTTGCACTTGGGTTATTTGTGCAGCACTCATGCTTGGCACCTAATATTAGATGATTTATTGACTTTATTATCAAATATTACAGGCAAACTCCTGCATGATGTCTTAATTGTGCAGCCATGTTAGAAACATTAAGTTAAGTGGGTGGAGCTGGAAAAGACTTTTGGCTTTCGATGACGACTTTTTTCTGTAATTTTAGATACAAATAATTATTAAAACTTATATGGAATGTAACAGTGGCACTGCTGTAAGCTTAACGGCCTTTCTAGAATGTAATTGCACAGCCTGGCGTAGCCATCACAGTTAGATTAACTGTGCAGCACTAGAGCATTCACACATATTTATATGTATTACAATTCAGCTACAAAATATTACACCATTTCACTTTTTAATAAAGCAGTCTCTTAAAATGATAAATACAATTTAAAGAGGAGGGCTTTTGCTGTTGTAATAGATTTGTGTGGTACAATTTGACCATTTTTTTGTGCATTTTTGCACAGAGGAGAAGATCCAAGACTAAAGAATAAATGCCAATAGCATCAAACAATGCACCTTATAGAGAGAAGGTACAGCAAAGTACAAGACTCTCCAACACAGATATCAGTTTGACATTTCTCCTTGCTTATGCACCGCGTTCCACATTATTATGCAAACAACGTTTTTCTCTGATTTTCTAAATATCAATGCAAATGACAGTCAGAATATTTTTCAAGTCATCAACAGTTAGAGTATAATTCAAATGTTTTTGAACAAACTTCATAATGATAACTATTATTTAAAAAAAAAAAAAACCTCAAAATGCACTTTTCCACATGTTCCACATTATTAAGCAGGCCACAGGTTTCAGCAATATGGGAAAGAAAAAGGATCTCTGCTGCTAAAAAGTGTCAAATAGTGTAATGCCTTGGACAAGGAATGAAAACATTCCATATTTCAGGAAAAATTAAGCATGATCATCATACTGTGAAGAAATTTGTGGCTGATTCAGAGCACAGACGGGTTTGTGCAGATAAAGACATAATGAGGAAGGTTTCTGACGGACAAATACATCAGATTAAAAGAGTATTAAGAGTAAGTATTTGAAGCTGCTGGTGTCTCTGGAGTCCCACCAACCTCAAGGTGTAGGATCCTCCAGAGGCTTGCAGTCGTGTATAAACCTACTATTCAGCCCCCCCTAACCAATGCTCACCAGCAGAAACGGTTGCAGTGGGCCAAGAAATACATGAAGACTCATTTTCAAACAGTCTTGTTGACTGATGAGTGCCGTGCAACCCTGGATGGTCCAGATGGAGGAGTAGTGGATGGTTGGTGGATGGCCACCATGTTCCAACAAGGCTGGGACGTCAACAAGGAGGGGGCGGAGTCATGTTTGGGCCGGAATCATGAGGAGAGAGCTGATAGGCCCCTTTAGGGTCCCTGAAGGTGTGAAAATGACCTCGGCAAAGTATATAGAGTTTCTGACTGACTACTTTCTTCCATGGTACAAAAAGAGAATTGTGCCTTCTGTAGCAAAATTTTCTTCATGCATGACAATGCTCCATCTCATGCTGCAAAGAATCCCTCTGTGTCATTGGCTGCTATGGGCATAAAAGGAGAGAAACTCATGGTGTGGCCCCCATCCTCCCCTGACCTTTAACCCTACTGAGAACCTTTGGAGCATCCTCAAGCTAAAGATCTATGAGGGTGGGAGGCAGTTCACATCAAAACAGCAGCTCTGGGAGGATATTCTGACATCCTGCCAAAAAAATTCTTGCAGAAACTCTCCAAAAACTCACAAGTTCAATGGATGCAAGAATAGTGAAGGTGATATCAGAGAAGGGCTCCTATGTTAACATGGAACTTGTCCTGTTAAGATGTTTTTGATTGAAATAGCTTTGATTTCAGTAAATATGACCTCCTAATGCTGCAATTTCTACAAATGACCATTTTCAGTTCTTTACAGCCTATAAAATGTTTTAAAAAGCTGTTGTGCTTAATAATGTGGAACAGTGCATTTTGAGGTTTTTATTTTTTTAAAAATAATTTTTGTCATTATGAAGTTTGTTTGAAAACATTTGAATTATGCTCTAACAGCTGATGACTTGAAAAATATTCTGTCATTTGCATTAATATTTAGGAAAATCAGAGAAAAATATCATTTGCATAATAATGTGGAACGTGGTGTATAATCGATCAACCACAATCAGCAGCGGGGCTATTGCCCTTTATGATGCCCTGATGTTTGAAAATTCCTACAGCAGTGCCCTCTTGTATGACAGTATGGTAGATAAAGTTGGTCCCCTCTCAGTGGGGAATATTTGACAGTGTGCCTCATGAGTGTCCTCTACGTCAGTGGTTCTCCACTGACTAAGTCACAGGACCCACCATCAACTCTTCAAGTAGAAATTACACCCAAATTTGTGAGGTTTTTTTTTTGGTCAATCAGATGTATTTAACTGAAAAAGTAGAGCTTGGGCTTAAGACAGTGCAAAAGATTTTGGGTCCCGACCCACCAGTTGAGAACCACTGCTCTAGGTGAACTAAATTTGGCAAAATAGTCCATTAAATGCCTGCTACATGGACATAATGTGATCAGTTGCCTCTTTGGTGCCCTCCAAGTAGACATAAGGTGACAACGTGCCCTCTTTAGTTCCCTCTGAATAGAAAAAGATGGAAAGAACCCCTTTTAACCCCCACCATTAAATATCCTGAGTCCGCTGCTGTGATTGATGAAACTTTGGATGAGTGTTAGACAAAGAATACCTGATTTTGTGAAGATCCATCCATCCATCCAACCGTTCAGCCATGCATCCAATCATCTGTCTATCCATCCATCCGTCCATCCATCCACCCATCCATGCATCCATCCATCCATCCATCCACCCATCCATGCATCCATCCATCCATGCATCCATCCATCCATCCATCCATCCATCCATCCATCCATCCATCCATCCATCCATCCATCCAACCGTTCAGCCATGCATCCAATCATCTGTCTATCCATCCATCCATCCATCCATCCATCCATCCATCCATCCATCCATCCATCCATCCAACCATTCAGCCATGCATCCAGTCATCTGTCTATCCATCCATCCATCCATCCATCCATCCATCCATCCATCCATCAGCCAGGCATGCTCACACTCACACCCACACCTACAGCCAATTTAGTCACTAATTAACCTGATAAGCAAGTCTTTGGAGGTGGGAGGAAGCCGGAGTACCTGTAGAGAACCATGCATACATGGGGAGAACATGCAAACTCTGCAGAAGAAGGCCCTGACTGGGAAGCAACCAGAAACTTTCTTGCACCTGCGCTGCCATGCAGACCCGTTTTCTTTCTGAGTGACTGTCTTTCCTTAACTGCATCAAACCTCAGGGATTTAGAACATCATATTTTTTTTCTTTGTCAGATTATGGATCCAAAACATGCATCCAAAAATTAAACACTTGTTGTGCAAAGTCCATGAGATAAGAAAAGGGTTAATCAAGAAACAGATTTTTGGAGAACCTACAGCACTTGAGAAAGAAAAATCTATGTTTGTCTCCTTATGTATAATCTTCAAGTAAAGCATGCCAGAGCTTACCGTTTTAAAGAAGAGCAAAGAAACCCAACCTTCAAAAACAGCAGGGGGGAAAATGGTCAAATGCCAGTATTCAGAGATGGAAAAGAAGGCTTCAAGCGGTGCAATAAGCTCTTTAACTGCAAATATTTATCATATTAATAGGAGGAGTATGGGTTTAAATACACAAGATACAACATGTTATGTATTTTTATTTATTAAAGATAGAATGTATAGAGGAATGTTAGACACAAGATAAACTTTGAGTGGATTCTAGAAAGATGCAGCTTTTTTAAGAATTCACAAATATCTCCTCTTTGTCGTTGTTTTTTCTCCTGAAGGGGAAGAAACTTCCTCCAAACATCGATGAGAACGCAGAGGAGGGAGACGTGTCTGACGAAGACAGCGCTGATGAGATGGAGGACGACTGCAAGCTGATGAACGGAGACGTATGTGGTTCCTCTGTATCTCCTCTGTGCAGCTCAGGCAGGCTCTGTGTCCAGCTGATGACTCGTGAACTTGTGCTCGTATTTCTTGTTCTTGATGTGTCATGTCTACAGTAAGCAGTAGTGATGCAGTGATCTGCTCTCTTGTCCTTCCTCGTTTATCTCCTGTTCTGCTTTCTCTGCCTTCTGTCTCTACTTCTCCTCCTCTTCAACTCTCGCTTGCTTCTTTCAAAGTGGAAGGTATTGTATAAAAAGCTCATTTTCAACCACCTCCAAAATCTCATCCATTCGTGAGACAACCTTTCTCATCCTGCCTGTGAAAGTTTAAAGTGGTCTTAGCTCCATCTTTAACCCTGTAAAGCCACATGAATCATATTTAAATCACAAATTATCAAGACTTCTGTATCCTCAGTGAGATCATTTTTACCCAGAACCCTCCTAAATGCAACAGGATTCTGTGTTGTAAAAAAGTGTTTGACACCTTTTTTTAATTTTTGCATATTTGTCACAACTAAATATTTCAGATCATCCAACAAATTTTAACATTAGACAAAGATAACCTGAGTAAATACAACATTTGGAGTCATGATTTAACTGTGTTTAACACCAACACACCACACACAATCTAAAGAAATTCAAGAACAGATGAGAAACAGTCACTGACATCTGTGGGTCTGGAAAGGGTTACAAAGACATTTCTAAGGCTTTGGGGCTTGAGAGTCATTACCCACAAAAGGGGAAAACTGTGAACAGTGGTGAATCTTCCCAAGAGTGGCCAGAATGACTCCAAGAGCGCATAAACGACTCATCAAGGAGGTCCCAAAAGAACCCAGAACAACATCTAAAGACCTACAGGCCTCACTGACTCAGTTAAGGTCAGAGGTCATGATTCAACAATCAGAAAGAGACTGGGCAACAATTCACCTGACATGCCAGATGGATTTGTTTCACACATCCATCTGGGAAAGCTTTAATAGGAAACGTTTGAGAAAAGGCAGAGGCTTTGAAAAAACTCAGACGGTGATTGGATGAACGTTCTGTCAGTCACATCTCCACGGGCCAATCAGAGCAACAAAACATGTGTCAAGCTGCGCGTGTGCAGCTACGGGAATAACGTGAAACATGGCGACTATAGACATGTCAGCACTCGACTTTTGTCATTTTTGAAAAGAAAACAACTCACTGCTGTTTTTTGTTCTTCTTTTAACGAAGAAATGTCATCAAGTTCTGATAAAACTGGCGCTTTAGCAGCATCCATGCTAAGCTCTTCCGCCATAACTGCACCGGCCTCTTGCTGCTGCTTGTTTACGTCACGACTCTGTCGTGCCTGACAGTACTGCCCCTCGTCACTGATTGGTCCTGTCACTTTCTAACGGGGCCCAAACGGTACAGATGGGAGCTTAACAAGATGGATTTGCTAGTGAAAAACAAGGAAATGGGCGTATTCATCTGCTTTGCCAGGTTAGGCAACAATAGCATCACGGGAGAGTTCCAAGGCCAAAACCATCCGAAGTAAAACTAACACAGTATTTCATCAAAAGAACATCAGACCAGCAGTTGAACATGGTGGTGGCAGTGTGGGGCTGCTTTGCTGCTTCGGGACCTGGACCTGGAACCAAGAATTGTGGTCTACACCAGAAAATACTGAAGGAGAATCAATTCAATTCAATTCAATTCAAAACTTTATTACAGACTCTAGGTCCAGAGAATAAAAAAGAACAAAAACCAAACAAAACAATACAAAACACATAAAAAGGACAGAACAATACATGCATGTTACCGTGACGGCACAATAAGTTAATGAATCAGATTCAATATAAGCACAAAAAATAAAATTACACTAAAAACAGGCATCTGTACCAGTGTTTCCATAGTGGAGACATGTATTTAACAGAACTATGTTTGATGTTCGTTAAGGCCAAAATAATATCATTCCCAGTGGAATCAAGTCGACACATGAATTTATACACAAGATTTCTTAATACAGCATGTAGAGTATTAACTCTACATGCTCTACATGACCTCAACCTCAAGCTTTGGGACCAACAAGTCCACCTCTGAATGGACTAACAAACTAAATGAAGGTTTTGGGGGTGGTCTAGTCAAAGTCCTCGAAGTCAAAGACCTCACTTCCAGAGTGCTTCTCGCCAGTGCTTATAGTTGCTACATTACAACAAATGAATCCCTCTTTCCTCAACAGAATCCTTAACATTGTTTTAATATAGCATTTTGGTTCATCTATTGATATTTAAACAAAATATCACACATAAGACATGCAGACAGTGTAAAGGAATCATGCCCTGACACAGGCAGCAGCTGCACACCTGAAACTACCCTCGACAAAAGATAAAGAAAGACGTGGCATGTCACCTGACAAAGGTCACAACTCTGATAAAGCACATTTATTAAACTAATCACAACAGCAATCAAAGTGCATTATAGTACCACAAAATGGTTTATACAAATAACCAGAAAAGCACTCAGAGAGCGCAGACCTCCGCCATTAGCGCTATCTCCCAAAAGTAAATAATCCTTTAAAAACATTACTGGATCCGTCCCCACATGCCCCCCACCATGGCATTTGCTGATTACTCCCTCCCCGGTGGGGTGGAAACACGGTGAGTCAAAGCATTGGCCAAAAGATGCACCCATGGCCTCACCGGACAACTGGAAGTCATGGCAGAGGGTGAATATTCCTCTATTCCTCCCAGCATTGTGAGTATTCTCGCTCAGTTCACTGTCTTTGTCTCTGTTATGCTCCGACTCGTCTCCTCGACGGGGCGTGTCTTTCAAACTCTATAACCTCCAAAACTTTGAATATAAACGCACCCACAAATGCTGCTGGGATTGAAGTTACTCATGTCCGCCATCTCCTGGTGGAAAGTGGTAACAGCGCAGACCTCCACCGTTAGTCCTATCTCCCAATAGTACAGAATCCTTAAAAAAATTCCTGGATCCAGACGGTGATCCAGGCCACCCCTAAAACCTAATCAGTTCTTTGTTATGCCATTTCTGACATTTCCTGAAAATTTAATGAAAATCTGTCCATGACTTTTTGAGTTATGTTGCTAACAAACAAACAAACAAACAAACAAACAAACCCACCCGATCACATGACCTCCTTGGCAGAGGTAATAATAAATTAGTCAAACTATGAGTGTTAATGGTATGGCAGAAATAGGTGCCCAGGCAGCCTCACTGTACATGGAAGCATGCAAAATAGTATGAGCACAGGAAGTATCGACAGTTGTAAAGAAAATTATATAAATGATCCAAATATCAGCCCTGATAATCAAACGCTGATACCCAGACAAAAAAGTCACCTGTAGGACCTTTTAACCTTTAAACAGCATATAAATGTGATTTTTCATTAATATATTTGCTGAAAAATCAAGAAAAACATGAAAATTGTTCCTTGTAAATCACTGAGGATATTTACTGGATAGAGATAACCTATGATCTACTCGTTTTTGTGGCCTTTCAGACAATTATTGGATGATTCAGGCCTTAACAGGGTTAAGATGTTCCATCAAACAAAGCATGCACATCAGTCTGTGTCATAAAGGTGATAAACTAGCAGAATCAATGGCATTCATAAGCATTTAGCACCAGTCTGAGGTTTATTTAAGCAGTTGTTTAAGTTTCAGTGGTGCAAGTTTGCTCTGGATAGACAGAAAATGAATGACATCTAAAACTCAGACTCAGTGACCCATCATCCACTGATGAATATGCATAAATATGTGTTTTATGTGTTATTCTGAGAAACAACAGTAGATAGGTCGCAGCTTTGGAAGTTGTTTTTACTGACAGCTAACTTTAGCTGCAGATATTTTTGCTGATGATATGAGAGTATTTCTTTAGCATGGACCATAATGTCCAGTGTTCCAGTTCTTTATAAAAGGACGCTTAATATCTTCTCCAACATATCAGGTAAACAGAGACTGACCAGTTTATCCAGATTAGATTAGATTAGATTAGATTGACTCTCTGGTCCACTGAGGGGAAATCTGCCCTTGGCAAAGGTGCAAAGGAAACGAAGCGCTCAGATACAATAAGAACAAGCAGGAAAGAACATCAGATAGTCTGAGGACTTCGGCAGAGAGACTGATGTTGGGAGAAAAGAGAGCTTTAAATGATTTCTCCTACATTTAACAGCTCTATAATAAATGATACTGAGGGGTCAAAATATGTGAGGGCTGACTGATGATCTTCTGAGCTGTTCTCAACACCAGACATTCATAAATGGACCGTGGGAGGCTGTTCCTTTTACCACCACTGTTTTAACAACACAGTACCTGAAAATCCTCTCAGAGCAGAAACATTAAACTTATAAGTCTAAGATTTTATTTAGTCTTGCCTCGTCTGCACTGACCCCTCAGAAGACAAACATCTTCACTGAGCATGTGTCAGTCAGGGGGATCTATCTAAACATGTGGTTTATGGAGGCACTCTGCCATCTAGTGGCCAAAGACAGTATGTGCATATTTTTCCTCTGAAGGCAGTGATGAAATTAAACTCTGATTCTGTGTCGTAACTCCACATGTGGAAATGCTTCAGTACCAACTGTCCATTCATCAGCCGCTGTAGGAGGCTCTGCAGAATGTGCTGCTGATTCCTATCCTCATCATTTAAGACCTGTGCTTTGTTCTGAATCCTGCATGATGTGTGTGTAGTCTCAACAGGATGAGAGATGATGAATCTCGGTTTCATCGGAGCTTGGATCAAGAGTCAGTTCACCTAAATCATGATAACAGTCTTCTTTACTACAGTTCAGTTGTATTTGTGCTGCAAACATTTCTATTTTTGTCCAGAGTTTGATACTTCTACCTCTACAATGATGCATGTCTCATGCAGAAATTTAAATCCCAACAGTCTAGTACTAAATGTATTCATAGAGCATGCTTAGGGACAAGAAAAGTTGGCCAAAGTGGTTTTCAAGAATATGTAAATCTAAAATCAACACAGTAAACCACTAAAATATGGATATTCAGTTCTGAAAGCAGACCAACAGGAAGGAAAAACACAGATCACAGTGGCAACAGTTTGAGGCTTGAATGCTCTATAGGGGTACAAATCTGACATATGTTTGTACATTTATTACAACCAATACAATTATTTCTACCTGTATGTAAATGACATTCTCTCTCAAACTCATTTGAAAGAATTGCCAATATTCACAGCTGATATAAGACAATGCCTGCAGCATAAATCTTATTTAGGCTGATATTTACTGGCAATATAGGCAAATATTCACGGCTGATGAAGACCGATATTTAGGGCTGATATAGCATGATATTTACAGATAATATAAGCAGTTATTTACAACAAATATTCACTGCTGATAAAGACTTATACTTGGGCTGATATAGCATGATATTTACAGATAATAAAGGGAAATATTCACACCTGATAAAGACTGATATTTAGACCTGTTATTGACTGATATTTACAGATAATATAGGCAAATACTCACTACTGTTAAAGACTGATAATTAGGGCTGATTAAGACTGATATTTACAGATAATATAGGCTGATCTTTATGGCTGATAAAGGCTGATATTAACAGCACATTTATGACAATATAGACAGGCATTGTAAGCTGATATTTATGGCTGAGAGAGGTTGATATAGACAGCTGATTTGGGCTGACGTTTGCTTACTGATATTTACAGGTAGTACAGGTTTATATAGGCAGATACTTCCAGCTGATATAGGCAAAAAATTTCATCGATTGTATGTCAATATTAACTGTCAGTATAGGACTATGTTTACTGATATAGGCTGATATTTATAGCTAATGTAGAGATTGTAGATATTGGGAGATTTTACCTACTAGTATGGATAATTATCTTTTTAAGCTTGTATGCAAGCACAGACATCAAACACATAATGTTTTCCATCCCTAATTCTTTTACTAGTTTAACAGTTCTAAGAAGCTATTGGCACTTTTCTAGAGAATTTAGGTGAACTGACTCCATAATGCATTCTTCATCTACCCATACATAACAATGTATGATGTCACATTAAGACAGCGTACTTACATCGACCATCAGTCTCCCACATCTGGAATGCGTTACTGTGCTGCAGCTATCATTCATCACTGTGTCCTCAGAGTTTCTGTGTTATGCAACATCTCTTGCCTTTTCATATTTGCTTCTTGTGAAACTTTTATTAAAGATTTGATAGGATCCTTTGTCATGGTTCAGCTTTTAGGAGGGGAGATGTACAGTTTATTCCAAAAATACCAAAAAAAACCTAACACTGTCCACCAACAACCTGCATGGAGACCTAGAGGCAGACAGAAGGGGCAGCACACTAGAGCGGGATTAGACAGAATGTGCTTATGATCTGAGAGATAAAAATCACCTTTTTTAAAGAAGCATTCTGCAGAAAATCCACCAATAAATGCTCAAAAATATGCATATCTAATGTAAGCATGGAAGTGGAGTTTAAAGAGATGCTGAATAATTTCTGCTGGATCTTCTGGAATTCTGCACTTTATATTGCTTTTGCACTTAAAGAAGGAACAATGTGTAACTGTGTCATATTTAAATAGTCTTTTTAAAGCTGAGTGAATTGTATAAAACTTTCAACATGGAGGATGGCGTCCATCCCATGTCCACAGAGCGCCTCACTCACATGATGTTAGTGCTTTGTCCCTTTGGCAGTGGGCTTTAATTTTACTGCTAGACGTGTGTTCAGCTTTGTAGCACTAGTTCGGACAGCAGCCTTCAGCTAAAAAGAAGCCAGCTATCCCATCTCAGAGGGATGGCGGAGGCTGAGGGTAAGAGACTAAAGAGGACAGTGATGGGCAAGAGGAGAAAAGTGGAGAGCCACTTTTCACCACTTAGACTGTGGCTCTTGCAAAGGCATTTTCAACAATTTGGCTCTTTGGTTGAGCAGGGTTGAGTAACACTGCACTATGGCAAGAGCTTTGTGATATACAACATTACTGCCAGCTTCACTGCCTCTCTTTATCAACAAATGCATACTGTCTATTAGAGGGAGGGAAAGGAAAAGTACACCCACTTTAACGTGGCTAAAATCCTACAAATGATGGATACCACTTTCAGATGATAAAATGCAGACATTTTCTGTTGGGGATAAAGTGCATGAAACCAGATGACAACATGTTGTGTATTTAAATCTCAAGTAGCTACAGAGTTCTGTATGTGCAGAGAAAACCCTTAAAAAATGACAAGATTCTTTGAGCCTTCTTCTGAAAAGCTTCCAAACTGAGACCATTAAATCAGCATGTCAAGATGGGCTTCTAAAGCAGCCTACCGAGAAACTCATCAAGCAGAATGAAACAGCAATCAGATCTATCATATTAGGAACGATTGTCATAGTTCTCTATATAACTTTTCCCTTCTTTTTTTCAGACGTCAGCCAACAGGAAGCAGGTGGAGAACATGGCCAAGAAGAAGCTGGACAACCTGATGAAGGAGTCAAAGATCCGAGACAGAGAAGACCCCGACAGCTTCACCATCGCAGCCCTGCCTCCAGCTGGGAAGGCAACAGACAAAACCAGCACCAAGGTAAGAACAGACGGGCAGAGGTTAGGCTTTTAAAAGGAATAGGGTCTTAGATTGTGATGGTCCATTATTTAGACAGGGCTTCTCTGAGGCTAGGCTGCAGAAAATAAATTATAGGTGCACTCACACTTGGCCCAGCTGCTCCATACTATGCTGAGTCCCCCTCAGTCCCCAATGGCCTGCATTTTTGCTGCTCCAAGCCCAGCCGTGCCTGAGAATGGATTCAACATCATGTCTTAGTGTGGCACACACAGTTTACTAGCTGCACGGTCTGTAACTTTACTGGCCTTTTGTTGAGTCATTTTGGTCAGACCTGGCAACACGCTGTCATTCTCTCAAATGATTGTGGAGAGGAATGCTCATCTCAGTTATGTGCGTATTGCACACCAGTGATTATGCATGTGCAGCCAAAGTCAGCCTCTACTGTCCGTGCAGGGGCCGAGGAGGAAGTGTACTGTGCTTGAGCAAGGTATGGAGTGCTCGCATTGGTCGAACCAACTGGACTTTTGGGCTTAAGCATGCTTGTGCATGCTACAGATGGCCTAGAGTGAGAGTGCCCTTCAAAAACATCCAGAACTCAGAATAACATGTAATGTGAAATATCACTGCAAGGATAAGTTTATTTATTATTATTTATTTATTACTGAGCCTTTTTAGTGCTACACCAAATCACCACATCCTGGATATGAATATTTCCCTTTGTTTATGCTGGCAGAGTTTAAGATAACAGCTTAATTCAGTGCATGCAGCCAAATTTAATGCCTACAACTCTGCATTATCAGATCATTGCAATAAAAACCTGAAAAACCTGAGAAATTAGGGTTTCTGATGTTTCTGATCTACATCTGCACTAGAAACAGATGCCCACACTGTCAGCTTTTATTCTAATAACTTTTAAACATTTTAAATTTATCAACAGATAATTTAACTTTTGCTGATTTCTTCTTGACATAATCTAAATTTTTGAGATGTAATTTGGGAAACTTGACTTCTAATACACTCTGAAATCAGAGCTTAAACCCAAAGCTTAATTATTGTCTGCAGAGGCCAAGAGAAAAACTTCTTTTCAGTTTTATTTAGATCCTGATAACAAGCGCTTTCGTGTGAAGCAGGAGTGCCTGAGCAAGAAAGTGAAAAATGTCCCTGTCGCCTCTCTGTTCTCAGCCTATTAGCACTGAAAGGATTTCTTCACTCTGAGGAAACTTTCACGTTTAATTAGAAACCCTGAGCGTCTTCATACATCTCTCCTAATCTGCACAACTCCACAAGAGGAGATATGAATGCTTCTTTTCTATTATTACCTCAGCTCTGTGTGAGTTTCTGTTGTTGTTGTGTTCTTGAAGACTTGGTCATCTTTATTTTTATGTCTGTCGTTAACAATGTTTAACTGGATTCTGCTGCTTATGTTGATTCCATTTCTCCTTCAGAAAAAACAGCATTCATCAGTTTAAGTGTTCTCAGTCAACTCCTGGAGAGCAAAATGTAGTTGAAATTAGGTTTGCAAAAATAATCTAATTGCGATTTCTTTTTCCCAATATTGCAATTGCAATTTTATATGCATTTATTATTAGGTTCCTCATCTTATGTATTTTTCAACCAATTCAATCAATAAATCATTCTATTTTATAACCTACATTCAGTTAGGAACACGCTCGTCATACATTTAACCATTTAATTGCAAAATGGATATGCAGTTTAACTTGGCAGAGAAGAATCTACTCTAAAGATGCTCCCTGGGTTAGTCAGGCAGCATGATTTGACTTTACAGGGTGTGTATAGCTAGAAACCCCCATATGGACGGATCCATTTACGACTATGTGTAATGTGTGCATGAATCTGAATATGAGAGTGCAACAAGCTTTAGTCTATGAAGGAGGAGGCTGGGGTGGAGGAGGTGAAGCTTTAGTCTATAAAGGAGGAGGCTGGGGTGGAGGAGGTGAAGCTTTATGCTATAAAGGAGGAGGCTGGGGTGGAGGAGGTGAAGCTTTATGCAATAAAGGAGGAGGCTGGGGTGGAGGAGGGGAAGCCTTGCCAGCAGCAGCAGCATTGTGCATCAGTATTGATGCAAGCAGGGATTAGTCAGAAGTATGTCATATTTAAATGGATTGCTCTGTTGACACTTGAATGGTTGTATAATGTGCATAAAATCTCTGCTGCTGCAAAAAATGAATATATCAAACAGGGATTTTGACACATTTCAAGTTGAAAATACTGCAACTTCTATGATTTGGAAATTGCAGCAGGCCATATTGCAGTTTAATCTCATTTGGGATCAATTCCCCAGCCCTAGCTGAAAGGTAGAATCAGAACAAGTTTGACAGAGTTTGTCTTCTCCTGTCAGGGTAAGAGTGAGGACGGGACGGACACCGCAGACGAGTCAAATCCAAGCAGCAACAAGCGTACAGGACGCTCCTTCATGGGGAGCTTCTCCAAACGCAAGGTTTGTGCTTTTATTTACCCTGATCTTCAAGATCTGCATTCTTATTGAATGTGCATCTTAAGTTTTATTCAAAAACAAAAGGATGACTTCAGACTGCTGTGATTTATGACTGCCTCTGGTCACTGAGTGCATCCACGTGCACAACAGTAAACCAGTAATTTTCTGATTATAACCCGATATCTTTAACTATATAATGGCCATTATTTGATTCCTACCCTCAGCTATGGTCATGAACCCTGGGTAATGACCAAAAAAAAAAAAATTGCGGGTTTAAGCAGTTGGAATGAGATTCCTCAGGAGGGTGTCTAGGCTCAGCCTTAGAGATAGAGTGAGGAGCTCGGACATCCAGAGGGAGCCTGAAGTAGAGCCGCCATCTCAAAAGGAGCCAGTTGAGGAGGTTATGACAACTGATTAGGATCCCTCCTGGTTGCCTCTTTGTGGAGGTCTTCCAGGTACATCTAACTGGTAACCCAGGGTAGACCCAGGACTGGCTGGAAGGATTATATAGCTGACCTGGCCTGGGAACGCCTCAGAATCACCAAAGAAAAGCTGGAAAATCTCACTGAGGAGAGGGATGCCTGGGCTGACTTCCTCAGCCTGCTGCCACCGCAGCCCAGCCTGGATAAGGGGAAGAAGATGGATGATGATGAAAATTGATTAGCGCACCATGCTTTTTCCCACACAAGGTTCTGTGTTAATTCTGTAGACATTTTCACAAGAATTCGTTGACTTCCTGATACAGTTTCATTTTTGCTAGGTTTGTTCGTAAGTTCAACAGTGTGTCAGTATTAAGACCCTAAAATCTACCTGGTGGACTTTGTGTCCATTAATTCTAACAGTTTTCAAAAAATATTTCCGGCTTGTGCCACATCTCTGTAAAACATCCTCTCACATTTCTGTCTCATTTTACAGCTTTTCAAAGGTACCGAGGAAACATCTTAATGTCCTCCTTCCACAGCCATTAATCATCTCATGAACAGTGATCACATGAAAAGCATCTCTAAGTTCTTAAAGCTTTCTCCTGCAGAAAAAGACGACCAAGCTGAAAAAGACGTCGAGCTTTGAGGACACGGATACCGACCAAGAGAGCACGAGTAGTGCCTCCAAAGCTCCTCTACACCACAGCAAGTATGTCACACAAACCAACAGATACTCACAGTTCTTTAAAACAGGGGTCCTCAACCTTTTCAGCCCGCCGGAGACCGGGGACCCCCACTGTACCTTAAGGTGGTTGAACACAGCCATTCACAATTTGGAATAGTCATGTGCAGACAAGGCCGTGCATAAAGGGGGATAAATGAAAGAGATTTCTGAGACCCAGCCAAACTGGGGGAACATGGAGGTCAGCAAAACCATGGTCCATTGTAAAGTTAAGCTGTGATATCCATATTTCATATTTAACCTGAAAAAATAACCATTCTTATCAAAGAAACAAATATCTTTTGTATAGTAAATAGCCTTCTTAATAATGTTAATCCCCTTTGTTAAAAAAAAAATAAAATGATTTAAAAATTGCTACAATGGGTTAGTAATGGTGGAAAAGGTGGTGAAAATGGATTTTAAAAGTAGTAGAAATGGGTTAGAAGTGGCAAAAATTAGATTATAATGGCAAAAATGGCTTGAAGTGGCAAAAATAGGCATGAATAGTGGTAAAATGGAGTTCAAAAGTGGCTGGAATGGCTTTAAATTGGCAAAAGTGGGGGGAAATTAGCTGAAATGGGATGAAAAATTGATCTAAACTGGCAAAAACCGGTTAACTGAGAAAGGAGAAAATAGGCAGATATTGGCAGATCAGTCAAACTAGCAAAAATGTGCATATCAAATGGCAAAATACAGTTAAAATGGGAAAAATTGGGCAATAAAAGTGGCAAAACAGGGTTAATAGTAGCAATAATATGTCAAAAAAGGCAACATTAAGTGGCAAGAATTGATTCAGAAGTGGCAAAAACAGTCAGAAAAAAGTGGTGGAAAGAGTTGAAAACTGACAAAAATAGGTGTTAAATGGAAAAAAAATGTGTTTGAATTAGTGGGGAAAAAACTGATGAAAAGGGGTTAAAATTTGGCAAAATTGGTGTAAAGTGGCATCAGTGTTATTCAAAAAACATTCTTAGTTTTTTAAGGGCATCTGGAGACCACCTCTCAGTGTCTCGTGACCCCCAATGGGGTCCTGACCCAAGGTTGAGAACCACTGCTTTAAAAGACTGCACTAATCAATACCAACACATAAGTTTTAACTCCAGTTAACTCTGATGTAGGGCTGGACTGTTATGGCAAAAATAATAATCACGATTATTTTGATTGATATTGAAATCACGATTAATAAACACGATTATTCATTGATTTCAAAATTTGAGTATTTATTGAACCACAACTTAAAAGAACAATCAAAAATAAATTAGTAACAAGTAAAGTAATAACAATATATTAAATAATAGCAATAAAAAACAATAAATAAAATAAATATCCAATCTATATGCACTCCTGTAAAACTTGCAAAATTTGCAACATGCAAGAAACACTAATAACACAGCCAAACACACAACCCAAAAATACTCTTTGAAGCACACATTAATCATTTTTCTTCGATTATGTTTTTATGACCATGAGAAGCCAAAATTGAAATCCAATTAATTGTCCAGCCCTACTCTGATGTCTAATTGCCAAAGAAAAAAATACTAAGTGCCCTGTCCTTCAAACAGACCCCAGACAGAGACTCTGTTCACCTGCAGAGTCCTCAGACACAAAACCAACCAGCTAAAACCAGATTATTCAACCACAGAAAGAAAACTATTTAAGTCACTGGAAAGAATCACCCAAACTGGAGCAAACTGGAATGCCATTAGTCCCCCAAAAGGGAATATGCAGACTTAGGCACTGTGACTGATCCACAGCTGAGGAAATGTTTGACCATGCAGTGAACATAACCTCACCATCATGGCAGGACACCTCAGACAAAGCTGGGTCAAAGAAGAAAGACTGTGCACCCACTGCAGCCAACAGGAGGTGGAAACAGAGCTGCACTTTCTAGCCACCTGTCTATTATACATCAGAGACGAGTTCTTTCCACTTTTCACCAGCAAACAAAAATCATATTTGTTTACAGGTGAAAACACTTTTATCATTAACTGGATAAATAAAACTGCCAGAAAAATCAACATTTCTAATGCTTTCCTATGAAGGGTCTGCATGCTAGATGTCTGAGTGAGATATGACACTGCATAAATGTGAAGGGTGGAGTTAAGTCAGTTTCTATAATTGATAGTTGTGCATTTGTAAATCTAACCCGTCTTTCTGTCTTCACAGAAAGAAGAAGACCATGAAGCTGTCGAGAGCTCTGTCTGATCTGGTCAAATATACGCGCTCTGTGGGGCTGTACGACATCGAGGCACAAGGTGAGCACGTCTGGTCAGTGTGGCTCTGACTACAGAAACTGCTGATCACATAAGTACTGGTTTATTTTACTAGCATGCTTGTTTGTTCCCACCAGAATGTGGTGATGGTTGTTTTAAGCAAATGCACATGCTGTTTTGGATTTGACCCTTTTTATAATACTGTAAGTCATAAAAGCATTCTCTGTTGGTAGTTTTATTTCCTGTTAGATGAATCTTTGTGCTTGAGCATGAGTTTTTTAATCAGATGAAACAGTAAACTTTGTGTGATCTCCTACAGCCAACTGCAGCTGGCAGGTGTCGTCTCTCAGTGAGACCAAAGCTCATCAGCTGATGCAGCAGAAAGCCACTGCATTCATCCAGTTCAACCAGAGACAGCTCTCCCGCATCTACCCTTCCTCCTACCGCATCGACTCCTCCAATTTCAACCCTCAGCCCTTCTGGAGCGCCGGCTGCCAGCTCGGTAAAGCGACCTCTGCTTTCTTCATTATTTTGAGTGTCTCTGACCATCAGCCTTCACTTTTAGTCAACACATCCAGAAAGCTAACTGTGGTGAAATCTTCTGCTTGGTTTCAGTCGCGCTCAACTACCAGTCTGAGGGCCGCGTCCTGCAGCTCAACAGAGCCAAATTCTACAGCAACGGCAATTGTGGCTACATCCTTAAACCTGCCTGCATGTGTGAAGGTCAGCATTTACACAAGATTCAGTCTTCTTTCCAGAACGAATTCTGTTTTTTCTCCATTTCCTGGAAATACATATAGACCCAAGTCGAAGAATTTATCTGAGATCTTACAGGTTTTTGAATTTGACTTGATCACACCGACTACCAGTGCAAATATGAGATAGTTATCTTTTAATTTTGTGATTAAAGGATCATAAATAAGCAGAGTTCTTTCTCCTTCTCATGCAGGTGCCTTTAACCCGAACTTGGAGGACCCTCTGCCGGGTCAGATGAAGAAGCAGCTGGTGTTAAAGATCATCAGCGGACAGCAGCTGCCCAAACCCAAAGACTCCATGCTGGGAGACCGAGGAGAGGTACAAAAGGACACACACTGACACAAATATCGTGCTTTTTAAAGCTGACTATTCTGTACTTGAATATGCACAAGAAAGTTTTTTAAATTCACATCTTACAAAGATAGTTTTAGAGAAGTACAATAACCCTGTGCGAAAGCAGCCATGTTGAAAAAGAGGTTCACACATCTTTAATAGATAGTCATGGTGATTTGAGTATTTCCTTTTTATTTTAAAAAATAAAGAAAATTACATCAGAGCCAGGTAACAGAGTAGCATGGTCTTTAAGAGACTTGACAGTTTCTGTAGAGATCTTTTGATCCTGATATCTGTGTTTTACCTTATTTGTGTCAGATCATTGATCCCTTCGTGGAGGTGGAGGTCATCGGGCTTCCCGTGGACTGCTGCAAGGAGCAGACCAGAGTGGTGGATGACAACGGTGAGTTCATGCTGCAGTGGTTAGCATCTTTTAACTCCAAAAAAAAAACTTTTAATATATTGCATTTACCATAAAACTTCAGTCAGTAGCTGGGCTTTGGATTTCCTTCAGGTTAATGACTGAGTCTGGCCTTAAACCCTCAGATACCATTCTGGGCATTTTTGTCCACAAGGGGGAATTTTTCAACAATCATTTTTTCTGTGTTGCTGCATATGGCATGATTTTTTTTGTTAGGGTTTTTCTTTTTTTAATTTGGAATTTCAAATTTAATTTTAATGATCCTATAGTTCATGATTGAAAACTTTGTTCAGGACAAAAATGTTCACTTTTGAGAAAGTCATTAAATGACTTTTAACGATCACATTCAGAGAAAAACTGTCACACAGACACCAATCTGCTGCAGTGGGTCCTTTGGTTCTTCTCTGCTCTAAAAATGGTAGCTTGTGAATGAATTCTTTCCCAGCAGTGAAGAAGAATTCATCTCCAGGTTTATAGCGCTAATATTTAGCATGGCTAAATGAAGCAAAATATAAACTTAAACTAAACGGTATCAGATCAATGCATCAATTCCTGTACTCACTGATACCAATACCGGCATTTTAAGTAGTATCCCTCGTATTTCTGATACCGATATTGGAATCAGAGCAACTCTGATTATATAGTGCACATCAGAACACATTGCAGGCAGAGTATGGGGAATTAGAGGGTTAGATAGCTTTTACTGTAAAACAATTAAATATTTGAAAAACCATCCAGAACTTTCTTGTATGACTTGGCCTACCATAAGCTGCCTCTCTTTGGGCTCAGCCTGCTAACCCTGTCTCTGATACTGTACAGAATGAAGGTTTAGCTGCAGAATCAGTGTTTGAAGTGGTCTTGTCTGGAGCACCTGTAATAGCCAGAATAATGGAACACCTACTGTTAGGGTGCATTCACACCAGAGCTGTTTGGTCCACTTTAAACGAACTCTGGTCTGTTTTCCCGGATAGTCCGGTTCGTTTGGAGTTGTGTGAAAGCTCACACGAACTCTGGTGCTGACCAAACAAGCGGACCCTGGTCCGCTTGAAAACAGGGGGTCTTGGTCCTCTTCCAAATGAACTCCGGTACGGTTCATTTGAGGTGTGAAAGCAAAGTGGACCAACTTGTGAACCAAAGGCAGGAAGCGGCATGAAGTGTAATGATATACGGATTTATATGTGATTTAATACGCTCAAATACATGTCGCTTGGCATCTGTGTGATCAGCATGTCGTGCTCAGTGCTGTTTTATTCATCTCATGTAAAGAAAGACATGCTGGACAGCTCACCACCTTGCTGGCTGTTCATACTGCACCAATGCAAAAGAAAAAACCCCAAGACGGCGTAAATTCTGTGTTTTTTCATTATTTATGTGGAAGAAAAGACCGGCAGAAGGAGATGGATTTCCGGTTTTGTCTTCTACTCCTTCTTTCTTCTTGGTCGCTGTTTGTTTGTGACGACAGCGCCCCTAACGGGCAGAGGTTGTAGGTGTTCAGACGGTTTGGTCTGTTTAGCCAAGAGCAGTGTGAATGTAAACCAAAGGAAATGCAGCAATGCTGCAATTTCTGTTCCAAATCGGAGTCCCCCAGACTATCAGGTGTGAAAACAACCTTAGAGGTGTGTCTGATGACTGAATCCTTTAGAGCAGTCCCTAGTACACACTAAAACGTCTGAAATCTAGAAGGATAGGTTAAATCAGCTGTAGATAATCATCTTCATGGAAGGAGCCGTGGTCTGCTGTGTGGTCTGTTGTGTGTTTTGTTGTGTTGTTTTTGTTGTGTGGTTTGTTGTGCAGTTTGTTGTGTGGTTTGTTGTGTTGTCTGTTGTGCGGTTTGTTGTGCGGTTTGTTGTGTGGACTGTTGTGTTGTCTGTTGTGCGGTTTGTTGTGTGGTTTGTTGTGTGGTTTGTTGTGTTGTCTGTTGTGCGGTTTGTTGTGTGGTTTGTTGTGTGGTTTGTTGTGTGGTCTGTTGTGTGGTCTGTTGTGTGGTCTGTTGTGTGTTTTGTTGTGTTGTTTTTGTTGTGTGGTTTGTTGTGCAGTTTGTTGTGTGGTTTGTTGTGTTGTCTGTTGTGCGGTTTGTTGTGTGGTTTGTTGTGTTGTCTGTTGTGCGGTTCGTTGTGTGGTCTGTTGTGTGGTTTGTTGTGCAGTTTGTTGTGTGGTTTGTTGTGTTGTCTGTTGTGCGGTTTGTTGTGTGGTTTGTTGTGTTGTCTGTTGTGCGGTTTGTTGTGTGGTTTGTTGTGTTGTCTGTTGTGCGGTTTGTTGTGTGGTTTGTTGTGTGGTTTGTTGTGTGGTTTGTTGTGTTGTCTGTTGTGTGGTCTGTTGTGTGTTTTGTTGTGTTGTTTTTGTTGTGTGGTTTGTTGTGCAGTTTGTTGTGTGGTTTGTTGTGTTGTCTGTTGTGCGGTTTGTTGTGTGGACTGTTGTGTTGTCTGTTGTGCAGTTTGTTGTGTGGTTTGTTGTGTTGTCTTTTGTGCGGTTTGTTGTGTGGACTGTTGTGTTGTCTGTTGTGCGGTTTGTTGTGTGGTTTGTTGTGTTGTCTGTTGTGCGGTTTGTTGTGCGGTTTGTTGTGTGGTTTGTTGTGTTGTCTGTTGTGCGGTTTGTTGTGTGGTTTGTTGTGTTGTCTGTTGTGCGGTTTGTTGTGTGGTTTGTTGTGTTGTCTGTTGTGCGGTTTGTTGTGTGGTTTGTCGAGCGTGTTGCTGGTTTCTGACTGCTGGTTTCCCTGCATGTATGTGCTGATGAGATAAACCCATGGTCTGCATGTGACTCCTTGTACTTCCTTGTGTGTTTGAACCATCTCTGTGCGTTCTGATCTATAATTGATGAAGTCAGCATTAGAGGACAAGCAGAGGCTGCACCTTTCACACTCACACAGATCCTGAATAATTGATGAGTGCTGACTTCGCTCTCTGACTCTGCTGGACCGTCCACTCCCTCTGTCCTCTATCTCCATCCTTCTTTCTCTCCTTTCGCTGTAATTATCAAACTTGTCTCATCTCTGACGTCTCTTTTAATTTCCCTCCTTCTCTCACCTTCCCTCCTCTTCCTCTGTGCTGTCTCTTGGGTCCGTCCCACAGGCTTCAACCCGATGTGGGAGGAGACTCTGGTTTTCACGGTCCACATGCCCGAGCTCGCCCTGGTGCGTTTCCTTGTGTGGGATCATGACCCCATCGGCCAGGACTTCATCGGCCAGCGCACCATCGCCTTCAACAGCATGATGCCAGGTAAGACACAGTGAAACACTCGCTTTTAGGTACAATTGAGAAGAACCCCTTACCTACCTGCATCTTACATCTTTCATGTTGCTATGGTGACCTTTAACAGCAACTTAGTGTATGTTTAAGAAATATCATTGTGAAAACTTAACTTTCATAAAGGGACATTAAAGTAAAGACAGTTCTCTAAAGTCAGCTGTGAAGCTTGAACTCCCTTTTTACTAAAAATGTAAAATGAAAAAGCAAATATAACAAAAGATAATATCATGTACTTTTATTTTGAAGGATATGTCCCCATCTCTGTTTTATCACATGTTCTGCAACTTAAAGCTTAAACTTAAAGTTATGATTGGAAAATTAAATAAATTTCCTGATTCTAGACTAGTAGAGAACTGCTGAGTTTTAATGTCTTTGGATCACAAAGCAATACTGACCAGGGATGTGTGTGATTAGCCAGATAAATTATTTGAATCCCACATTGATATTTATTAAATCAGTTTAGGCCTATAATCCCAGTCAGTCTGTAGAGACTGTAATACAGCCGCCTGCCACTATTAGCCACTGTAGCTCGGGTTAATGGCTTTTGATGTGCTTCCATAGTGCTGTAATTCAATGTAAACAACAGCGAACTAATAGCACCGCTGGCATCTAGCACAGTTTAGCACTATTGTGCTGCTGTGGTTAGTCTGCAAAGACGATCAGAGACCATCAGTGCTAGCATTGCTAACGTTAGCTACATTTTACTAACCTTATTTATATCATTTGCCAACTCCCAGTGTGATGCCTGTTCCCTGTGTTTTCTCAATCTCAGACTTGTTGTCTTAGCCCAGTTTTTTATTTACATTCATTAGAATGTGAAATTATTTGCCTAGGAACATCACCAATGCTTAATTGGTTAGCTCAATAATGACACTTTACATTATGTGTTAGCATCCTGCTAACAAACTTAGATGTGCATTGTTCATCTCAGAATCTCCAGCTTGTCTTACAGTAATTTCCAGTGACTTTCTAAAGACATTTTTTCTTGGATTTTTAGTTCCTTTTCTTAAAAGGAACCCTGCATGATCGGACAGCTTCATCTTGTTAGAGATATGGGTGTCTCTCAAATGTATATTGAACTAAAAAACTCACTAGATATCTGCATTTTGAGTAAGTCTGAGCTCATAAACTCATCAGGAGGCCATCATGCTTTGGTCAGCGCTGGTAGTGTGACGTCACAGTGCTGCAGCACTCCTCAACATTGGTATGCAGTAACCCGTTTTCAGACAGTTGTGCTGCTTGCAGCTGTTGCTGACATAACAGCTTTCATTTCAGACACGAGTTTGCTGCGTTTGTCTCCCTGCTGTAAAGCGCTGCCATTCCACCTCAGTTTTACCTCAATAAACCTCCCTGCAAGTGACTGGATTCAGTGGAGAGTGGAAGTGTGCCGGGACCTTTTCAAAATAAAAGCATTATGTACATACGAAGGGAGTTTCTCCAAAGAAATGCTGAAGTGGACTTTACTTTGAAAAGCGCAAACTGGAAGTGCTTTCATTCTGTATTTACCTTTATCTGAACCGTGTGGAAACAGAAAGCTTCATCAAGAGTAGAAGTTTGGGGAACAGCTTTATTAAACTGATGCATTTTAGCTTGTGGCCTTCATCTGGTTCATCAAGAAACAGGTTTCAAACATATTCTGCAGATGTGGACGGAAATATTTACTACAACAAGATAAATATGGCTCTGTATTATCATTTTCCTGTCTAGATGGACAGATAACTGCTCATGGTGCAAATTAAAAATAGAAGAGACCTCAAATCTTAAAATTCACGGTGCTTGAGACATGCAGCGTCTCAGAGATCAGCCCTAATACTGGCTGCCAGTCTGAAACCGCGGTTACTGCATAGCAAAAGTGAGGAGCACTGTGGAACTGTGCCACAGCGCAAGTGCGGACCAAAACATGGCGGCCTCCTGGTGAGTTTACAAACTCAAACTACTCAAAATGCAGATATCTAGTGAGTTCTTTAATTTGATATACATACTAGAGATACAAATATCTCATCCCATTTCCAACTCTATCCACTGTCCTCCTCTCTGCAATAAAGGCACTAAAAAGCTCAAAAATAAATCTAAAAAAAACCCCAAATATCTATCCAACAAGATGAACTTGTCTGATCATGCAGGGTTCCTTTTAAATAAAAGCCTAAACTTGCAGCAGATAGCTCGTTACATTCAAGAGGTCACACTTAACCAGCAGTCTTAGGTCCATGTCACATGACAAGATAATGCTTCAGGACAATGGTAATGAAAAAATTGCCATTTTGGTTTTACTTGTTTAAAAAATGCATTTTATAGCAATAGATCTTTGCTTAAGTTTGGCCTTAACAATCATTAATTGAAATAAACACTTGAGTGTCGGCAAAGAGCTTAACATCTCAAGAAATGTTGAATTGGAGCTCTCAGCAAAAACATGTTAACACAGTTTTACTTGGCCTAGTATTGAGCCTTGAGGGACACCGTAACTTTGGATTCAAGCAATCTATTAATGATCTGGTTGACTTAAATGAAAATAAGCTTTAGTCAGTGTATTTCCATAGAAGAAATGTGTCATGTGACCCCATGCTAATAAAGCCTTCTTTGTGATATTTCCGTGTGTACGCAGGTTATCGCCATGTTTATCTGGAAGGTATGGAGGAGGCTTCAATCTTTGTTCATGTAGCTGTGAATGACATCACTGGTAAGGTAAGTGCACCTGAAGAAGCCAGATGAGACTAATCATACCTCTGTCACTTTTGCAATGTCTCTTTGTTTAATGAAGTTTTTTAGGAGAATTGATAACTTTCACACATAAAAAGAAATCTTCACAAAAGCGTGGACTGAAATAAAAAACAACAAACATTTAGAGTTGTTTGGATTAAAGGATTAATCCAGCAACAATTCCAAAAAGACATCTTAGCTTCAAAACTATGATTGTGGCTAAAACATTTCCTCAGAGTGTCTCTAACATAGACGTGGCTGAGAAGCAAAGGAGTTAATTTCCACTAAGTTTTTTACTTGTGTATCTTTTTGTGATAAAATGTTAAAGAGTTTATAATTCATGGTCTATTTTATTACAGAGGTTAAGTAGGTTTAATCATAAAAATAAAAATCTTATCCAGGGTTTCTAACTATTTCACTATAAATATAAGGCACATTTTGTTCACCAGTGCCCCACCACGTACACCGCGTTTCACATTATTATGCAAATGATATTTTTCTCTGATTTTCCTAAATATTAATGCAAATGACAGTCAGAATATTTTTCAAGTCATCAGCCATTATAGCATAATTCAAATGTTTTTGAACAAACTTCATAATGACAAAAATTATTAAAAAAAAATAAAAAACCTCAAAATGCACTGTTCCACATTACTAAGCACAACAGCTTTTTAAAACATTTTATAGGTTGTAAAGAACTGAAAATGGTCATTTGTAGAAATTGCAGCATTAGGAGGTCATATTTACTGAAATCAAAGCTATTTCAATCAAAAACATTGTCATGCTTGAAGAAAATTTTGCTACAGAAGGCACGGTTCTTCTTTTTGTACCATGGAAGAAAGTGGTCAGTCAGAAACTCTATATACTTTGCCGAGGTCATTTTCACACCTTCAGGGACCCTAAAGGGGCCTATCTGCTCTCTCCTCATGATTCCGTCCCAAACATGACTCCGCCCCCTCCTTGTTGACGTCCCGGCCTCATTGGGACATGGTGGCCATCCACCAACCATCCGCTACTCCTCCGTCTGGACCATCCAGGGTTGCAAGGCACTCATCAGTCAACAAGACTGTTTGAAAATGAGTCTTCATGTATTTCTGGGCCCACTGCAGCCGTTTCTGCTGGTGAGCATTGGTTAGGGGGGGCTGAATAGTAGGTTTATACACGACTGCAAGCCTCTGGAGGATCCTACACCTTGAGGTTGGTGGGACTCCAGAGGCACCAGCAGCTTCAAATACTTGTTTGCTGCTTTGTAATGGCATTTTAGCATCTGCTTTCTTAATCTGATGTATTTGTCCGTCAGAAACCTTCCTCATTATGTCTTTATCTGCACAAACCCGTCTGTGCTCTGAATCAGCCACAAATTTCTTCACAGTATGATGATCATGCTTAATTTTTCCTGAAATATGGAATGTTTTCATTCCTTGTCCAAGGCATTACACTATTTGACACTTTTCAGCAGCAGAGATCCTTTTTCTTTCCCATATTGCTGAAACCTGTGGCCTGCTTAATAATGTGGAACATGTGGAAAAGTGCATTTTGAGGTTTTTATTTTTTAAAAAATAATAGTTATCATTATGAAGTTTGTTCAAAAACGTTTGAATTATACTCTAACTGTTGATGACTTGAAAAATATTCTGACTGTCATTTGCATTGATATTTAGAAAATCAGAGAAAAACGTTGTTTGCATAATAATGTGGAGCGCGGTGTACAGCAGGTGCCCTTTTTATTATTTTCGCACTTGACCCTCAAACATCCTGGGTCCGCCACTGTCATAAACCCATTTTTTATATGCAATAGAAAATTAACAACATATCAGGTGTTGAAAATTAGACAATTTACCACTGCATGAAAAATATTACCTCATTATGAATTTGATGGCAGCAACACATCTCAGAAAAGTTGGGACAGGGCCATCATGTAGCATCCTCACTTTTTTTTTAAATGTTCCTTTACTTGTTTTTCATTACTGCCCTGTCCCTGCTTTTTTGAGATGTGTTGCAATCATGAAATTCCAAATGAGCTTATATTTTCATGAATAAAATGTGGGTTTACAAGATTTATCATTGCATTCTGTTTTAATTTACATTTTACACAATGCCCCAACTTTTTTGGAACAGGTTTGATGAAAGAATACCTGTTTTGACTTAGGAATACATGCAGTTGCCCCAAGCTTTTAGAGCTCATGACCAGCCCTGCAACTACATTTTTAACTCATTAAACCAGCAAACAAACAGAAAATTAAGTAAACTTGATCAGCTGATAAACTTCAACATCCCAAGAAGAAATTAGTAGTGTAGGCGTAACTTCCAACATACTCAATGAAATGCAGGAGCAACAATCATAGTAACAGCCTGCCCATGATAAACAAATAAACCAGCTGAAGCTTTACTGTTTGGTGCAATAGTGTTGTGTAGGTCTCTACTTCATGAATTCCAGATGACTGGCTGGGCAGACTGCCTGTGTGTATAACTGCTGTTTCTCTGTTGTTCTTTTCTCATATCTAATGCTCTCGTTGCTTCCACCACTCCAGCTTTATTTCACGTTTTTTCAGTTGTAATGCCCTCGGCTGTGTCCTGCCATGCTGTAAATGACTGCTCTGTTCTTCATGTTGTCCTTTCTTTGAACTTCCTCTCTCATAGCTGTTTGCTTCCTGTTGTGATTTCTCTCTCGCCCACACATTCTCTCTCTCATCCTTATCTTCTCTGATTCCGCTCTCTTCCTGTGTCTGTTTGTGATTTCAGTGGACTCCTCTTTTTCCAAACGCTCCATTTAGAGGCAGGACATTTTTAGGAGCCCTGAAGCTTCCGCTCAAAACTCAGGTGTAGTGAGATCCAGTCGGCATCATGCATGAGCCACACGGTCAACCCTCTCTATCACCAAAGTGACCCCCTCCTATTTACACCCCCCTTCTTGTCAGCCAACCGCAAGCATTAAAAAGTACAAGGCCAACTCATGGCTCACATGAGTTATGAAGGCTTTACCTGCCTGCTTCCTCATCGCCTCCCCTATAAGTAGATCCAATGTCAGAAACGATCTGGGTTACAGACTCAGAGAGACGAGGGTGAGGACGTCTGCCAGGCTGCAGCGAGTCCTCTCTGCCCGTTTTTGCTGAGGGCATTTTTTCCTCTTTACTCAGGAGTTTTTACTGCACTGCAGAGGTATTCAGTTCCTCTGCCTCCTGTGACATTTACTCCTCTTTTCATCTCCTTCTGCTTTTTTTGAAAGCATTTTTTTCTATTTTGGTTTCCCTTTAGGGAGGTATTTTGTTGTCAGGTCACTGTTTTACTTTTTGGCTCTCTCTTCTAAAATAAAAACCCCTTCTTGTTTTATGATCCTGACATTTTGGCATATAGAGCAGTGTCTCGCTGGAATATCTGCAGTTGACTCTTTAAAGTGTATTACTGGGCTTTGTGTGCCTTTATAATTCAGACTAGACAGTAGATGGAGCTAGAGATGAGGGTAAAGAGCTACAGGCTAGTTTTGCACCTGAGGACTACAGTCTCTGTACACTGAGCCTGCAGATGCTCTAATTCATGGCTCTTATGTGACTTCGCACACTGATGGACATGCCCTCTAGTGGGTAAGAATGGTTCTTACTGCATCATAGAAAAGCTAATTAGATATGAGGGTCTGTAATATTACAGCACCAGAACACTGACTGACAGCTGACAGTGATCCTCATAACACCGTTAGCTAACATGCACTAGTAAACTAGGGCTCCCCTGTGCTTAAATGATGAAGAACTCCTTACCTTTCACTCCCAAACAGCAGCATTATTGACCTCAAACATATAAGAAAAATATTAAATTGTCTGTACTTTTGTAGACTTCTATGGTGATGGCCAGGAGGATTCTCCTCAACTGCAGATATACCAGTGTGTAAACATCACCAAAGCTAAGGTCCGACTGGAACCATTCTAATTTAAGTGGCTTAAATAGAGTCCCAGTGCTATGTAAGGGTCCAAAACAAAACGCACAGTTTAACCTAACATTTTAATTCTTCTAGTTCATTGCTCAGAAATGCATGGCAGCTTCTGGGTCCAGACAGACTTGAAACACTTTATGGCACTCACTGATGTTACGATACGATAGGATACAGAACGGTAGGATAGGATACGGTACAATAGGGGATGGTACAATAGGATATGGTACTGTACGATAGGATAGAATATGGTACAGTACAGTACTGTACAGTACAGTATGGTACGGTAAATTAGGATAAGTAACGGTATGGTACGGTACATTACAGTACAGTATGGTACAATAGGATAGGATACAGTACATAACAGTACGGTAGGGAACGGTATGGTATCGTACAATAGGATACGGTACGGTACGATATGATAGGGTACAGTATGGTAAGGTACAGTATGGTACAGTATAATACGGTAGGATAGGATACGGTACAGTACGATTGGGTAGGGTACGATAGGATACAATACGATAGAATATGGTACGGTAAGGTATAGTACGATGATAGGATACGATACGGTACAATAGTATAGGATACGGTGCGTATCCTATACTATTGCACCGTCTCACACCATCATTTAGTTTGTCACCCTGACACCTCATTTCCACATACATGACTGACATCTGTATATCTGTAAATATACAGACGATGCCCCCTAGGGTCCAATGCAAGGAACTGCACATTTTTACAGATTGATGAAAAGCTGATCAAGTACATTTGGCCACTGGGGAGAGGATAATCTTGTCTGCTTTTTGCCATTAAGCAGTTTGGAATATGTGCTTTTTGGAATTACAGAGATAAAGCAGGACTAATTTTGCATATCGATGAATAATTGTAGAAGTTGGCCAATTAGGAAAGCAGCGAGTATTTCATAAATGGACATATATATGGCATACAGGTGTATTAATGGTTATTGTTATTGTTTCAGTGGCGTTATTTGCACAATCATAGCTGCCATGTTCAGTTTAGATACTTCTTCTTTTTGCCTTTTTCTTACTCAGCAAAGACTTCCTTCTTGAATGTCTTGTCTGTTTGTTTCTGCTTTTGTCTTTTCTTTCTTAAAGACTAGTAAACATTGATCACAATAGTCAGACTATTTGGATCTACTTCTTTCACCCTGTTTGAAACTTTAAATAATAAATGCAAACATTTCAGGTGTAACATCATTTTGGTCCCACTAAGGCTCTGTCTGGTCTGCTCTCCCGTAAAGTGATTTTCACAGTCATCACTGTCATCGTCTCCGTGTCCTTGTCATCATCATTGTTCTTGTTTCTGTCTTTGTGTCTTTTGACCTTCACCATGAAGCACAGAAACATCCAAACTGGGTTAACTATTTATGAGTCAAAAATAAGGGGAAATGTGGGTTTTTGTCAGATTTTGTTAGTTTTTTTTTTTTTTTTTTTTGGGGGGGGGGGGGTTATAACCCTCTTTTGGACATCATAAAAGAGCACCAAAAATGGCCATGAAAGCATGTTTTCTTTTTTTTCCGTCACTAATAATTTCTCACTGGAACCACAGCTTCTGTTTCTGGACGTGCCAGTCCTAACACGCTAACACTGAAAGTCTGAGTGGATTTCACAGAAGCAGCATTACTGAATGATCATGATAAATACTGAGTGATCATTCATGTGATACTGCAGGAAATATATTTGCTCAAAGTGTAAACAATAATGGAAGTTGCTTTATTTTTAAGCATGCTCATGTTTCCAAAAGTGCCCATGTAATCTTCCAATAATGCAGCGTGGACCGGTGCTGCCTGCATTATGGCACACATCGTTCTCCTGTCACCTGTTTATGACCTCACCATTTGGTCTGAGATGATTGGTTGTGTGTTTGACAGTGATGTTCTGTTTGTCTGTTTCAGGCCAGAGCAGCCAGCGGCATAAAAGGGCTGTTTCACAGAAACCCAAAGCAGGCTTCCCTGGACAGCCATGCTGTTGCACAGCACAGCCGTAAGCACCCGTTTGGTGCCCACCTTCTGCGCCGCACTGCCAGTGCACCCACCAAAGGCCAGCCCAAAATCAAGAAGGGCTTCCCAGAGATCGACACCAAAGACTACAGCTCAGAGGGCGCCAGTGAGGAGCGAGAGTCCGAGGACCGGGACAAGGCCTCTGCTGCCGCCTCTCACCAGCCCACAACACCACAACACCGCAACGGGGAATCACTGGCATCCCATCAAGCCAAGGGCCCCTGGGACCGTCCTGACACCAATGGGGCTTTTCATCCTGAGGAGGGAAAAGGTAAGAGCCCTTTTGCTCAGCGACGGCCCATGAGCGAGCCTCTGAAACGGGCCAGTCGGCTCAGATTTCACGATCCACTGGATACGAAGCCAGGCGTGTTCGCCCGCGTCGCAATGAACAGCTCAGGCAGGGTGGGCATGTCCTCCAACTGCATCACGTGTGTGATCGGCACCAAGGAGAGCCCAGAGGGTGAGAGGAAGGGTCAAGTTAAAGAAAGGCAGGGATGTAAGCCCCAAATGTCAGAAGGAGAGAGACAAGAGAAAATTAACCGCCCGGCATCTGCAAAGAGACAAGTTCAGCCTGAGTCTGTCGCCAAACTGCAACCCCTTGCCACCCAGCCGGAGCCTCTGCAGACCCCTCCCCTCAAGTCATGCTTTGAGACCCAGTTCCAGTACTCGCCCCAGGCTATCCTCAGACCTGTCCCCTTCCCTAGAACCAGAGCCAGACAGACTCTAGGGGCCCAGCACATCCGGCCCCAGCCCAACGGCTCCCATGCGGGAAGTCGCTCCTGCAGCATCCCCCGCAGACGCTCCACAAACACGGTCACCCCGGCGCCCAGCCTCACACCAGACTGCAGGAGCAACCTGCGCTGGCAGCAGCCGACGCCCCCTAACTACGGCTCTATCTGTGGCTCGGGGATCGCCCTACTCACAAACAGCACTGACGGCCTGTCGCTCAGCGACAGCAGCAGCTGTGACAGCTTCTGTAGCCTGAGCAGCCTGGAGTCGCCTCCCATGCTGCCTCCTCGCTCTGTCCTTGACAGCCGTAAGAGAGCCGTGGGCACCCTGCAGAGGGAGATGAACGCCCTGTTTGCTCAGAAAATGGAAGAGCTACGCCATAAGTCCCCCATGTTCTTCGCCGGTAAGAATTATCAGAGGCAGAGGTAGCAGTGACCCTGTAGTGGCCGTAGTCGGCCTTTTACATACTCTAAAGTGTAGACTCCCAGTTAGCCTTCAAGACCAACAGTGTCCGGTAGCATCAGAATCAACCTGCGAAAGATCCCTCCCTAACATCCACGTCCCAGTCCTTTGAGAAAAACTAGAAGCCTTCCTTTCCATCCATACCAACTAGAGTCCTAGTTTAATCTTCTTTAACCCTCATTAATGATCTCTCAAATTAATTAACTCCAATTTTCCTCCCTGTGCCTTAAAAATGCGACTGATACCTTCTCCGTTCTTCACAGATGAAAGAAGTGGTAAGTTTCCAACTAAACAGAACTGATGTACCGGCACTAGTAGATGTGAATCCTTTCAGAAACATTATTACAGTGGACAAGGATGCCTTGATGCAGAAACGCCAAGCCTTGAAGCTTTGGCATATTCCTCGATGTTGGGCATTAATTTCAGTAGTTAAACTGCATTCTTAATTAACTTTATGTTAGCAGTAGTTTCTAAAGTTGGTAGCTTTCCAGCAGTGCAACCGTTTCATTGATAGGGGTGCTGTTCCATCCAAATAAAACCTTGTTTTCCAAAGAAAGAGCGGCAAATCTCTCTATCTAAGACAGTGTTACTCAACCCTGCTCAACCAAAGAGCCAAATTGTTGAAAAAAAATGCCTTCGCAAAAGCCACAGTCTAAATGGCGAAAGTGGCAAAATGGTCAAAAAGGGGCAAAATAGTGGCATAAAATGAGGGGAAAAGGGGCAAAATAAGCATACAATGGGTGAAAAGTGGCAAAAATGGATGCAAAGTCACAAACATGAAGTTACAGGTGATCGAAAAGCTGCAAAAAATAAGTGACTAGAATGGGCAAAAAAGCTGTAAAAGGGTGGGGAAAATGGGGAAAAATGGCATTTAATGGAAAAAATGGGCAAAAAATTGCAAAGAAGCAGGATAAAAGTGACAGAAAAAAAAGTATTTTTATTTATTTAATTTTATTTAACCAGGAAAACCTCATTGAGATCAAAAATTTGATAATTAAGTTTGACCATTAAAACCTACTGTATAAGTGTGGGAAACAAACTGATTAATGTGATGATTAATGGGTAATTTCTGAGGTCAGAGTTTCAATTTTTAAGGATTTCTGGGGAAAAATATTTCAAATTAAGACATAAAAGAGCCACAAATCATCACAAAAGAGCCACATGTTGAGAACCACTGATCTAAGACTAAACCTCTAAGCATGAGGAGAAGATGCAAGTCGTAGAAGAACTATATTTACTGTGGACTTTTACTTACATGGGATTTCTCATCCTGGATGTGTCCTGAATAAACGCTGGGTGGTTTCACATTAGAAACCTGGGCCCTGATTCCTGTAAAACTGACCCAAACTCTGGCTCATCTTATCAGAGTCAACAGTTGAAAATGTTTAATTTTAGGTAGACCTTAAACATTTCATTTAGTCTTTTATTACTATAAACAGTATGACATATCAGTGTGTTTTATACTTAAAGTCTTATGACCTAACTTGGTGAGCCAGCGAGTCACAAGGCTCTGACATCTTTCTTTGTCCAGGTGGAAACCCCTTTTCACATGACAGCTCTCAGAGGTGGTTCATTCACGTCTCAGCAGCAGCTGCTTGTTCCCCGTCAGCCTCTCTCAGTCGATCATGTGATGTTTATTGAGGGGGTTTAGGATCAGAATTTATGTGTTTGGGGGGGAAAAAGGATGCTTAGGGAGTTGAAGTTGAAGATTATTTGGCTCCAGTCCAGCAAAAATGTCCTGACATCTGTTAAGTCATGAGATACTGCTATCATATGACCGTCTCTTCTTTCCTGTCAGTGTAACACAAATGTTAATTTACAGGTTGAATTCCGAGCTAAAGATGCTTCTCTGTCCTGCAGCTTTGTCCTCGCCCTGTTTTCCCTCCTCTCTCCAGTTTTGCTAAACTCCTCTTTCCTCTCTGTCCCTTTTTTTGCACGCCTTCTCTGTTCCTAGTGCAGAATTGAGGGGATGACCAGAGCCAGGTAAACTGCATGCAAACCTCAGTCACATCCTGTGCAACTTCACCTTCACTTCACCCATCAGTCTCTCTGTCTCACCAGCCTGCTTCTCTCATGCCACTCTCACCTCTGGGCGGGGGTGGCTAGGGTTTGAGTACCATCTCCATTTTCACATTTGATAAAAATTTACTTGGGAAAGTCAGGGGAGCACCATGCATAATTCGTATTTTGTCACTGAGGGTGTGGGGAAGAACAAGATGTCACTGTTTGTTCTAGCAGATCATGATTATATGATTTTACTGCAACATTAACTCCATTGCATTTAAGATTGTGTTTCCAGAAGCGGTGAGCTTTGTGTGAAAGGGCTTATTAATATCATGAGATAACAAGAGCAGAATAAAATCTGCAGCAACAGTTGAAACAACAGTGTACAGCTGATTCTCCTGAATACTACATGAATTTTCACACATCTATAACTGTGTCCAAAGATAAATAACATATTTCTTCCATAATGAAGTGTATACAAAACATACAGTGCATTCAGAAAACAATCTCTCAGTAATCTCAGTAATCTACACTCAGTACTTCATTCTAGAAATTTATGCAGATTTATGAAAAATAAAAACTGAATTATCAGTGACTTAAGTGTTCAGACCCTTTACTCAGTGTTTAGTTGAAGCACCTTTGGCAGTAATTACAGCCGGTTCAGATCAGGGCTCTGGCTGGGCCAGAGTCGTCCCTTATCCTCTCCTGTGCTGTCCTGGCTGTGGTCTTAGGGTCACTGTCATGTTGGAAGGAGAACCTTCGGCCCAGTCTTAAGTCCTGAGTACTGTGGAACAGGTTTTAGTGGAGGATATCTCTGTACTTTAGTCCATTCAGCTTTCCCTCAACCCTGACCAGTCTCCCAGTCCCTGCTGCTGAGAAACACCTCTACAGCATGATGCTGCCACCACCATGCTTCACTGTGGGATGATACTGGGCAGGTGATTAGTGGAGCTTGGTTTCCTTCAGATTTAGAGTTTAGACCAAACAGTTCAATCTTGGTTTCATCTAGGGCTGGAAAATTAATCAAAAATCAGATTAAATTGCAACATGGCCTGCTGCATTTTACAAATCGCAGAGGGTGCAATATTTCTTTGACCTGAAATTTGTGTTAAAATAGCAATTTTGAACTTTTTTTGCAGCAGAGATGCTATGCATGACATATCATGCAATCATTCAACTGCCATATTTTGCAGAATAGTCTAAAAAAATCCTACCTTCATTTTTGTACTTTTTTCTTATTAAATATAAAAATGATAAAAACCCCTTTAATGCAACAATTATATCTAATTTACATTAAGATTTCAAATCATCAGAATTAGATCTTTTAAAAGATTTATTTTGGCATTTTTGTGCCTGTCTTTGACCAGTCCTCAGGCTGGACTGGAACCCAGGCGGTCCATGTACATGGGGTGCATCTTAAACCACCAGGCCATCTGCGTCCCAAATTAGATATTTCTAAAGAATTTTTCAGCCCTTGGTTAAGAATAAAAGAGAGTTAGGGAATATCGCATATCAAATCGCAATATTGTAAAAGAAAATTGCAATTGGATTTTTTCCAAAATCATTCAGCCCTAGGTTCATCAGACCAGAGAATGTTGTTTCTCACAGTCACAGTCTATTTTTTTTTTTTTTTTTTTAACTCCAAGCGGGCTAATACGAGTCGTCTATCTCTCCACTCTGCCATAAAGCCCAGATCAGTGGAGGGCGGCAGTGATGGTTGTCCTTCTGGAACTTTGTCCCATCTCCACAGAGGATCTCTGGAAGTCAGAGTGACCATCAGGTTCTTGGTCTCCTCTCTTACTAAGGCCCTTCTCGCCCGACAGTGACCAGCTCTATAAGAGTTCTGTTTGGTCCAAACGTCTTCCATGTGAGAATTCTGGAGGCCACTGTTCTGTTAGGAACCTTCAGAGCAGCAGATGTATATGTAGCCTTCCCCAGATCTTTGCCTGTCAACAGTCCGGTCTCTGAGCTCTGCGGCTCCTTTGACCTTTGACCCTTGGTTTCTGCTCTGACATAATTTTCAGCTGTGAGGCCTTCTATAGAGAGGTGTGAGCCTTTCAAAATCAGCTCAATCAGTTTAATTTTGCACAGGTGGACTCCAGTCAAGGGGCAGTAACATCCCAGCAAAGATCAGAGAAGTTTGATGAACCTGAGCTACATTTACAGAGTTGTTAAGGGTCTGAATACTGATCGGTTTAAATCTCTAAAAGGTGATATTTAATGGTCATTGAATTATGAAGATGGGGTTGGGTTAAATAAGTGCTTACTTTCTACTGCTCTGTTTCAGATATGCAGACCAATTTAGTGCATTTGACACTTGATTGCATTTTGTTTTTTGTTTTGCATAAGATTTTTGTGTGACCATTTTGCTCTCTCTTATACTTATTCAAAATAAATGTCACATTCCAATATAACCAGACACTGAATGTGTCTGCTAGAGGACGTATTTATCAACCATTTAGAGGAAAAAGTAAGGGGCTTAAATCCTGACATCATCTAGGGCTAAAACAGACCTGCATCCAGATCAGATCCCTAGGACATTGTTTTCTAACCAGTGCATAGATGTTAAATGTTTTGTCATCTTTCTCTCCACAGACTGTTCCTCAGTGCAGAGACCAGCTCTCCCTCCTCCATTTCTTGCACTAAACTCTGAAGAGGCCAGGAACCCACGACTCATCCGCTCCGTCTCCACTCCAGAAGAAAGCCTATCCTCCCATCACTCCTCGTCTCCATCACTGTCTTCAGCATCCACAGCAATAAAAGAAACCCCCACACTGACCGCTGCTTTCAGCGGGACAGTGGACAGCCCTATCAAGGTGATCAGTGAGCTTAAGGAACATCCCATCCTTCCCAGATCCTTATCCTCCCCTCCAAAGAACGCTGCTGAGAAAACTGTACCTTCACCGTGCAATCAAGAAGCCCAGACCAACAGAAGCACTCCTACACTCACAGAGCATGCCCCAGATCAGAGCAAGAACCAAGAAACTCTCACAGAGAAGAAAGAAGAGTTAAAGTCCACCGGCAGAACAGATCGTCCTGGTGCAGGAGAGCCTGCCATAGCTCCGGCTGCAAAGACAACCCCAGCCAGGAGAGCACTTTTCAGCAATCTGCCCTCACACGCACCAGTAAGAAGGGCAAAGAGCCAGGGTCATGTTCGGGTCGCTGTAGCCGATCAGGTGCAGTCAGCTGTACCAGAGGTCTGCACAGACGCCACCATGAATGACCGCCTGTGGAGCAAGCTAGAGCCAGGCAGCCACCGAGACAGCATGTCGTCCTCCTCCAGCATCTCATCCAGTGACACAGTCATTGACCTGTCACTGCCTAACCTCGCCAGGAAGAGCCTCACCAGCCTGCCCGCCTCCAACAACACCCGCGACCCCCAGTGGGCTAACTGTCGCCACTCAGCGCTGGTCTCCTACGACACCCTGCGAGTCAGCAAGAGCAAATCAAACCCTAACCTTCAACATAGTGAGAGTGACACAGATGAGCTCAAGCCACGCCCCCTACGGGAAGCTCCTCTGGACTCACCCGGCGGACTGACTCAGAGGAGGCACACCTGGAGCCGGCTCTACATGGAGGGGCTGAAGCAGTCTTCATCCAGCAGGCCGCCCACTGCAGCAGCAGCCTCCATGTCCAAGAGCCTCGGTGATCTGACCTCTGACGACATCTCCTGTAACTTTGACAGCAAGTACCGCAGCATCAGCCGCAGCTTCATAGTCCGGCCCAGCAGGGATCAGCTCCGCAGAGGCAGCCCCCACAGACCTCGGGCTCCCAGCGACCTCACAGAACAACTACGGAGGCTGACTGACGTGGAGCCGCTGACCGCCAGCGACTTCACTAAAACCAAAGCTGCAGAGTCACAGGAGGAGCCAGAGGAGGAGACCCTGGTGAGGAGGACCTCCTCCAGGAGTCAAAGCCGAGTTCGCTACATCGCTAACAGGGCAAAGAAGGCCCAGGAGAGGCAGAGGCTCCAGGGCCTGGTCCAGGGACGGAGTGCTAGCTTTAGCCTCTCTGGTAGCATTGGCGGTGGGAGTCCCATCGAGGAGCGGGGGAATCCTGAAGGAGCGTGTTGCGTGGCCCGGAGCCCCTGCAGCAGCCAGGACCTGCTGAGTCAGCTCGCTCCCCTCGGCACCCCCTCCCCGAGACAGTCCCATTCCTCCCCAGACCCTGAAAACAGTGAAGTCTTTTTCATGCTCAAACTCTAAGAACTGGCTGACTTGGAACTGAGCGTGAGAGACACAGCAAGAAACTTGTTTGGAATACAGTCCCACTTCTTTTTTCCAAGTAGAAATCTTTTCTAGAAAGTGTTGCATATCTTGTGGAATATCTCACAAAAAAAAAATGGTTCTCAAAGCAGATTGTTGGGATGCTTCAGAGAAACTCTTCCACTGAATCAGTCCTCCATCAACAGTCCATCCATTCTTTGACCTGTGCACTCAGAAATGGTTTTGTCTTTGTCTTGGACCGACTGAGGCATTCTTCTCAAAGCAGCCTCTTCAGCTGTCGTCTGTTTGCACCAAATGTTCGATTAATGACCATATTCCCATGGCAGCCGAGACCCTGTGACGTCCCACTCAGTGTGGGAAACCCTCATTATCACATTTATATTCCAGGTTGTTTGTCATACAGACAGCAAGATTCTGACAACTGTCTTTATTTGACTGATTCCTGACTGACAAGAGACGACAAAGACAACAGAGACTGAAAATCCAGAAAGAGATCTGACCACATTTCTTGTCAAGTAAAGAAAACACCAGAGCCTAGGATAATTTAAACTAAAGATGAAACTTTAATAGTGCAGGGTTGTTGTAAATTTCCATTTTTTTCTCTCTGCTTCATCTTTGATGCAGCTTTGTGCCCGTTTTTCCATCAAGGGATGGTCTGACAAATTTTCCTGTATCCAAGAAATAGGGATGCATGATACTGGAATTGTCCTGATATCCTAAATGCAGATATTTACAGATAAATTTAAGCCATCTCTGATATGTAAATATGTAGTTCAGTCTTGAAAACACACCTCAAAGTTCAAGGTAGAAAAATAAAGTGAACTTATACCTACACAAATCTGATAACTGCAGGTTTATTGATCATATATGTCGGCAGAAATGTCCACATTGACTATTTGATCTAGTATCTGCCAGTACCAATATTATAATAGGGAAGCAGTATCATAATACAGATAGTAGGGGTCGACTGATTGCTGGCCCCGCTGGTTATTGATCATTTGGCTGATTATTGGCATCAGCATTTTATTTTACCCATAATTGTTAAAGTTAATTAACCAAAAAGTGTGCTACTTGAGCTCCACTGGAGGTGTGTCTTCCTTTTGGTGTCATTTTTATTCTCCACTGTCTTACAGTATGTCCTGCATATATTACCGTCTGATTGGCTAAATGTCACATGAGTTCTAGCCAATCAACACTTGAGCCTGAGTGCCACTGACACAGGAAGCGTATAGAATCACTTCCTGTTTTCCAGCTTCTACTGTGTTGCTTTTCTTATGCTAATAGAGCTCACGCAAAGTTTTTCAATTATTTTAAGATCATGCAATTTTATTTTTGCCATTAAGTACATTTTGTACATCATAATAAATAAATAGGGGTTCCTAATATCGGTTATCAGTATCAGCCCTGAAAAAACTGATAATGCTTGACCCCTTATATAGTGCATCCCTACCAGGAAGGATAAAAAATTTAAACTGCATTAAAGCTAATACCCCTAATGTTGAGGTTAAGACTACTGCTCTGCACCCCCTGCTGTAAACATCATATTTTTAGCAAGCTAATTTGTGGCTACAATAGATAAGTGCATCAAAAAGAGCTTCTTTAATGATCAGCTGACATTCCTGATTTTAGAAGAATGAGAAATCAAAGTTATATGACCATAGAGCAGAAAAGCTAATGCTGTAAATAAACATACTTCCAGTGAGTTTTATTTCAGGCTTAAACAAATATGTTCAAATAAACACTAAAAACTTTTGTCATAGCTGTGATTATCCACCATAAAAGGAATGTAGGGCGTGGCTAAATGCTTATTAGCTGCACTCTGATGGTAGTTCATGGGTTATCACACGTTTGAATTTGGAATATGTTCCGATCCCTCTTTTAAGATATGATATGTAGAAATTCTGCAGTGAAATATCAATATTTAACATTCTTATGTTTAAGTCATTTAAGTTGAGGTTTAACAGTATATCTAATATTTCCTAAAGATTTCAAAGACTAAAAAATACTTAATATAATTAAAAGGGGACGCGTCTTATCAGGGAGGTTGCCATAGGCTGCAAGTTTGATGCAATGAGGACTGTATTGGATAATAACATCATTTCATAAGGTGTATTCTCTAAAAAAGAAAACTGTTTTCATTCATAAATTTCTTTTAATTAAGGATAAATGCATTAAAAACATCACTTCCACGTTCGTGCTGGAAGTGGTCCCAGGATGCACGTACACTCAGGTGTTGGTTCCAGTGCTCATGTGCATTCTTGAACTGCTTCCAGCACGAACATGGAAGTGCCTTTTATAGTGCATTTCTCTCAAATTACAAGGAATTTATTATTGGAAATAAAATGTTTGTTTTCTGTTGTCAAATGTCACATGAGTTCTAGCCGATCAACACTTAAAGGGGACATATTTTACCCTTTAAGTTTATGTTGTTCTCAGAGGTCCCCAAAACATTCCTGCAAAGTTTTGAAGTTTTGACATTTGACAAGAGAAAACAAACATTTTATTTCCAATAATAAATTTCTTGTAATTTGAGAGAAATGCATTAAAAACATCACTTCCATGTTCGTGCTGGAAGTGGTTCCAGAATGCACATGAGCACTGGAAGCAACACCAGAGCGTACGTTCATCCTGGGACTGCTTCCAGCACGAACATGGAAGTGACTTTTTTAGTGCATTGATCCTTAATTGAAAGAAATTCCTGAATGAAGAGAAACAGTTTTCTTTTTCATAAATACACCATATCAAGTGATGTTTTTATCCAATACAGTCCTCAATGCACTAAAAACGTCACTTCCACATTCGTGCTGGAAGCGGTCCCAGGATGCACGTACGCTCAGGTGTTGGTTCCAGTGCTCATGTGCATTCTGGAACCACTTCGAACACAAACATGGAAGTGCCTTTTTTAGTGCATTTCTCACACATTACAAGAAATTTAGCAATGGAAACAAAATGTTTGTTTTTTCTTTAGTAAATACGTATTTTATTGAATCCTCAATTGAAAACAAGAAGTGAACAGCAAAGATGGGCAGCGCTGGTCTGGTATTGTTTTGTTTGAGAGCCCCCCTGGTGGTGCAATTTAATATTCTATGAGTTTAAATATTTAGTATTCACTGTTTTGCAGCTGCGTGTCAATCAGGAAGAGATAATAACCAAAATCCCAGCGTTTATGACAAACAATCAGGAATATAATTCACAGTAGAATTTGAGTTTCCCTCCATCATGTGTGTGATTAGATAAATAATAATTTTAGAGGCTGAATGTAGGTGTTTTTATGTGAAGTGTGCTCCAATCTCACTCTGGATTTTTAAGATTTTCATCCTCTTGTCTCTTTTCAATCAGGATGTGTGAAATTAAAGACAGTGTCAGCGTTTTTATGACTTATAACCTGAAAAATAACAGAAACATTTCAGCGTGAGGACACAGGAGTGTGGGCTCTGTGGGAGTTTGGTCTATTACCAGAATGTATTTAGTCAAAGTCCCTGGAGTTTTTTAAATAGCTCTTTACTGTTGTTTACTCTCATGTTGGAGTATTTTCTTTTTTTACCTTGACTTGAGCATCACGTAGCAAACAATCACAGCTAGAGAGCCAGATTTTAACGACCTATTCTTTTTTTTATTTACCTGATCTGTACTACTTTTACCTGAGTTTTAAATTAGAGACTTTATATCAAGGCTTTATTATCAGTAAATCCATCTCCTAGCAATATTTTGAAAATGATGGCATGGTATCGTATTGGCGATAATGTACAGTTTGTTGCTTAAAGCTGAGGCTCTCCTTCTGTCTTCGCTAAAGAATTTAAAGGAATATTTCTACAAGCAGGACAAAGATCTTGATTTTTAGCGTTCCATGTGTAGTGTTTATGTTGTAATTTGACCAAACTGCCAATATTTTGCTGACTTCCTGCTCTGTGGCATGTCACAGCACTGAGATCGTGTACTTTTAAAGCCGTGGTAGACGACTCCATACCGAGTTTAGCCTTTTTTAGTCGACTGCATGTCTATAATGCACTGTAATGTTTATCCTGAGGCTGTGCTTTATTACAAAGAGACTTTTTACATGATTTGTTAATCCTCCAAATGTCTATTTTGGATCATCTGATGGTCACAGGAGCATCAAGTCTTGTGCTCATTGGTCCGTAGTCTAAAAAGAAGATGAGATGATCCGTACTGAAGCACGTTTATTCGTCGGCCTGCTGTAATGTTTGCACTGCCATGCCAGTTGTTTGTGCAAAATTTTAGGGACAATATTTAATTCAAACTGTGTAATTATGAGCTGAATAAATCTCCAATGAATATTATTGCTTGTTTCACAGCTCATTTCTTTCCTGAACGTGTGAGCAGCTGCGTGAGCTCTCAGACAAAGCCGAGTCGTTAAAGTGAGCCTTATACAAGCTGACATGTAAAGCCTTTGGCCTCGGTTTTGGCAGACTCTGCCTGGACTCTAATTATGGGCTCTGCTTGGGTCTGTGTTTACCAGCCATCACCTCTCCCAACCTCTTTGGCTGAAAAAAAATCCTTCAGACCCCCTACAGGAAAGGACAATGTTCCAGAACAAAGACATGAAGAGACGACAAGCTGAACCAGTCAATGACAGAGAGAAAAACATCTTTTCAGGGTCGCTTACCGCCCTAGTTTATGTATTTAAGGATAGAATTTAGACTTTCTAAGAACTCTGAAGGAGGTGTTTAGAGTAAAAAACTGTTCAAAACGATGCAGGTGTTAAATTATTCCCTAAAATACTCCAAAAATATTCAGCAATTTTCTTACAAAGCATGAACAGAGATTTATATTTGTGCAAAGTGGTCATCGTTAATGCTTTGTGTGGATGGGCCTCAGTTTGTAATGGAAATGCTTTGGTATCTGACAGACTGCACATGGAGGCGGTCTGGGACCCTTTATCTGGGTAGCTTAGGTTGTGTAGCAGCACTCGTACTAGCATGCTTTAAAGACCGCCCCATCAACTGACCTAATGTGTGCTATTCTGGCAAAAAACATAAAGCTTGGCTTTGTTTATGTCATTCCAGCTGCAGCCTCTGGTAACCAGTTCCTGCCACTGGTAACCTATTTTTGCTACTTTTTAACCCCTTTTCACCAATCAAAACGACCATTAATGCATCTTTTTTGCAACTCGTAACCCATTTTTGCCACTTTTTGCATACGTGTACTTGTCACCATTATTTCTGCCACTTTCTGGTGAAGTTTAACCTGTAAGCCATTGTTGGCACTTTTTAGCTGCTTTTCACCATTGTTTTCTGCCACTTTTTTTCAAAGGTTTGCCCTGTGAGCCATTTATGCCACTTTTTATCCCCTTTTCACAATTTTTTTCCTGCGATTTTTTCCATATGTATGCCCTTTAAACCATTGCGGCCACTTTTTAACTGCTTTTCACCAATTCCTGTAAGCCCATTTTTGTCCCTTTTGCCTTTCTTAGCTGATATCTGCTGCTGTAATCCCATTTTTGCCACTCTGTAATACTAATCAGCATTTTTCAGTCATTTTTTAACCAATGTTCAGCTTATTTTTGGCCTTTTTTACAGTTATTAAAGTAATTTCCCCTTAAAGTTATTGTTTTTTAAAATTCTTTCTTTCTTTTTTTTCTAGCATCCTGACGTTTGTGCACATCAGCTTAGCAATTAAGTCTGACATGACTGTCCTAATGGTTTATATCCTTGTATCCATTCACATTCTTAGCAATACAAAAAGGGGCAATAAGTTTTAAGAAAAGAGGTTTACATTTTGAAAAACAGTTACACCGCACAACAGCATACGTAAGTAAATAAAAAAATCTTGCTTTGATAAGACTGCTTATTCAGATTAAAAATAAAATATGGTTATCACAGATGAACTTTTCCTGACCTCCATGGACCCCCTTTGTCTGGACTCCAGAAAACTCTCCTCTTTGTCCCCCCTCATGTGCGGCCTTGCTCTGTTAGGGCAGTGACGGGAATTCCAGCTCATTTTAGAGATCTGAATAAATTAACTCAGTAACATGAGCTGGTTGTTTAGCTCCATAAATGATCTGGTATGAATGTGTCAGATAAAGTGCAGTCACTCTGACAAATGCAGCATGTACAGAAGGTCAAAGGTCTTCCCCTTGTGCACACTCAAGGACAGCACTATCGGTGAGACTTCATACAAATGTTTTCTGTTAATGATAGCATCTAAATGCATTCATGCATGCCGCTGAGGAAGCCAATGATATTCTGTTGGCATCTGCTGATTTTCAAAAAGTTGAGTAATTCTGCCAAAAATAGCCTTAGGGGAGAGTGGGGTAAGATGAGCCAGTTTAAACCTCTGCTGTCCTCAAGGTCAGGAAAAATGAGACGAAGTAGAATGAAAACATGAGTCTATTTTTTAAAGCTCTCTGCTGTCAAATGGAATGGATGGAGCATGAATCTTTAACCAAGCTGTCGTCCTGTAGCACAGCGTGTCCCAGGTACGAGGTAAGTTAATGCGTCATTAGAAGAAGCCAATCCAGTTTCTCAAGATGAACACCATACATCGAGATGCTGATATTCTTTACACTGAAACGCATTTATTATCATACTAAATGAATGAATGTTGAAGGGCAGGGGTGTCAAACTCAAGGCCCGGGGGCCAAATCTGGCCTGTGATACTGTCATACCCGGCCCACAAGATCATATCATATTTTTATTATAACCGGCCCACCAGTATGAGGGCTGCAGATTTCCTGCAGTATAAAAATATAAACATAACCTCGATGATATCTAATATCCCTAAGTCATAAAAATGTGAAAAAAATAAAAAGTGAAAATAATTAGATAAAAAGATATATGGGAAAAGAAATTCAATTGAGTTTTTATTTCATAGTTTAAAATTTTCTGATTACACAATTATGACTTCAATCTAATATTTGGACTTTTTCATATTTTGACATATTACACTAAGTATTTTGACTTTATCTAATATTTTGGCTTTTTTAATTTATAAATTTTGACTTCTCAATTTGTTATTTTGCCTTTAAAGGTGCTCCATTCTAAATTGAAGTCATATTTTTGCCTTAAAAACATGGTCGTGACTTTCTTTTTTAAATATTTGTCATTTAAAAGCATTATTTTAACATCTAATTTCGTGTTTTAACCTTTTGCACTAATAACTTTAACGTTTTATCTCATATTTTAACCTTTTCAATTTATTATTTGGACTTTTATCTCACATTTTTTACTTTTAGGTTCACATTTTTAAATTTTGAATCATATTTTTTTGCTTTAAAACATGATCATGACTAATAGATTTGACTTTTTATCTCAGATTTTGAGTTTTTTAACTTACCATTTTGACTTTTTACATCTTAAAATCATTTATCATCAGTGCTATTTTTTTCCCCATAGTTTATTACTGGTGTAAATCAGGTTGACAGTTAAATGTGGACCCTGTCAGGCCCTCAGGTCAGACCTTTATTCAGAATCCGGCCCCTGCTGTGAAAGGTCATATTTTGACCTTTTCAATTCATGATGTTGAATTTTATCCCACATTCTGTCCTTTTAACCTAGATTTTTAATCCATTATCTTGACCTTTGAAAACTCTGTTAAAAATTTTAAACAAGTGATTTGAATTTTATCTTGTATTTTTTCCTTTTAAACTCATGATATTAACTTTTTATCTCACATGTTTACCTTTTAAACTCAGAATTTCTGGTTTTAAATGATATTTTTATCTTTTAAACTCATGATTTTGAATTTTATCTCACATTTTTTGTCCTATAAAACTTGTGATTTCAAATTTCTATTTAATATTTTTGCCTTTTAAAAACTTTATTTTGACTTTTAATTTCATGCTCTGACCTTTAAAATGAATGAGTTTGTCATTTTACTATAGACTTCCTTCAAATGTATAATTTTACTTTTTTGAAACTCAAAATCATCGTCCATCAGTTCTGTTTTTTCATATTTCATTAGTGGTGAAGATTATGTTGACAGTTTATGATTAAATGTGGACCCTGTCAGGCCCTCAGGTTAGACCTGGATCCAGAATCCGGCCCCTGCTGTGACTGAGTTTGACTCCCCTGTCGTTGGGTTTCCATACATTAGAGAATTTTCAATCGTTTTTTTCAGGCACACACCCCCAACAACTGAAAACAGCTTACGACCCATTTTTGGGCCTCGACCCACGAGCTGATAACCACTGCTGCACAGTGGAGCGTAGTCTGACCTACATACAGCTGAAGAAAGTGTTCCTTTGCTGTGATTGGTTTATATGTGAATGAGTGATGTCATCAGTGCCTCCTCTCAGCCCCACTTTAACGGATTTTCCCCCTTTTAGATTAGTTTCTGAGTCAGGTTAAGAACCTCATACAGGTCAGGCTCTTCTCCTAACTTTAACCCTTGAACCCCCATCATCCCCACAGCTGAAGAATAGCCGCTGCCCCTGTGTGTTTTCTCAGGACTCTGATTTGTCCGTCAGACTCGCCGCTCTCTGACGGCCACCTCTGGCGATCTGTCACACGCTGCCAGGCCTCTTCCTGGCTCTGTGAGACTTTGTGAAGCGCGACATGCTCATTTTAGCGCCACAGACTCCTCTCCAGCCAGCACACAAACACAAAAGACGGCTTCATTAGGATTCTGAGAAAAGCACCGAGTCCCTCTTAAAGCCGTATTTATCCGGACAGTTTGGCACGGCTTGGCCTCTCAACTGCAACCTCCAGGCCCCGTCTAACACTTCAGGCCTGAGAGAATGTTTTTGTCTCACCCAGTGAAAGCAGCCTCTCCTTTCACCATGAAATCACTGCCTGTTTTTGAAGGGTTTGTGCAAATAAACTAGTTAGGCTGCCTGACCAATGGAGGAGTTTCACTAAAAAAACAGATTTTATCTCACTTCTGTTGATTTCCGTCAGTGTGGGTTAGAATCCATCAGTGTTTCAGCCCCTAAGGAGATCAGTATTGATGTGTTTTATTCTTATTTTCATGCTAAAATGATCAGATCCCCATGGAGAAGGCAGGGGGTTTTCAGTAAATAAGCTGAGTTTGACAGTCATGGAGGTGTGATTCTGCATACAAGGAAGGGTTTTCAGTTTTACAGAATCTGTATTACAGATTAAAAAGTCAAAGAAACCACCAAAAAAAAAAAATTCTAATTTAACAGTTTTAGAACAAAATCGTGATGTCTTACCTCTGTGATTGAGCTCAAAGAAACTCTGATAAAAGAATAAAAATACTCAGTGATGTAAAATAAGTCCACTGCTCCTAAACGTCTCATTTCTTTAGAAACTCAGTCAGAAGTGATCTGAACCTTGTGATATCAAACATTTATATTTTCCTGTTCATTTACTTCCTTTAAGATCCACGAGATCTTTGGTAGTTAAAATCACATCATGGTTGTGCAGATGGTCTAGTGGTTTGAGGCGCGCACTGTGTACGTGGGCAGCCCGGGTTCAGATTCGGCCTATGGCCCTCAGTCTCTCCCACCATCACTCCTGTTCCAGGTCTATCCACTGTCCTCTTCTATAAAGGCCCCCAAAAAATCTGAAATGGGCCCAGGCACGGTACGGATGGCCTAGTGTGAGTGTGCCCTTATTGTTACCTCCGCCAAGGAGGTCATGTGATCGGCAGGGTTTGTTAGTTTGTTCGTTTGTTCGTTTGTTAGTTTGTTAGCAACATAACTCAAAAAGTTGTGGACGGGTTTTGATGAAATTTTCAGGAAATATCAGAAATAGCATAAGGAAGAACTGACTAGATTTTGGGAGTGATCTGGATCACCGTCTGGATTCAGGATTTTTTTTAAGGATTCTGTACTATTGGGAGATAGGGCTAATGAAGGAGGTCTGTGCTGTTACCACTTTACACCAGGAGATGGCAGACATGAGTAACTTCAATCCCAGCAGCATTTTGGGTGTGTTTCTATTCAAAGTTCTGGAGTTTATAGAGTTTGAAATTTGAATTTTTTGAATTTTGTTCTCATTCTGTTTTTGAAAGGTCAGATCCTGATGATCAGCTGACTAAAGGTCAATGATGCTCCGACCTCTGTTTGGACAGAAGCTGAAGCTTCAGCAGGAGCTGACCTCACTGATCTACTCGCACTTTTTATCTCCTGCCTTGAACTTTTTTCTAATCATGACTTTTTTTCCTTGTTTAATATCACGTCCCACCTTGTTAGGGACTCAGTATTCTTGCATAGTCAAGTGTTAAATTTGTTACTATCATCATTATTTAAGCGTCTACTTTATTGTGTAAGAGCTAAACACTCCATGTGTACCTGTTTCTGATAAAATCAACATTTGAACTCCTTTGTTTGTTACTTGTATGAAAGCATCTATCTTACCAACAACCATCTTACACCACAGCTCTGTTAGGCCACTAAAGTTGGCGACAACTACCTAAGAATCTTTGGGGGCCTCTAGAGATGTCAGTCTCTGTGGCCAAGAGGAAGAGAGGTCTGTCTGGGAGTCTGAAGGTCGCAGGTTCAAATCTTAATACGGCTTTGACTCCAAATAAAGAAGAGAAAACCTCTGGAAGACCAAAGAAAGTGTCTGTTTCTGTAGTCTAGTGAGGTAAAGGATTGCTTGGGACTTCTGAGGTTGCTGGTTCAAGTCTTACCATAGTTTGGTCAGTTTTCAAGATTTGAGTCTAAAGTGAGAATGTAAAAACCTCTGGAGGACTTCAGCAAGTGTCTTTCTCTGTGGCCTTGGGAGAGAGTGGGCTGCCTGGTATTCAGGAGGTTGCTGGTTCAAGTCTTCCCATGGCTTGATGACAACTTGAGTTTAAAGTGAGAAGGGGAAAACCTCTGGAAGTCTAGGGGTGGAGGTTGTGAATTTTAAAGTCCAACATCCCAAATGAAGAGGATAAAAGCGCCAGGAGAAGATCCTCCAGTGTGAAAGGTACCGGTGGTGCAGTGGGTTTAGCACGCTCTCAAGCACCCAAGCGGGCACGAGCACCTGTGGCGGGAGAGGCTGGGGTTTGGAACTCAGTGTGGCCGGTACCTGGATCGAGCAGTGCCCTGTGGGATGGGGTCAGGGGGGGCCGTGTCCCCCCTGGCGTTCTGTGACATGTATCAGCAGGGGTTATGAATTTTTTTTTTTTTTAATTGTTAACTTGTTGTCACCTACTCCATTTGTCTTCATTGTCGCCAACAATATCTTGGGCAACAACTGTAGTTGCCTTGGAATATAGTCATCGCTAACTTTGGCCACCTACTATAGTCCTCACCTACTATAACTATAGTCAACTATAGCTAAAAGACTAAAGAACTACGACTATATTCTAAGGCAACTACAGTTGTCGCCTAAGATAGATTTGGCAATCAATGATGTCTATCAATAAGTTAACAACTTTTAACTTTTTTCATAACCCCTGCTGATATGTGTCACAGAACGCCAGGGGGGACACAGCCCCCCCTGACCCCATCCCACAGGGCACTGCTCGATCCAGGTACCGGCCACACTGAGTTCCAAACCCCAGCCTCTCCCGCCACAGGTGCTCGTGCCCGCTTGGGTGCTTGAGAGCGTGCTAAACCCACTGCACCACCGGTACCTTTCACACTGGAGGATCTTCTCCTGGCGCTTTTATCCTCTTCATTTGGGATGTTGGACTTTAAAATTCACAACCTCCACCCCTAGACTTCCAGAGGTTTTCCCCTCCTCACTTTGAACTCAAGTTGTCATCAAGCCATGGGAAGACTTGAACCAGCAACCTCCTGATCACCAGGCAGCCCACTCTCTCCCAAGGCCACAGAGAAAGACACTTGCTGAAGTCCTCCAGAGGTTTTTACATTCTCACTTTAGACTCAAATCTTGAATACTGACCAAACTATGGTAAGACTTGAATCCACAACCTTCAGACTCTCAGGCAATCCTTTACCTCACTAGACTACAGAAATGGACACTTTCTTTGGTCTTCCGGGGGTTTTCTCTTCTTTATTTGGAGTCAAAGCTTGAAATTTGACAAAGCCGTATTAAGATTTGAACCTGCGACCTTCAGACTACCAGACAGACCTCTCTTCCTCTTGACCACAGAGACTGACATCTCTACAGGCCCCCAAAGATTCTCCTTTCTTTCTTTGGACTCAAACCTTGAAAACTGACAAAGTGTTAAGAAGTGCTAAAACATGTATTTCCTGCCCTCGCCCATATATGGTAAAAGTGACATCACAGGGTAAAAAAATGGTCCAGGTGCAAATGTACAGCCCCAACTCTCTATTGAAGCCCAGAAACCAGAAAATGCATAATTCATGCCTTAGTGGCGTATGGATCAAAAGAAGTGGTTTGAATGGGTTTGAATGGGGACTTCTTGCACAGCAGGGATATGACGCTATAAAAAAGGTTTATTTTATTTATGTTGGGCTGATTGTTGTGGCTGGGACAGAATTTTGAAAATTGTGCAAAAATGAACAAAAAATACAATACATGATAATATTAATGTGAAAGAGGACAAAGTTTTGTTAAAAATTACCAACTAAGTGTGCATTTTTGGTACAAGGGGTACCAAACAAACAACGATAATAATAATAATAGTAATAACTTTATTTGTATAGCACTTTTAAAAACATGGGTTTACAACGATGGCCTGTTTATTGTAGATTATCACCCCACAAACCCCAGTACCAGCCCAGTCTCTGAACCCTCAGAGAAATCATTTTAATCAGGAAGCCAGCATCACAAACGGATGTTTAAAGTTATTTTGAGAGGAAAAACCAGGAGTTCACATTCAGATCCTCTGTTTCTGAATGAAACTGTGGAGCTGAATACTTGAAGACCCGTGTTTCTGTTGTTAAAGGGGCCCAGAAGATTTTCTGGTTTCAGATTTTGCCGCAGAAGTTTAAGAAAAGCTGAGAAGCACTCCAGAACGAATCCCTTCCTCTGACTCCCTGGGACCCCCAGTCTATCCGTCTGTAAGCTCATTTCACCCCCCTCCACCCCTGCTACCCCCCACCCCCTTCTGTTATGTAATCTTACAAAAACAAGTTCAGCACCACTGGGTCATTAAATCTTGGCCAAAACAGACCTCCTGACCCCAAAAACAACTAGAAAAACATGAATAACAGTCCACGTTAATTCTGATTCCATATTATGATGAGACTTGTTCTGGTAAATGATGGGCTGATGGGTGTGAAAAAATAAAAATGAACATCTTTCATAAAAGCCTGAATATGTTAGGGTTGCAAAACTCTTTCCTGGAAGCTCATTTAGCAGTTAAAATGTGATATCTTCTAAAAGCCTGCCCAAAAATCCCAGTCTATTCTCCCCTGAGGTTCATATCTCCTCCCCCCGTGCTCCCCCATATAAACCCCCACTACATTGTTCTGCACATAGGCCGTCCCTCTGCACAGCAGCAGCACTTGTGATTATCTGACCCAACGTTCTGGAGTCGTCTCTCCAACAGAAGTTCAAGTTTTAAATTCCTGCTTCATCAGAGGTAAGGGCGGCTTTTTAACACCACAGTGTGAGTTTTTAAACTTATATTTAATCTAGCATCACTGAACGTAACATCTTGATGATCTCTTTGATATTCAGAGTAATAATCATGCTGATGACATGTTTTTAGGCCTGTGGCGTCATGACAAGCTGCTTATTGTTGGTGTTCTGTGTGGCAGCTCTGACAGTATGGGACGTCACTGCAGGTAAGGCTCAAACACACCTGCCTCTGCAACACCTGCAGGACTATTAGACTCCATATATCAGGGGTGTCAAACTCAAGGCCCGGGGGCCAAATGTGGCCTTTGCACAGTTACACCTGGCCCACAAGGCAAGGTCATATCATATTCTTATCATAACTGGCCCTAAAACATGAGGGCTGCAGACTTCCTGCAGTATAAAAATGTACACTTAACCTCGATGAGATCAAATATCCTTAAGTCATAAAAATGTGAAAAAAATAAAAAGTGAAAATTATTAAATATGAAAATATATGTGGGGAAAGATATTCATTTAAGCTTTTATTTCATATTTTAAAATTTTCTGATTGCACAGTTATGACTTCAGTCTATTATTTGGACTTTTATTTCATATTTAGACATTTTACATGTATTATTTTGACTTTACCTAATATTTTTGCTTTTTCAATTTATTATTTTGCCTTTAAAGGAGCTCCATTCTAAATTTCAAGTCATATTTTTGCCTTAAAAACATGATTGTGACTTTCTTTTTTAAATATTTGCCTTTTTAAAGCATTATTTTAACATCTAGTTTTGTGTTTTGACCTTTTGGACTAATAGGTTTGACTTTTTATCTCAGATTGAGTTTTTTTAACATATCATTTTGACTTTTTAAATCTTAAAATCATTTATCATTAGTGCTAATTTTTCCCCATAGTTTTTTACTGGTGTAAATGAGGCTGACAGTTAAATGTGGACCCAGTTAGGCCCTCAGGTCAGACCTTAGTTCAGAATCCGGCCCCTCCTGTGACTGAGTTTGACACCCCTGCCATGTTTGAAGGATTGAAGAGAAGGATCCATGCTTTAGTTGTAGAAGATTCTCTTTATGGACAAACTGATGCACTTGACCTCACCTCCTTTGGCTTTCCTTCAGAGATGAGCACAGAGCGACAATAATCAGTGTTACTTCTGTCTAAAATCGTGTAAAGTCTCATATTTATTCATCAACCTTGGCAGCCAAAGGGAAAATCTGAGTTTTAATTCTGCAAACTGTTCTCTTGTTTTCATACGTGGATTTTTCCACCAGAATGTCTACTGACTAAACCTTTTTATATATTTTTCATTGAGTTCTTCCATGAACTTCAATGTTTCCAAAACCAGAGAAATTCTGTGTTTTTTATGGATGTAAGAGTCCGTGTCTTGTCAAAGCAGCGGCCATGATGGAGCCACAGTCACAGACTGGATGTTTATCACTGCTGTAGAAACTCCAGATTGTTGTGAAAGACTAAAACAGAGCTGGAAGGGCCGCTCTGTTGCTGTACCTCATCTGTGTTTTTTGCTGCTTACTTGTGTTGGACCATGGCCATTCTCTGACATCAGCAGCGCCCCCCTTTAATGCTGAACCACCCCCCTTTTGGCCCCCCTAACATTGTGGTCCCACTAGACATTTAAACACTGAGTATTGAGCTGCACAGAATAAGGTGTATTTACCAGAAGGGTTAGGGTTTGCAACAGCATCTTTCCTGCACATCATTGCTCATCCAGTCTGCCTGCTGGGCCGGCCTCAGCGTACTGGTTTAGCTAATAACTGGTGCTAGCTTGGATGATGTTTATTCTGGACTCAGTCTGGCCCTGACATGGCGCTGATGAGCCTGGAGTGGGCCACCTTCCCTCTGTCACATAGGCTTTTGGTGCCTGCTGGACTGTTGGGTCTTCAGTGGCCGTCTAGTCTGGAACAGAATCCATGATGACGACTTTAGCTCTGTTTGCATCCAGCAGCTCATGGAGTCTTGTTTTGTGTTTTTAAAATGTTGGAGTAGGTGGAGAAGGAGCTCCCACATGTGGCTATGCAGAAATAAACGTCCCATTAAATACAGGAGCAACTACTCATGGCAAACCTAAAAAACAAAAATATCTCATAAACCACCCGTGGTTTCTAACCCAGACTTTGAGAACGATTGAGCTGTGGTTCTCAAGGTGGGGGTCAGGACCCTCCGCGTGGTCATGAGACCCAGAGAAGCTTCAGGTCCTCCAGGTACTGTGGGGATCCCTCGTCTCTGGCACCTTTATTTGGGGGGTGCAGGCTGAACAGTTTGAGAGCCCCTTCCCCAGAGGAGCTATACGGCTACCTGATGTGTGAGATGTAAACTTCTAACATGGACACAGTGTCTATGGTGATAATTCTGAGCTCATAAGTGATTCAGTAAACATCAGGACTGATCAGATCAGTTCAGACTGATGAGTCAGAACATGCCGGAGACCACTCCCTCATCCTCTACTCTTCTTCACTGCATAGTGAGCCGGATTGTAGCGGACGGTCGTGGACTCAACTTCACAAAGCAAACACGATTTTTGTCTCTGGCCAAAGACATTTCCATCATCGCCGTCTCACAATTAAAATGTCTGTCTAAAATGTTTGTGGCTGTCCAGGACAACAGCTGTGGATCCGAAAATATCAGATTTCACTATTTTGTCTATTTAATAAAATTATTAAAAGGTAAAATAAAGATAGAAGATGTTTAAACATGTGCAGCGTCATATAGATGATGGCATCCCATCTGTATCATTATGGAGGAAAAGTTTAGTTTGTTTTCTTCATTTCAGCCAGGATGTCATCCTGATTCTTCTCTGGAACTGTAAGGTACACCATGACAGCTTTGATCACGTGAGATTCTGTGAGATCTCATGTGAGGTTAATGACAGGTCAGCAGGTGTGTGTGGTCTCACAGTCTGGCTGAGTCATCTAGTGTGTTTGCTCTCTGAAGATTATAAAAGTAAAACTGTGTGTGAGTCCTCATGTCTGTGGTCTTGCGTTTCAGAGTCGTCCAGTGTGTTTCCACTTTAACCCTTTAAGTGCCAAAGTCGCAAAATTGCGACAATCAACATTGCTGAATTTAACAGGCTCTAGCTGCAAATATGGTGCCTAATGTTGTTACCACTTTACACCAGGAGATGGCGGATATGAGTAACTTCAATCCCAGCAGCATTTTGGGTGTGTTTCTATTCAAAGTTTTGGAGTTTATAGAGTTTGACAGACGCACGCCAGGCCGAGGAGATGAGTCGGAGCGTAACAGAGAGAAAGACAGCGAATTGTAGCAAGTGTAATCACAATGCCGGGAGGAATAGAGGAATATTCACCCTCTGCCATGATGTTCAGTTGTCCGGTGAAACCTTGGGTGAGACTGTTGGCAATGACAGTGCACCATGACGGTCCACAAGCAGCACATAGTGAAGCCGATGCTTTGCCTCACCGTGGCCGGGATGGGAGTAATCGGCGAATTCCGTGGTTGGGGGATGTGGTGGGGGTATCGGGGGGGGCAAGCACCACGAATAGTGATGGGGATCGGGAATGAAAAACACCACAGATGTAGAGACATGGTAGAAGCATAGGGTAGAAGCCATGGGAGAAAACACAGTCAATGGCGGTGAAGGCTGCCTGGTGATGTCAGAATATGCAAATTAGATGAGTGAATTTACTCCCATCACAAACTTTGGGTCATACTGAAGATTTTTCTCATTTATAGTATGCCTTTGTCTCTAACCACTTTCAAGCTACAGCCTGTTGAAATCTTGATATCCCAATTGAGTATTTTCTTGAATAAACACTGGCGCCAAGAGTTAATCTGCCGTCTTCATGGAGCTGTAAAGCTGAATCATTACAAGAATTATGATCTGACAAGATTAGAAAATTTAGCCCGAATGATCGTCAATTCTTCTAGAATTTAATTTTCAGGAGCGCAGATTACATTCATGCAATATGCAAGGAAGAACCTCCTTCTTTGATCTGGGAGAGTAAGTTTAAAACCTCTGATTTTTCCACCAATCAGGGGGCTTTTAATCAGAACAAGTCTTTATGACTCGTGGACATTGTTCTAGTAAAACCTCCCCCCATCAGGTGTGACTACTGAACAGCAAACCGCTGTTTTTGTTTCATGAGTTTAACAAAACAAGGGAGAAAAGCTGTTAAAAATGCCCTTCCTGGTTAATGCTGCAAGCTACTTGCAAAGCACTCTGGGATTGCTTACATTAAAGGTCTCTTTTAGCAGCTTTTCTACCTCATTATGTGGAATTCATCCATGAAACAAAAACAGCGGTTTGCTGTTCAGCAGTCACACCTAGTGGATGGAAGTTTCACTACAACAATGTCCACGGTTCATAAAGACTTGTTCTGATTGCGAGCCCCCTGATTGGAGGAAAAATCAGAGGTTTTAACCTAACTGTCTCAGATTGAAGAAGGATGTTCTTCTTTGCATATTGCATGAATGCAATCTGTGCTCCTGAAAATTAAATTCTAGAAGAATTGTTGATCATTCAGACTAAATTTTCCTAACCAATCTTGTCGAACAGTAATTCTTGTATTGATTCAGCTTTACTGACCCTGATTGGGTAAATACAGCTAAAATACTTCTGATTCTGATTATAAGAGCTCCTCTAATATGGAGAGGGGATGCTGGTCTTACATGGATTTCCTTTTTTGCTTAAATTAATCATTCTGATCAGCCAAAATCTCACTCTAACTCGGAGGGATTTCCGTCATCTTGGTGGCTTTTACACCCGGATTAAAAGCATTCCTGCAGCGCTGCCAGCGTTGTTCTTGTGGTTGTTTGTTCAGGAAGCTGGATTTAAACATTTCTGTCCAACATCCTGTAGATTTAGTTTTCTAAAAGGACACGTTTGCAGCGGCTGACGGCTGTCTGGCGCTAAGGCTCAGGAGGAAGCTGCCTTTACTGATGAAAAGGAGAGAAAGGCTGTGAAGGTTTGGGTGGTGAAAGAGATCCTGGTTTGTTTCATGTCATTTCTGTCCAATCATCAGTCAGTCACAGGTAACGCTCCAGATAACCTGAGAGCTTGTTCATGGGGTTAAAGTGGGGGTTCCTGGTTTGAATCCCTGGTCAGATTTGGTTCCTCTCCTCCTCCAGGAGTCCAGAAAAGCTCATTTGATGCCTCTAAATTGCCCGTAGGTGTGCTTGTGGTTGTAATCATGGCTGTGTCTTTATAATGATGATAGAAGCAGAGACCCACCTTTTCAGGTGTCTGCTTGTTACTACCAGGTAAATAAACTGAAGTTTACTTTAACCACAACTAACAGGGTTTGCTTAGTCCTCATTATGCTGCAGCTCCGCCTTCTCATCCATATATGGTCACTTCTTCAAGAGAGAACCAACATGGCGATGGCTTACGTGGAATTTAAGGTTTCCAAAGTCAGTAGATAAACCCCTGGTGACATCATGGTGCTTTATTCCTTTATTCTTCAGTCCCTGTCCATCAAACAGTCAAAGCAGGGACGACCCCCGACATTACCCCTCACACTCCAAGCTGTTTTCTCTTCGACCGGACTGTGACCAATGGCATTCTCAGCGTGTCCAGCAGGCCCTAACATGCCCTGCCAGGGCTGGCCACAGAGAGGAGGGGGGCAGAGCGGAGGTGCCAGGGGTGCAAGTTCATTATAACTGCATGTGTTAACAAAAGCAGGCCTGGTGGGGTCATACAGAGCCCATGACACCCCATCAGCCCCCTCCAGAGGAGGATGGCAGGACCTACGATGTGCGGAGATGCCTGTCAGTTCACCGCCTGCCCAGCAGCCTCCTCCCTCCCCACCCCAGATTAATTGATTTATCACAGTGCTTTCTGGGCCTCAGCACGGCAGCAGCCCCTCCACTGGTGAGAAATGGGACGCTGCCACAGACGATGATGCCCCCTCTGTGCTTTGAAACGACTCCAGATGAGGAGGAGAGGCTAATGTGAGGGATGATTTGGGAGCGTGACCCCCGGTCTCATAGGTCAGCCAAAGCCCACAGAGCTGTTACTCTGCAGACAGACAGCAGAGGCGGGGCTGCTCTGGAGGAAAAACACTCCTCTTGGCAGAATGACAACTTAAAGCTTGAGTAGGCAAATTATTTTTGAGCATTTACTCCTCACTGTATGTTGTTCAAGTTCTCTTGGAGCTAGAGGGGTCCTTGTTTTGCAAGATTAGCTTTTAGTGGCTTTTTTGGAGGAAACACTGATGAAGTCCTAAGTGGACATACATCCACATGTATGGATAACAGGAAATGTTTAGTTGTCTCCTAAAGATTTAAGACTTTAAATCTTATTTTCTAAGAATGTCAAAGCTGAGTTTTCCATCATGAAAATCAACACATTACCTCAGAAACATGCATGCATGTCCTCCAGGGCTTATAAAAGACATACCTCCAAAACATCGCTATTTTGTTCAGTTGCTCTGCCAAATGTTTTATTACATACAGCTGAGTGGTTTAACACTTTCAAAACTCGAGTTAGGATATCTCAGTTTTAACTAAACCACTCCAGAACCTTCATTTAGTTTTTAATCCATTCAGAGGTGGACTTGCTGGTGTGTTTGGGATCATCGTCCTGCTCTATAACCCAAGAGAGCTTCATCCTGAGGTCATAAACTGATAGTCAGACATTCTCCTACAGGATTTTCTGCTAGAGAGCAGAATTCATGCTTCTAGTGGTTCAGGTCCTGGTCCAGACCATCACACTACCACCGCCATGTCTGACTGCTGGTCTGATGTTCTTCTGATGAAATGCTGCCTTTGTGTTCTTGTTGCTCAGTGGTTTTGGCCTTGGAACTCTCCCATGATGCCATTGTTGCCCAGTCTCTTTCTGATGGTTGAATCATGAACTCTGACCTTAACTGCGTCAGTGGGGCCTGCAGGTCTTTAGATGTTGTTCTGGGTTCTTTTGGGACCTCCTGGATGAGTCGTCCATGTGCTCTTGGAGTCATTCTGGTAGGCCGGCCACTCCTGGGAAGGTTCACCACTTTTACAAGTTTTCTCCATTTGTGGGTAATGGCTCTCATGATGATTGGCCTGCATCCCAAAGCCTTGGAAACATCTTTGTAGCCCTTTCCAGACTGGCAGATGTCAGTGACTTTGATCTTCATCTCTTCTTGAATTTCTCTAGACCAGTGATCCTCAACATGTGGCTCTTTGATGTCTTCATCTGAAATATTATTCCCCAGAAAACCTTAGAAAAGGGAAACTTTGACCTCAGAAATTAAACACAATAATCAGTTTGTTTCCCAGACTTATACAGGAGGCTTTAATTGTCAAACTTGACTGTCCCATTTATCCCCTTTTTGCCACATTTATCCCAGTTTGGCCCTTTTTTCCTTTTTTTTTTGCCACTTTTCACCCATTTAAGTTGCCTTATGCCATTAACTCCCCCCTTTCTCCTTTATTGCCCATTTTTGCCACTTCTTTTTGCCACTTTCATCACATTCTTGCCCTTTTTCTCCACTTTTCGCCTATTTAAGCCACCTTTTGCCATCAGATAGCACTTGTTCCTACTTTTTTGCCCTATTTTGCCACTCTTGACTGCTTTTTGCCCATTTTAGTCACTTTTCTCTTATTTTTTTGGCACTTTTTAGCCACTTTTGGACCTTGTTTTTGCCCCTTTTCCCCATTTTTTTCCCCACTTTTCACCCATTTAAGCTGTCTTTTGACATTAAATACAACTTGTTTCTGCTTTTGGATCATTTTTGCAACTTTGTTTAGCCACTTTTATCCCATTTTTGCCCCTTTCACCATTTTTTGCCCATTTGAGCTACCCTTTTGCCATTAAATACCACTTGTATCCTGGTATGCCCTATTTTGCTGCTCTTGACTGCTTTTTGCCCATTTTAGTCACTTTTCTCTCATTTTTTGCCACATTTTGACCTTTTTTGCCTCCTTTAACTTGTTGTTATTGCTTCAAGCTGTTTTGCCACCTTTCACCACTTAGATCGTGGCTCTTGCAAAGGTCTTTTTCAACAGTTTGGCTCTGTGGTTGAGTAACACTGGTCTACTGGTCTAGATGGTTCCATGATGTTGTCAGAGAGGTTCTATTTAAGGGGTCTCTGGATTCAGCAGGTCTGGCAGTAATCAGGTCTGGGTGCTGACAGAGAAACTGAACTTAGCTTTCTGAAAAAGTGTGATTGATCACAATTTATTCATGATTAGGGGGGGGGGGGGGGTATTACTTTTTCACATAGGTCCAGGTAGGTTTGGATGTTTCTTTCCTCTTAATAAATGAAATCATCATTTAAGTCAGGTAATCTCTGTCTAACATTAGTCTAATGATCGCAGACATTTAAGTGTGATAAATATGTGAACAATTTAAGAAGAATACCTAAGAAGGGTTTGTTTGCAGCAGGCTGGAGTCATGTTTATTTCAGACGTTTTAACATGAGGCTCTATGGGTTTTTACTCACAGCAGGAGAGCCTCTAGTGGCTGGCGCAGGAACTGCAGCTATCGTCACTTCCACCTTTTCAGTATGCAGCTTTGATGAACAACATCTTTCAGGACGGCCCCCGCTTTGATCCCCTCCACAGGGGCCCCGTTTGAACCTCAAAGTGTCCCTTCAGCCTGAAGCTTTTTTTCTCCACGTCTCCTTGAAAACAAGCGACAACAACGCTGCCATTGTCCTCCACTGGCTGTTTGGCTTATTTACTGCTGTGGCTAAGAGAAAAACACACGGAGGGAGGGAAAGAAAAGAAAATCCTTCATTAGTTTTCAGAGGCGCTCTGCACATAAGCCTGCAGACATGAAACTAAACCAGCCAAAGAACTGGCTCAGACTAAATCCTCTCATCGCTGCTCATGCTTGATTATGTTAACTCGCTTCATTACAACAACCACAATTTATTGTCCTGTTTGTGTTTTCCTCTCTAGATGCCAAGGAGTTATCCATCACCACCATTAAGGTATTCTCTCTTTGGATCTGACTCTTAAATAGGAGGCCAGGATGGCAGCAGCCTCCAGCAGCTGTGAAACAGTCATTATTGCTCAATCCACCCTTTGTGAAAGAAAAGTTCATGTTTTGTTAAACGGGTCCAGCTTTTATTTCAGTAAGGTCCTTTAAAGTCTAGAAAGAAAAAAAAATCTGACAAATAGAGAAGAGGAGGAGGACCATTGAGGCAAACCTGGATGATGAACTTTAAAGGGATATTTTGGTGTTTTTGACGTCTGGTTAACTTATTTGTTATACTAGCCAGGAGAGATCGTTTTTCATGTCCTTTATGGCAGGGGTCCTCAACATTTTCAGCCTCTGACCCCAAAATAAAGGTGCCAGAGACCGGGGACCCCCACTGTACCTGAAGGTGGTTGAAGACAGCCATGCACAATGGAGAACAGTCATGTGCAGACAAAGCTTCCCATTAAGGGGATAAATGGGAGAGCTTTCTGGCACCCAGCCAAATTGGGGGTCCATGGCAGTCAGCAAAACCACAGCCCATTGCAAAGTCAAGCTGTGATATTCAACTTTTATATTTAACCTAAAAACGTTTGCCACTCTTATCAAGGAGAAAATATCCTTCTTTAATCATTTGTGTAGTAAATAGCCTTCTTAAAATGTAAATCTATTTTGTTGAAAAAAAAAATTAAAATGGATTAAAATGGCTAAAATGGGTAAATAATGGCAAAAAATGTTGGGAAAAGTGGTGAAATTGGATTTTAAAAGTAGCGGAAATGGGTTAGAAGTGGCATAAAAATAGATAAAAATGTAAAAATGGGCAGAATTAGTGGTAAAAAGGAGTTCAAAAGTTTCTGAAATGGCTTTAAAGTGGCAAAAATGGTTGGAAATTTGGTGAATGGGATGAAAAATTGATATAAACTGGCAAGAAAGGTTAACTGAGAAAAAAAATAGGGAGATATTGGCAGAAATTGGTCAAACTGGCAAAACTGGGCCCATCAACTAGTGAAATGTGGTTAAAATGGGAAAAAATTGTATGTAGAAATTGGTAAAAAGGGGCTAATAGTGGCAATAATGGGTAAACAGAAGCAACACTAGGCTGAAGTGGCAAGAATTGGTTTAGAAGTGACAAAAACAGAAAGAAAAAAGTGATTAAAACTGACAAAAGTAGGTGTTACATGGTAAAAATGTGTTAAAACTGGTGGGAGCAAATGATGAAAAGGGGTTAAAATTTGGCAAATCTGGTGTAAAGTGGCAACAGTGTTATTTAAAACATATTCATAGTTCTTTCAAGGAACCTGGAGACCCCCTCTCAGTGTCTCACAACCCCCAAGGGGGTCCTGACCCCAAGGTTGAGAACCACTGATTTAAGGAAAAGGTATTACAAAACTAAAAGACATCATGCATTTAAATTAATATTACAACAACAAACTATAAGGTTGTTTATAGTTCATGGCAGACGGTGGCGTCATGAATAGTTCTTTCTACTGTTTAAAAGCATGATCAGTAACCACAGCTGCTTATAACCACAGTTATACAGCAGTATAGACTTCATGCAGAGGTGTCAAACTCAAGGCCCGGGGGCCAAATGTGGCCTGTTGTACAGTTACACTCGGCCCACCAGATAATATGTTCTTATTAAAACTGGCCCTAAAACATGAGGTCTGCAGATTTCCTCCAGTATAAAAATATAAACTTAACCTCGATGATATCAAATATCCTTAAGTCATAAAAATGTGAAAAAAATAAAAAGTGAAAATTATTAGATATAAAACTATATTAGTATATGGAGAAAGATATTCATTTAAGCTTTTATTTCAAATTTTAAAATTTTCTTATTGCACAATGATGACTTCAGTCTATTATTTGGACTTTTATTTCATATTTTGATATTTTACACTAATTATTTTGACTTTATCTAATATTTTTGGCTTTATAATTTAGAATTTTGACTTTTCAATTTATTTTGCCTTTAAAGGTGCTCCATTCTAAATTTAAGTCATATTTTTGCCTTAAAAACATAAATGTGACTTTTTTTTGTATATTTGCCTTTTAAAAGCATTATTTTAACATCTAATTTCATGTTTTAACCTTTTGCATGAATAACTCTGATGCTTTATCTCATATTTTGACCTTTTCAATTCATCATATGGGCTTGTATCTCACATTTTTACCTTTTAGGTTCACATTTTTAAATTCTAAATCATATTTTTGCCTTAAAAACATGATTGTGACTTTCTTTTTTAAAAATATTTTCCTTTTAAAAGCATTATTTTAACATCTAGTTTTGTGTTTTGACCTTTTGGACTAATAGGTTTGACTTTTTATCTCAGATTTTGAGTTTTTTAACTTATCATTTTGACTTTTTAAATCTCAGAATCATTAATCGTCAGTGCTAGTTTTTCCCCATAGTTTATTACTGGCATAAATGAGGTTGACAGTTAAATGTGGACCCTGTTAGGCCCTCAGGTCAGACCTTAGTTCAGAATCCGGGCCCTTCTGTGACTGAGTTTGACACCCCTGACTTCATGCATTGTAAGTCTGTTTATGTTTATAATGTGATGAAATGCATTTAAACAGCAGGCTTCATAGAAAGTATTTTATTTGAAGTTTAACTTCTCTGCATCTTTGCAGACGTGTTAGCGTTAGCATCGTTAGCCCCGGTCACATGCATGGATCCCTTTCACTAACGTTTCTCTCTCTTTAACAGGAGGACCCGTACACCATGAGGAAAGGCTCAGAGCTGGAGGGTTACTGCATCGATTTGATCTCTGAGCTCTCTGAAAAGCTGGGCTTCAAGTACAACATCCATCTGGTGAAGGACGGCAAATACGGCGCCATGGACGCCAGCGAGAACTGGAACGGTATGATCGGAGAGGTCATCAGAGGGGTGAGTTGGCGTGCAGCTGTACTTGACCTTAAATGTAACAAACGCTTCCATGTCATTTTAAACATGTTTGCTCTGTAGAGGTTTCTGGATTCATTCAGAACAGTCAGATCAGAGGAAATGCAGTTATCTTCTTTAAAATCATATCTGCTCAGTAAAACGTGCATCTTTGTTGACGTACAGCAGGCCTGATTTATGGAAATATTAAACTGTCTGACATGAGCGGTTTCTTTCAGCCCTCCTCTCACATTGTCTCCATGCTCTGAGCGATTTCTGTTCGTGTCCCTCCATCAGGAAGCCGACCTGGCCGTGGCCCCGCTGACCCTCACGGCGACCAGAGAGCAGTATGTGGACATGACCACGCCCTTCATGCAGATCGGGATCAGCTTTGTCATGCACAAAGACGTGGCCTTTGAGGACGCCGGCTTCAGTCTGCTGTCTCCGTTCTCCACCGACATGTGGGTTGGTTTCCTTGTGGCCTTCCTGCTCACAGGGGTCTGCATTTTCCTGATTGGAAGGTACGTACAAATGTCAAGGAGTGCCCATGAAACAACTGCGTCCATAGAGGTCTCCACCTCTGCTCAATCTTTGATCGGTCAGTGAGGCAAAAATGACGTTATCAGTTTTGTATCTTATAAGAAGGAAGGAAGAAAGGAGGGGAGAAGGCTTTATTTAGATCTATTCTAAGGCTTTTTACCTTTATTGTAGAGAAAGAGTGGGTAGAGCCAGAAACAGGTGAGAGATTTGACATGCTGTGAGAGAGCCACTGGCCAGACTGGAACCCCAGCAGCCCACATACAGGGGGCACAACCTAACCACAAACCATCAGTGCTCCTTAGAAGGAAGTTTGGAGGGAAGAAAGGATGAAAAGAAGGAAGTAAGTGAGTGAGAGGACAGTTCGAAGGAAGGAAGAACAAATGGAAAAAAGCTTTGAAGGATAAAACGAAGAGGAAAGGAAAGGGGGATGAAGGAATGATGGAGAAGTGAACAAAGAGGGGTGGAAAGTAGAAAGAAGGAAGGGGGTAAGTATGGAAAGAAAGAAATGAGTAAGAAAGGAAGGTAGGAAGGACAGAGGAGGAAAGAAAAAACAAAATGAAAAGGAAAGTAAAGAACGAAGGAAGGAAGATAGAAAGAAATGAAGGGGAAAGAAGAGAAAGTAGGAAGAAAGGGAGGATGAAGGAAGGAAAGAAGGAAATAAGGAAGGAAGGAAGGAAAGAAGGAAAGAAAAAAGGAAAGTAGGTAGAAAGCGAGGAAGTAAGAATGGAAGAAAAGAAGGAAGTAAGGAAGAACGGAAAATAGGACGAGCGCAAGGAAGGAAGGATGTATGGAAGAAGGGAAAGCAGGAAGAGAGTCAAGAAGAAGGATAGAAGTATGGAAGGAAGGAACGAAGAAAAGAAAGTAGGAAGAAAGCGAGAAAGTAAGGAAGTAGACAGGAAAGTAGGAAGGAAGGGAGGAGAAAGTCAAGGAAGAAAGGAAGCAGGGGAGGCAGGTAGTAAGGCAGAAAGCAGAGAAGTAAGGTAGGAAGGAACAAAGAAAGGAAGGAAGGAACAAAGAAAGAAATGAGGGAAGGAAAGAAAGAAATAAGGAAGGAAGGAAGGCTAGATGAAGCAACAAAGGAAGAACAAAAGAGAAGGGAAGAAAAGAAGGAAGAAAGGAAAGTAGGTAGAACACAAGGAAGTATGGAAGGAAGGAGAGAAGGAAAGAAAGTAGGAAGGAATGAAGTAAAGAAGAAGGGAGGGAGGGAAGAAAGGAAGCAGGTTGGGAAGGTAGAAAGAAAGGAAGATAGGAGGGAAGGAAGGAAGATAGGAAGGTAGGAAGAAAGAAAGAAGGAAAGAAGGAAGGAAAGAGACTTGACTTTCCACTAACTTTATTTATGAAACACTTTGATAAATGGCTAGAACACATTGGTAATACATGATTGATTACTGATTAAAATATGCAGAAACTCTTACAGTTCAAATAAAGGTTAAAGAATCTAGAGTGGTTGTCGTCATGGTGACGTTGCCTGTCAATGGTCTGTTTAGGATCAGCCCGTGTGAATGGTCAGAGACGGACTCAGAGCAGCACAGCTTCACTCTGCTGCACAGTTTCTGGTACATCACTGGAGCTCTGACGCTGCAAGGTAACTCCATAATACTGGACCACACAGAGGCTGCTTCATCAGAGAGTCTGAATTTAACTCAGAGTTTGTTTTAGGTACAAACCAGGAAGTAAATTTAATGATAAGCTGAGATTCAGTCTAAAGTTTCTGTATACTACATGTCACTGAAACTGCAGGATGCACTGATGAGATGGAAATGAAGTGAGCTTCACATTCATCTATGTTGTCCCATCAGGCGCCGGTCCTCACCCCAAAGCTTTGTCTGGACGGATCGTCAGCGCCATCTGGTGGATCTTTGCTGTACTGCTTCTGGCCTGCTACTTTGGCAACATGCACTCCATGATGCACTCGGACCAGAACCATGTTTCCATCAAGAGCTTTGAGGATCTGGCTAACCAGGATGTGATTGAATACGGCACCGTGGATGGGGGGTCCACCAAGGCCTTCTTTAAGGTCAGACACTCCTAAATTTAAAACTCACATGCTTGGTAAAGTCTGAGAGACGTTCATAAAACTGGACTGAAAGGTCAAATATTGCATGTTTCTCTCCAGCTGTCGAACAACCCAGTGTACCGGCGGCTCTACCAGAACATGGAGAGGAAGAAGAGCTTTGTGGCCACCCCTGCAGAGGGGATCCGACGGGCTCAGGAGGGAGACTTTGCCTTCATCGGCGAGTCCGTGTCCCTGGACCTGGCTGTGGCTCGCTACTGTAAGCTGATCCGGGCACAGGAGGTCATCGGCATGAGAGGGTACTCCATCGCAGCGCCTCTGGGTGAGTCTTTGGTCCTCTAGTCCAGAAAACACAAATCAATGACTGTCGAGTCTCATAGACCCATTTTACTCGCAATAGAACTGAAACAACATAAGGGATGAAATATTAGCTCATTTTGAGTTTGATGACGGCTACACATCTCAAAAATCTAGGGACAGGACCTGCTCTTTTTTTAACAACAGTCTGGAAATGTCTGGGAAGTGAGGAGACCAGCTGATGGAGTTCTGGGAAAGGAGTGTTGTCCCATTCTTGTCAGATGTAGGGTTCTGGCTGCTCAACAGTCCTGGGTCTTCTTTGGTCCAAATGTTTTCTGTGGTGAAAGATCTGGACTGCAGACAGACCAGTTCAGGACCCGGACTCTCCTTCTGTGAAGCCATGCTGTTGTGATGGATGTGGTATGTGGTTTAGCATGGTCATGCTGACAGAGACGTTGTCTGGATGGGAGCATATGTGTCTCTAAAAGCTCTCTCTACTTTCAGCATTGATAGTTCCTCTCCAGATGTTAGAGCTGCCCACGCCATAGGCACTAATGCAACCCCATACCATCAGAGATGCAGGCTTTAGACCTGAGCCAGGAGGACAAGCTGGATGCTCCCTCTGCTCTTTAGTCCACAGGACACAGAGTCTGTGGTTTCCTCTGACCACAGAACAGTTTTCCATGTTTCCTCAGTCCATGTGAAATGACAAAATAGGAAGAAAGCGAGGAAGTAAGGAAGTATGGAAGAAAGGAAGGAAGTAAGAGAGAAAGGAAAATAGTATGGAAGGAAGAAAGGAAAGTAAGAAAAAAGAGAGGAAGTATGGAAGGAAGGAAGAAAGGAAGGAAGGGAGGAAGAGAGGAAAGTTGGAAGGTAGGAAGTATGGAAGGAAGGAGGTAAAGTAGGAAAAGAGCAAGGAAGGAGGGTTGGGAAGGCAGAAAGTCCACATATGGCTTCTTCTCTCCATGATCCAGCTGTAACTGTCATTGGTGGATGGCACGGCCAACTGTGTTGACAGACGATGATTTCTGGAATGTTCCTGGGCCCATGCAGTGATTTCACTGCAGAATCATGACTGTTTTTTTTTTTTTTCCATCTTTTTCAGTAAAACTTTTTCTTCCAGCCTCTTGTTGCCCCGTCCCTACTTTTTTGAGATGTGTTGCTGCTATCAAACTCAAAATGAGCTAATATCTTTCATGAAATGGTAAAATGTCTCAGTTTCAGATTTGTTGTTTATGTTCTGCTGTGGATAAAATATTGGTTTTACTGGATTTGGGATTCTTGAGCAGACTCCTGAGCAGATGACAGCTTTGGAGTGATGAAGGAGATTCTAACATTATGACCAACAAGAGCATCTTTAATCTGAACTCCTTCTGGTCCCTTTCAGTGGATTCAATCACCCATTTCCTCCGTCTTCTACCTCCCCCCTTCTCTTTGCTCGCCCAGGTTCTCCTCTGGTGAAGAACCTGACCATAGCCATCCTTCAGCTCAGTGAGTCCGGGGAGCTGACCTACCTGAGGGATAAATGGTGGGCCAGCAGTTGTAGGAGTGCAGAGGGGACCTCCACCTCTGAGCCCCTGCACACCAGCGACCTGCGGGGTCTCTTCCTGCTGCTCGGCCTGGGCCTGGCTGTCGGCCTGCTGCTGGCTCTGCTGGAGCTCCTGTCCAAGGCCCGAAACCAGGCCAAGGATGGGAAGGTAGGGGGAGAGTCTGATGTTTGGTTTGTCTGGCAGAGCTGAGCACAGAGCAGTTTATCATCAGTTCACCCTCAGGCATCACTTTCATTTACTACCCTTTAAAGCCATTAAGGACAACAATGCCCACTTTCAAAAACTGCTATAAAAATTAACAGATTGATATTTTTTCTGCTTTTTTTGCATAAATCTCTTAAACAACTTGAGCTGTGCTCAAAACTACCAAACATTCAATCATTTTGAGGATTTTAACCCTTTAAATGCCAGTTTGATTACAGGATGGTCATTTTTTTTCTAAAAAACACACAAAACAGTAATTATTGGGGGGGGTTAAATCAGTCCTGCATATGTTGCTTATTTACTGCTTTTGTACGATGTTTCCTGCTCTGTTTCAGATTTTCTGACCTCTTGGTGTTTTTCTCTTTCAGAAATCGTGTTGCTCTGTGTTGACGTCTGAGCTGAGTCGGCGATTTGGCAGAGGAGGAGAGAGCACAGAGGCAGAGAGCTCGGACAAAAGCAAAGCCTGAAATTAAAGTTTACATGTTAGCTGTTGACCAGAATTCTCCTTAAGCTTAGAGCATCTGTCTCCATAAATACACCGTCTCTCTCTCTCTCTGTAGCCGTATGTTTAGATGTCCTTCAGGATGGTTTTGACTCTAAATGATGATAGGATCACATGAACTAACTCTTCAACACTTAGCTCCAGTCAAAGGGAAATAGAGCAGCATTGTTTTACTGTTCAGGTAGAAATCCACATCTCTAACACTAACTTCTGATCTGTAAACTTTCTCTGTGACTGTAACTGTTTCTATTTGATGATACATTCCCAATAAATCCCTCGGTGTCCTAAATGTCATCTTGGTTCAGAGTATTCATTTCTATTTTTGGTGTTTATGGTGTGCATTTGTTAGGATCTCATCCACACATTAACATTTAATGTGACAAAAACTGTTTAAAGGGAAAATTATAAAGCATGGGACAAACAAAAGAAGAAAGAATTAGAATATCATGAGAAAATTCAATATTTTTGTCACTCATTTCAGAAAGGTAAACCCATGTATTATATAGACTCATTACACATAGAGTGAAATATTTCAAGCCTTTATTTCTTGAAATGTTGATGATTATGGCTACAGATAAGAAAACCCAAAATTCAGTGTCTCAAAAAATGAGAATATTACATAAGATCAATCAAAAAGGATATTTTAAACAGAAATGTCAGGCTTCTGAAAAGTCTGTTCATTTCTATGCATCAATACTTGGTTGGGCCTCCTTCTGCATGAATTACTGCATCAGTGCAGTGTGGCATGGAGGCGATCAGCCTGTGGCACTGCTCAGGTGAAATGAAGCCCAGGTTGCTTTGATAGCGGCCTTCAGGTCTGGTGTCTCTCATCTTCCATAGATTCTCTATGGGGTTCAGGTCAGAATCAAGCACAGTAACACCATGGTCATTGAAGCAGCTTTTGGTACCTTTGGCAGTGTGGGCAGGTGCCAAGTCCTGCTGGAAAATGAAACCAGCATCTCCATGAAGCTTGTGAGCAGAAGGAAGCATGAAGAGCATCTGTAGCCATAATCATCAACATTTCAAGAAATAAAGGCTTGAAATATTTCACTCTGTGTGATGAGTTCATATATGAGTTTACCTTTCTGAAATGAGTGACAAAAATATTCAACTTTTTCATGATATTCTAATTTTTTGAGATGTACCTGTAAGTGGTCAGTCATTTCTCACATTTTTGCCCCTTTTCACCAATTTTTGCAGCTTTTCCCCATTTCAGTAACTTTTCAAACGTGTTTGCTGCTTTTTGACCATTTTTTCCACCTTTAACTCATTTGTCACTTCTCACCCATTTTTGCTATTTAAAAAGGGAATAAAATGCTCAAAAAGCAGAAAACTCAGAGCAAAAATGAGTAAAAATTGAGTAAAATGGGCAAAAAGCAGCAAAAAGTGGTTAAAGGGTATAAAATGGCAAACGCCACTTTAACCCTTTGACATTTTTCACCACTTAGATTGTGGCTATTCAAATGTTACACTTATGAAGTATTTAGGAATAATTCTAGGATTTTTTTTCTTAAACATATATCAAGGTTAGAGTGAAGGCTAGTGGAACTGAATAAAAACTGACAGAGACAGACAGTTAAATTTAGGCCAACTGTACTGAAAATTATAATAGTTCAACAAAAAACACCTGATATAAAAATCAAGGAAAAACCAGACATTAAAATAAAACAAAATTACAAACTACATATCAAATTTTTCTCTTGTAAATGTCCATTTCAATATAACCAAATATCACAATCCTTCCTTTTTAATAAAAGTAGAGTTACTTTTCTTCAACACACCCAACAAATTCACATTCAACTAAAAAAAAAAATGTTTCAGGCAGATGAATGAATAACCAAGGGTACATAAATTCACTTTTCAAATTGTTTCAATTGAAAAATCTTAAGTAAAGCTCTACCTAGGCTTCAACAATAAATAAATGCCTTTAGAGTCCTTTTATAAAGTTTTTTTCCCCAACTAAAGAAGAAGGGCTAAGGGTTTGGCCTACCGCACCAGGAGAGGGCCCAGGCTTGAGGCTTGAGGTCTAGTGCAGAAGGGGAAGCCTTTAGAAGTCTTCTTTGTCCTTTAGCTCGTCATCCAGATTCCTCCAGTGCAGGGCAGAAAAACACCTGGCCTGTTTAAAACAACAGGTGATTAATGAACATGAAGTTTTCAGTCGATGAGGTCCTTTCTCCTCTTCATCAAAGTTGTCAAATGTTGCTCACTGTTCTCCATCAGGTTCTCACTGCATGTATCTGCATCAGGCCACACAGGAGAGTCCAGGTTTTCTGTAGGGTGTTGAATTAATATTGAGGTGGAGTTATGGAGAAGTTTGCTGGTATGAGCACAACTGTTTAAAGTGTTATGGCGCTTTTAGCTCACCAGGTTTCCAAAATCCAGTCTCCAGTTTTCTGTTTTTCACTCTCTGCTTTTTCCAGAGTGAGTTTGGTGTGGAGGAAGGTTGAGTGAGGTTTTCTGCTGCTGCTCTCAGATTCAGCTGGTGTGTGAGAAGTGGAGATCAGTGAGAGGCTGATTAAGAACAGGTGAGCTGCACGGAGGGGAGGGGGAGGGGTCAACTGCTGAAGAGGTTGTTTGTGATTTGTTCTCTGAGGTTTTGACTGGCAGGTAATGTAGCCAATGGGTGATGAATAGCCATGAACAAGGAGAATAGCCATGAACAAGGAGAAGGTCGATGAGGACCATTTTAACCTGGGTTACACAAAGGTGTTTTTCACCAGTTTGGCTCTTTGGTTGAGTAACACTGCTTTAGGATATCTTTAATACTACCTGAGAGAATGCACAGCCAGACTAATACTCATGGCCTCTTTTTAGGCTGAAAATAAACATTTATAGACATTTTCAAAGCTGGTTAAACTTTATCTTTGCAACTTGTTATGCACATGTCCGACCACTTGGTGGTGCTATTGGATTTCTGTTGGTGTAAGGCTGAGCGGCGTTCTCATTCATGTATTCAGGGATGATTTTGAGCACAGAGGAGTGACACAGTCCTCTCAGAGAGCATGAAGCAGAATTACAGCAGCTACTCTGACATCACGGTCATCCTCATGACTGAAACGTCCACATGAGTACGAGTTAAAGTGTTTAAATTATTAGTCAGGGCCGAAGTTGATGTGGTTAGTGGCTGTTTGCAGGTATGAAGTAATTAAACTCAGACTTTAATGTGCTCTGTTTGCAGTCTTGATGGTGTTTGCTGGAGTGTCAGCTTTGGATGCATCATGGGAAACAGAGCGGAGAGAAATACAGGCTGATCACACTAATGACAGTGCAATCATACAGCTACGCACTTTATCTGATGGAGAATTACTTTTTGATTAAATGCACAGTAAATGTCACCACCAGGGGGCTCTCAATCAAAACAGCAACAAAAGCAAATGTTGAGGTTAGCAGTGAATTATGGGAGTTAAACGCTGCTACTCTAACGCTCACTCCTGATGAAAACTGACTCCAAACATGTGGTTTAAAGAAAGTTGGACTTTTATAACCCATACATGATAGCCTCACTGAAATCATCCTCAATCAAATTTTCAAAATAGAAATAACATACTGAACATACAGAAATAACTGACTCCGCCCCTGACCACTCCCCTCTCAGGAGATGGATGTGGCTTAAAGGATGTGGCTCTCCTGATCCTGAGAGGAGGATCAGGAGATAAGGGTGTAACTCTCTTCCAAGAGGGTAGGGCCAACTGAACACGGGGGGGGGGTAACTCCCCACATGACATCAGGAGGGGAAATCTGACAATGGCTTGACTCAGCACACATTTTCAGAAAGGTGGAGAAAGAGAGGGAGGGAAGGAGTGCATTTTTCTGGTACTTGAGGGGATTGTGGACAGGCCTGAGGCACAGATTTTTGTTAGAAAAGCCTGAAAAAGTGATTTTTGCATAATATGTCCAGTCAACCATGGCCAATATAATTTGGATTTTTTTCACACACAAAAAGAAAAAAAAAACCTCTAGTGTCAAAGCAAAAACAGATTTCTACAAAGTAATGCCAATAAAATAAAAAAACTGTAATGTGAAATAGGTGACTGCATAAGCATTCCCCCCTTAAAGTGACTGAGCTAATCCAACAGAGGTCCAGACAGTCTCACACATAGTATAAAGACACCTGAGTCTGGAAGGTCCGGTCACTGGTTCATCAGTATTCATGGCTACCATTACACCATAAAGAGAAAGGAACACTCAGAGAAAAGGTTATTGAAAAGTCTAAGTCAAAAACATCTCCAAGTCTCTGAACATCCCCAGAGTTCAGTTAAATCATCATAAAGAAATGAAGGAATATGTCACATGTGTAAATCTGCCTAGATCAGACCGTCCTCACAAACTGAGCGGGCGTGCAAGAAGGAGACTAGTGAGAGAGGACACCAAGACACCTATGACTACTCTGAAGGAGTTCCAAGCTTCAGCAGCTGAGATGGAGAGACTCTGCAGACAACAACTGTTGGCCGGGTTCTTCACCAGTCAGAGCTTTATGGGAGAGTGGCAAAGAGAAAGACACTGTTGAAGAAAACTCAGATTCAATCTGGACTAGAGTTCACCAGAAGGACTGTGGGAGACTCCATGGTCAAGAGGAAGAAAGTTCTTTGGTCTGATGAGACCAGAATGGAGCTTTGAGACCATCAGACAAGACGCCAAACACTGACATCACCACAAACACACCATCCCCACTGTGGAGCACGCTGGTGGCAGCATCATGCTGTGGGGATGCTTCTCAGCAGCATCATGCTGTGGGGATTCTCCTCAGCAGCATCATGCTGTGGGGATGCTTCTCAGCAGCATCATGCTGTGGGGATTCTCCTCAGCAGCATCATGCTGTGGGGATGCTTCTCAGCAGCATTGTGCTGTTGGGATTCTTCTCAGCAGCATCATGATGTGGGGATGCTTCTCAGCAGCATCATGATGTGGGGATGCTTCTCAGCAGCCTACTCTGGAAGGCTTATAAAGGTTAGAGGGTGAAATGAATCCTGGAGGACGGTCTTATTCAGTCTGACAGAGAACTAGGGAAAAGATTTATTCTCCAGTGAGACAATGAGCCGAAGCATCCAGAGAGAGGCTACACAGAAAAGGGTTTTTATGTTAAATGAGCCCCTTTGCAGCACAGCTTTATACCTAATACAACAGAAAACATGAAAAATAAATATGTTTGAACAAAGCTGGTATGTGTGCATGTTTAAAAGAAAACACTTGAATGATTGTCAGGATTATCTGGCTGAATTTGGTGTTCATTCATCATCACCATTCTAATTGTAGAGAAATGCAGACAAAGTGTGCAGAGAAATGTGATGGTGGTGGTGGGAGATGGAGGGATGGGGGGATAAGGTGCAGGAAATCTGTGGGATTTACACTTTAATCTACTTAGGCACTTCCCTGTCGGCCGGCCTGCAGACTGTGGCTGAGAGCGCTACGTGCTAGCTTAGCACAGCTGTCAGGAGCTGCCTGCCACCAGATCAATACGGCTCTTTTTCTACCTCTCCCAGTGTCTCTCATGCCTCCCCCTCCTCCTCCTCCCCCCTCCTCCCCCTTCCTCAGCCGTCAGCTTCTCCAGGCGGAGTTAAATCAATGAGTCCTGAGGCTGATTAGCAGGTTCAAGTGCGGGTCGTTCACACAGCCAGAGGACATTTGTGAACTGAACAAACTCTGCGATCCAGACTCACTGACTCTGAGAATGTAGATGATGTCTGCTGCTAACCTTTCTGTGGTGGCTCTATGCTAATGCAAAAACATTTGACTCATGCTTTATGCAGCAAACAGCGCTAACCAATGCTGCAGGATGGGATGTTTACGTTTGCTTTGCTTTGGATCTGTGAAGGCTTAGACTGAAATTCCAAGGTCTTCTTTTCCAATCATAACACCCATCGGCGATCGTTTAATGGCGACGCAGCTTCTGAGGTGACAGTTGACGTCCTGAGGCATCCTGGGACCAGAGACTATCCAGATTATCCTCAGACTTTGTTTTTCCTCTTTACAGTTGGACCGTTTCTCTCTTAGTTATGGAGAATGAGTCAGAGAGAGATGCAGTCTTTGGATGGATAATTATCTGTACCTGTAGTTTCTGATTAAAGGTGCAATCTGTAGAACTTAACACTGAAATGTCCAAATTAATACCAAAACACTAAGCCTGTGTCATATCTTTGTATTTAATTACTTACATCAGTGGTTCTCAACGTGGGGGTCGGGACCCCTTTGAGGGTCACCAGATGCCTTACAAAACCTAAGAATATTTGTTAAATTACACATTTGCCACTTTACACCAATTCTCCCAAATTTTAACACATTTTTGCCACATGAAAGTCATTTATGTCAAGTTGAAACCCTTTCAATACTTATTTCTGCTCGTTTTTGTAATTTTTCAACCAAGTCCTGCAACTTTCCACCTATTGTTGCCTCTGTTGACCCATTATTGCCACTATTTACCACTTTTTAAGGCCTTTTTTTCCATTTCAAGCACATTTCTCTATTGCTGCATTCCATTTACCTCAGAAGTCAGAAGTTGGAGCTGGGAATGATGTCACACCCATATTGATGGCATTCCAGTAAACAAGTCGGAAAAACCTCTTGTCTACCAGTTGAAAACAAGGCATAACGCGATATTTTACACATCCAAACACCATAGCACCATGTCCACAGATAGACGTTGGACAGTACTACATATACCACTTATTTAATTTCACAAAAACAAAAGAAAAGTGCTTATAAATAATACGAGACTTTTCACTTCTGTTGATGCACGACACTGCCATCTTGGATTATGACGTTGTGGTCAAGTCGGGTTTGGTAGGGGTTGTCCGATTTTTCGAGTCGGAAATCCGACTTCAGGCGTTTCAGATGAAATTTCAGACTGGGAACTCGTAAATTCTGACTTCCCAGTACAACAGGAATGCAGCATATTTGTTGTGCCAATTTTTGCAAGTTTAACCCATTTCTGCACATTTTTTTTGCCTCAGTGAACCCCCTTTTGCCAGTTTAGATGAATTTATCTTCCCATTTCATCAAATTTCCCACCCATTTCAGCACTTTTTAATCCCCTTTTACCACTTTTTACGCATGTTTGTGCCATTTTAACCAATTTTTTGCCATTTTTTTAACCAATTTTGATTCTATTTTTAAGAAAAAGGATTCACACTCTTAAGAAGGCTATTTACTACAGCACAAAAGAATTAAAAAATATATATATATTTAATTAGAGCTATTATTCAAGTTCATAAAATCAGGGGTTCCCAACCTTTTTAGCCCGCGACCACCAAAATAAAGTTGCCAGAGCCCGGGGACCCCCACTGTACCTGAAGGTGGTTCAACACAGACATGTTCAACAAAACCATGGACCACAGGAGAGAACCCCTGCCCTAGACAGGTGTGTAACACTATCATATTACCAGCTTCTTGTTACCTGTCTGCTTGTACTGCTGGAGGCGAACATGCTGACTGAGCTGTTGTCTGTCACGTATCACTCCGCTATGCTAACGTTAGCATCAGTTATACCTGTGTGTGCACTACAGATCAGTGCTGACGGTGTTACAAAAATACTTTTTCCAGTTTATTCCATTCCATAGCTGACACTTGACAGTTTTGATACTGGTTTACCACCAACCATAATAATAATTATCATCATTCTGAACAGCTTCAGCAGCTAAAGGATGACCAGTCATGTTCTGTGCATTAGTTTCAAAGTTCACCAGAAATCTGAGCATGCTCAGTGAGTCATTCAGCACGTTTGGGCGCAGCACTGTCAGATAAACTGGGTTAGAAAAGAACTCAGCATATTATGTTGGGTTGATACAGACTGAAAGTCACTGTCACACATTTAAAGGAGTTTCCAACACAAGGCGAGTCCTCCGATTGTCAGAGACACATCTGATTTCTTTAAAATGAAACCTAATGATGGATAAAGTAGCATAAATGTCTCCATGAAGCTCCACAGCCGTCTTCTGTCTGAGTAAAACTGTGAACAGATGAATTATAAATCACAATTATTCACATCATATCAGCACTTCAGTTCTGTTCTTGAACTTTTTGGACTCTAGAGAGAATGAAACCGTATACAGACTTTTCAATAATACAAGAATAACATACAGTATCTCTCTGGCCTACATTCCTGCAGCAGCGAGCATGGTGAGCGTCCTCTGCCTGTTCTGTAGCCGTAGGCCTGTCGATGCGATCAGAATTAGAAATTCTAATGGACGTGTCATCACTTTGAACTGTGGGCTTGAAGAGCTTTGAGTCTGGCGCTCCCTTGGATATGCCATGAGAAGTCTGAGCATTGATCCCTGTGAGTGTGTTTGACTTTGACAGTCTCTTTCTTTCTACTCACCCCATCCCTCTCTCTCTCTCTCTCCCCCCTCGCTCCATTAATGTTCTCTCTGGCTGGCTCGTCCTCTTTCTTCTTCTCCTCTTCCTGCAGCAGAGACGTGAGCACAAACATCTCTGATGTACAGTTAAAGTGATGTGCAGACATCATCACATTTCTCTCATTTAGTCATTCACACCGAGCTTCACACTTTCACTTGGACTTATTTTGACTAAACAGGAGCGCCTCTCCTAAACAGGACGTTTACACGTCCTGCATGTGAAGGTACAGTGATGATGAAAATGCAGGCGATATTTCTCCTGACAGAGAATCCTCCTCAGGGAGTTCAGAGGGCAGCTCCTCTGAAGCTTTTAATTCAGGGATTTGCTCAAGGACGTTTGAACACAGCTGCTTTTCAAACCAAGGCTGGGACCAAAGACTGGAGTCTGAAAGAGAAAAATCCACTCATTTTAAACTTTAACATAAAGCCTACTGCCAAGGAGAGGAATGAGAGACAAATGCACAATATGAATGTGAGTTTGAAAGGAAAGTGGAGAGGAATAACACTGCATCTCACTCAGAAATACTCTAGATCAGTGTTACTCAACCCTGCTCAACCAAAGAGCCAAACTGTTGAAAAATACCTTCACAAGAGCCACAATCGAAGAGGTGAAAAGTGGCAAAAACAGCTTAAAATAGCCGTAAAATGAGTTAAAGGTGGCAAAAATGGTCCAAATGTGACGAAAAAAATGAGAGGAAAGTGACTAAAATAGGCAAAAAGTGGTAAAGAGTAGCTAAATAGGGCAAAGAAATAGAAAACAAATGGTATTTGATGGCAAAAGGTTGCTGAAATGAATGAAAAATTGTGCAAAGGGCAAAAATGGGATAAAGGTGGCTAAAAGAAGTTGCAAAACTGGGCAAAAAAAGAGGAAACAAGTGGTATTTATTAACAAAATGTCGCTTAAATGGGTGAAAAAAAAGAGGCAAAAAAAGGGGACAAGGGAAAAATCGGGAAAAAGTGTCAAAAATGGGCAAAAAAGTAGTAAAAAAAAAGTGGTATATATATATAATGGCAAAAGGCAGCTTTTGAGCTGAGCTGTTTTAAAAAATAACTACATCTTAATGATGTTAACCGCTGTCAGTACAGATCCTCAGCTGATGGAGGACGTGTACAGAGACGGTTTGAGTCGTAACGTTACGTTAATATGTGAATACATCTGGTCTAGAACAGTTTATACGACAATATCTGAAAGTTTAGAGCTGTACTGTGAGAATTTGCTGCATTAAAAATAAAGTAAAAGTTTAGCTGGTGTTAAAATCAAGCTAGATTAGATCAGAAATCCGGGGTGTGCTGATCTGGTTTTAAAATAGTCTGCAGCCTGAAGTTCTACAAACACGTTCAACAACCACAGAGCGATTTTTTCACAGGTTATCTAACATAAGAAGTAGATTAATAACTAGTTACAGATGAGAATGAACTGTTATAAGGCTTCATATTCACAAACTTCAGCATTCATTTAGTTTCACATTCATCGCAGATGGATCAGGCTGATGTGAGCCTTCAGGCTCCGCTTTGTGTTCTTAAAATCAGGTCCAGATAAACGACAGGAAACTTGATTTGTGGCCAGATACCAATATCCATAGACTAGGAAACAGTCTGGATCTCTGTCGAGTCCAAATATCCTGATTTAAGCAGATGTTAATCCGTTTTTCTCCCGTTTTCGCCGGCTCCTCACAGAGCAGACTTCCGTGTTTTGCAGCCCGGAGACGAGCAGCTGAGCAGCCGTGTCGCACGCTGACATGACGTCAGTACAACTCCCTATTGTTGTGTGTAGCTCCACCTTTTTGGTACAGATAGGTAAGATTGATACCCCTACGGAAGGGTGCTGAAAAGTGGGACGGTATGGGTTGTTTTTTTGGGACCCTTTCCAACTTGAGCTCTATGGAAACGCAAAAAAAATGCGTGCCGTTCTGCACTGAACTGAGCCAGACCGCTTGGTGGAAACGACCTATTAGTCTCCAGTCAGCCAGTGTGGCTGTGTTGGTGTTGGTCACTCTAACCAGGCTTTACTATGGTATAAGATTTTTTGACAAGAAGCATTGTTACAACAAAGACATAATCCTCCAAACACTAATTTACTGACATTTTGTGCTCAGTATACTTCATAATTATTTATAGAAAACCTAAACACTAGACCTTTGACAGTGAGGGGGTCTCTGGACCCCCCAGCTGTGGGTTTAAGTTTAATTTTAAACAGATAATGTCGCCTCCCTCCCTCGCCCCCCTCTCTGAGGGTCTGGTCGTTTCTGCTAGAACAATGTGTTCAATGACCAGACAAAAATGATCCACAGCTGCTCGCTTTTTTTTTTACTGGATGAGGCTGCTGGGTGATGTGTCATTGTGTGTGTGTTATTTTTACTACTTTAACTGTTGCCATGACAACCAGTTTCATCAAAACAACTTCTCCAGTTCATCCTGCACAGCGAGCCGGAGTTTTCTGCTCCTGCATCAATAGTGATGGCACTGACTGAACAGGGAGAGCTGGTTGGCTGTTCAAGGTCAGCGCTCTACCTCCCTCCATCACCGGGCATCTACTGTACACCACTCTGTGAAGTTAAAGGGCCATTTCACCCAAAGACACTGCATTCTGACCATAGACTGTAGAAAGTACTGGACAAAGTCTGAGTGGTATCAGTCATTTGGTTACTGATGCCGGTCTGCAGCAGCTGTGATAGTCCACTGTGGCAAACTAACTTTAGATTAACTAGAAACAGACAAAGGGATCAGACATGTGGGAAACTGACTAGACCTACATGGCAACGAGACAGTGAATGGCATTTTTTACACAAAGAGCCATAAAAAAACGAAGGATTCATCGTCACAGGAGTCCTTGCAGCACTTTACACCGAGGTGTGAAAAGGACACATCTCCTCTCCTCTTGAAGGAGACCGGTCATAACCGGTCCATGCCTTCCTCTATGCTGCTTCACCAGCTTCACCTAACAGTTTTGCACAGTCGGCTACCGGCTGATCGAGTTTTCTTTCTGTCCTTTGATGTCATCAGAAAAAGGGCGTGCAGCTCTTCTCCATCGAAAAATGGTTAAAAATGGATAAACAGACGATCAGTGTCAGAGTTACTGGTGTGAATCTTTAAAGACCCCAGAACTTTTTTACTCCCATTTTAGCCATTTCTACCCTTTTCAGTTTTACTTGATGGGAACTCAGTAACATTTTAGTCTAGTTTTAATCCAAGCATTTTAATTCTTGCCTAAATCTGGTACTAAACCCAAATCTGGTATTAAATGTCTGACGAACAGTACATTACATTTTAGTCTGGTTTTAGTCATCTTGATGAAAACTAAACATAATTTTTGTCAGTTTTAGTCATCACAGGTCTGTTTTTGTTAGTCTTAAGGCCCAAACATACTCGGGCAGAACGTGGAACGGACTCCACGGAGCTCCGCATGGACTCAAAGCGGACGCCCACAAGGCCCATGCGTGCAAAGCTAAAATTTTATGACCACGCGGACTCTGCTCCGCGTACACACACAAAACACTGCTCAGCATGTATTTTTCACATCGACCCGCATTAAATGTGACACCGACCTGCATTTCGCACTTGTTTTTCCACGTCAATACTTAGCATGTCCTTCACCAACATGGCATACTCCCCTTCCTCGTCTCTTGTGTCATTTAATGGTCATACATACCACCGTCTCCTACATCTATTGCTTTGCAAAGCCAGCAGGCAGAGCAGCTCCTCTTCCTCGTCATCGATGTAGGACACCATGACAGAAAAAATGTAAACATCACACAAGGATTGTGGGAAATGTAGGATCTTACGGAAATGTTACAGGAAACTACTACGCAGCGGAGCGCTCTGATGACTGCGGACATTCCGCGCGGAGTCCTCCAGTATGTTCAGGCCTTTAGAATGAATCCCAACTCTCCCCTTAGCTCAACCCTCAGTCTTAACTCGCCCCTCTAAACCAAGTGTAAGGGCCATTTCATGACTTAGGAATGAGACACCCCTTAATAGCAGTTATGATTTCAGACTGTAGAGGGCAGTGTCACCTTAAAAATGTGCCAAAACTGCGTAGTCTGTCGATTCAGAAGAAGAAGAAGAAGAACCAAATAACGTGTATAAAACCCACAACCACGGACATATTCAGCTGAAAGTCACCGTATAACACGGCCATTAGCTAACGCCACACACCAGTTTAAACTTGTAGGCTTGTCCGTGACGGCACGGTTACCAGCTTACAATTGTAAAAATAAAAGTAAATGTTACGCTACAAAAAGGCAAATAATCCATAAACTAACATTAAACTAAGATATTGGAGTGGTTTTCGTATGTTTTAGAGCTCTATTAACAAAGACATTTACATTTGTAGCTTGATTTCTTCCCCACATTTGCCGCCATCTTTCTTTGAGTGAAAACCCTTCATACCAAGGGAAATACAACACTCAAACTCGCCCTCAACTCAACTCTTGGGAGAATTGGAACAGCCCTCACACTTCCTGGGAATGTGCATTCTGAGACCGGGGAGTTAAGATTGAGGGTTAAGGGAAGAATTGGGATTTAGACAGTCTAGTTGAGGAACATTTTTACAGTTTCACAGTTTTAGTCAACAAAATTTACACTGCTGAAAGGTCAAGGCTCGCTAGGAAAGCTTCTGTAAGGGCTACAAAGGCACGAAGAGCGTCATTAGAATGGCACAGCAGCGGGCTTCCAGGGGAAAACTAAAGTCAGTCTGAACTTATGGTTCAAATGTCATTTTAATTTTTCTAACCTATGTTTCACAGAGTCAACATTCAGCACATACTTCTTAATCACTGATAATGATTTTAAACAGACAGCTCACATTTGATGCACACTTCTGCCTGCTCTTTGAGGCCCCATGGTGCTGAGGCCCCGGGCATCTGTTTACCTTTGCCCCATGGAAAGACCGCCCATGTCTGCACAGTTCATAGTCAGAAGGAGAGTATATCAAAGAGCTGTAAAGATTGTCAGGTATGTTTTCTGTTTTAAGGCTGCACAGTTACACATTAGGGGCCGTAAACTTGGCTGAAGAATGACAGTAGAGGCCACACATTCAAAGGTAGACGTACAGTCGGCTACATGCTGCCAGGACCTGATCTCTCTTTGTCTTTGTTTGCTCAGAGATCACGCAGCTGAAGATGTTCAGACCTCCCATTGTTCTCCTCAGCACCTCCTGGACTACTTTACTGTGCCGTGTGATTAAGTGGACCCTGATGCTTTATTCGTTATGTTTCCAGGCTCGGCCTCTTCCACCGACCATGACAAATCCAGCTTTTCAAAGCTTCCCTTACTCTTAGGTTAGGATCTTAATCTCGTGAATCACACATCGGGAGCAGCAGAAGTGTCCTCCACTCCGTTTCGGGCCCCGTCCTGCCCCGTGCTTATGTCTCCTCCTGCTCTTTGGCCCCTCTGCTGTTCATACACATGTCCTAGAGAGGCCCCTTGCTCTTTTCTTCAGCCGCCAGCAGACTGACTGACAGCCGCAGAGGAGCAGCGATGAGGAGGCGCTGTTTGTTGTCAGAGCCCCTCATGAAAAGCCCTGACAGTCTAAGGGGGATCCTGCTGACACCAGGGCGCCCCGTGGGGCACCCTCGACCCCCCGCTCCACTTATTGATGTCTGCAGATGTGCCTGCCTGCATGATAATGCCCTCAGTGGAGGTGCCCCTCGCAGTGCCCGTCTATAAATCACAGAGTGAAGCCAGCCCTCCGTGTGAGTGTTTGTATGTGTGCATACAGTGCTGCAGGAGCTCCACGCTGCATTATTGATGCTCCTCTGGGAGGGATGAAAGTGTGAATAGTGGCAGCAGAGGGAGGGCGAGGAGCGCGGGGGGAGGAGAAGGGAGCGGCTGAGACAGATATCAGAGCGCCTCCATGCATTCAGCGGACCAGCTATACGTTGAAGTCCACAGTCAGGGACAGCTATAGGTGTCTGCTGAATTTAAAGCTGACAGGTGAGGCCCCCAGAGGGTGAAGGGGGGAGGGCCGGGGTTAAACAGGAGGAGGACGGAGCAGGTCTCCAGGACGCACACTAATGTGACAACAGCTTGGCAGGCCGTGGAGGAACTGGTGGTGATGGAATCGGTTTGGATTGAGGAGGAGGAAGAGTGCTCTTCTAAAATCCACACAAATCCCTTAAATCATGGCTCTACAGGAAGAGAAACTAAATATATACATAAGAATCATTCGTGCTGGTGAGTGTATACATGCATGGAAGATTTATGGAGATAAATAATGTGGCAACTATATGTCTTTACCTTTTAAGATCTGTGTTAAGGTAGACAAGTCATTTGAGCTGACTTTATCAGCTTCATATCAGTATTTTCAGGCTGCACGGGAACTGGACTGGGACTATAGTCAGTGGATCAAGATCCACCACACAGACGGCTCCAGGAGATGGACTACAAGTGTCATGGTCTTAGTGTGGAGCCACTCCTGAACCACAGACGTCTTACTTAGACTAAAAAAAAATGGACTGTTGCTCAGTGGTCCCAAGTCCTCTTTTTAGATGAAAGTTAATTTTGCATATCATTTGGAAATCCAGGTCCCAGAGTCTGGAGGAAGATCTGAGAGGAACAGAATCCAAGATGCTTGAAGTCCAGTGTTTCCAGTCTCCACAGTCAGTGATGGTTTGGGGATCCAGGTCATCTGTTGATGTTGGTCCACTGGTCTTTATCAAGTCCAGAGTCCACGCTGTCACAGAGCCCTTCATGCTTCCATCTGCTGAGAAGCTTTAAGAGATCCTGATTTCCTTTTCGCCTGCTCACAGTGAAACCAGAACTATCAGGAACTGGTTTACTGCCCCTGGTGTTGCTGTGTTTGATTGACCAGCCAACTGGTCTGACCTGAACCCCATAGAGGATCTCTGGAAGATGAGAGACCCCAGACCCAATAGTCCAGGCCAGCTGAAGGCTGCTATCAGAGCGACCTGGGCTTCATAACACCCCAGCAGGACCACGGACTGATCGGCTCCATGACACAAGCTGTTCTTCTTTCTTACTAGCAGCTGGAAAAAACCCTGAATATCTGTTTTTGCGAACTGAACTCTTCATTAGTGCACAGCATGTGGGCGGGTATGCTGGGCGGGGCTTTCTCTCTGCCTGAGGTAGTCCCACCTCGACTTGTGTCAAAAATATTTAATCTAAAGAGTGACGTTTCTTCCAAATATTTCACGCATTCTAATTCTGATTAGTTTACTAGTCTGAGGTTAAGAAAATAAAACACTATCTGACCCAGGGGTATCAAACTCAAGGCTCGGGGGCCAAATCCGGCCCGTGATACAGTTATACCCGGCCCGCAGGATCATATTGTATTCTTATTATAACTGGCCCATCAGTACGAGGTCTGCAGATTTCCTCCACTATAAAAATGTAAATTTAACCTTGATGTTTTAAAATATCCTTGTTAAGTCATAAAAAATGGAAAAACTAAAGAGAAAAGGAAGGTGGGAAAAAAAGTGTTTTCATTTCATTCTTTCAATGTTGCATCTCAGAATTATGACTCAAACCTATGATTTTGACTTTTTATTTCATATCCTAACCTTTTCAATTCATAATTTGGACTTTTATCACACATTTTGATGTTTTGTATTTGAAATTGTAAATTTTAAGTCCTATTTTGACCTTTTTAACTAAAAATTTAAAATTTCATTGCATGTTTTGACCTTCTAATTTCTAACTTTGACTTTTATATTATATTTTCTCATATTTTTACCAGACTCAAAATCTATGATTTGAACTAATATTTTGACCATTTAAACTATTTTTTAAACTTTCTATCTCATATATTGACATATAAAAACATTATTTTGACTTTCTTTCTCATATATGTAGTCATAAAAAAATATTTTGACCTCATGTAATGTGTTTTTACCTTTTGAACTCATTCACTGAATTATTTTCTCTCAGAATTTGAGCTCTTAAACGTAACATTTTGATTTTTTCTGAATTTCAAAAGGTTTTTTGTTTTTGCCCATAATTTTTCACTGGCGAAAATGAGTTGACAGTTTATGGTTAAATATTGACCCTGTTAGGCCCCCAGGTTAGACCTAAATTCAGAATCCGGCCCCTGCTGTGATTGAGTTTGACACCCCTGATCTAACCCCTTATTTACACATACTCCTTCTGAGTGTGAAGCTCACTGCTGTGCCCCCTTTCTAGCCAATCTTTGCAGTTCCCTGAACTCGCTCCATCTGTCTCCGGTACGCACCACTCTGCTCCGCTCAAGATACTTGCATCAGTCCAGATAGAACAGACTGATCCAAAGGACGACAGCGCAGAGACAGTGTACGAAAGACAAAAGTCCCTTTAAAACTTTTGATTTCTAAAAATGAATTAATGCTCACCATGTAGACATCAGAACACAATGTACTATTTGTTTTATCTGTTAAACAGCAAACCTGTCCACACTGTTCACCTGCCTTTGGCCCTAATGCATCCTGGGAAAGGCCTCATCCACACTTGGATGGATGAATGGATGAGTGCGCCCATTTCAGGCATCAGGAGGAGTGTTGGCTCCCTGCTGAGGATACGTGCTATCACACAGTTTGCATATGCATGTTCAGTATGCCCATATGTGCCATACAGGATCATGCAGAGTCTGAATGACTGAGGCTGTGCTCGCCTGCAGGATGGTAATACACTCCATATTCCTCTGTGTGCATGTGTGTGTGTTCTAGGGCTGGGAAAAGAGGAGATTTAACAACATATTTTCTATTGAATTATAGGGTCAGATATATCCTGTTAATGTCTGACAGTAAAATGATACCTCACAGTAAGAACCACTCAAATTCAAAAGCTCACTGACCACATGATAATGTATTTAAGGTCATGGCTAAATGGGGGTTTAGCATGTTGTTATTGATTATTAGTAAAGATGAAACTGGTACCTGTTTGATTCACACAGGAGAAGTCCTCAACACCCAAAATCAGACAACTCTTTAAATTCTTTAAAATATATTTTTGGGATTTTATTCCTTTTTTTAGGCATGATAAGAGATGAGAGAGTGGGAAAGAAGCTGCAGACTGGACCTGAACCCAAGCCCACATCCATGGGTGCCACCCAGCTAAGCTAGGCTATCAGTGCTCCAGGCAAATAATGTTTTCTTAATAACTGAAGGCAAACCAATATGGAGGACCAAACCTGCCAAGATTTAAAATAAATACAAATAAATAAATAAAAGTAAAACGAAAAACAAAAAAGAAAAATCAAAAAGAAAATACAAAAAATTAGATATAAATGGAAATAAATACAAAAATTATATATATAAATACATATATATATATGTATATGTATATATATATACATACATACATACACATAAATAAATGAAAAAAAGTAAAAAAAAAAAAAACAAAAAAAAATACAATCACATATGTGAGTGGACTCACATGTTGATCAACCATAGGCAAACAGTTCAACCCAAGACACACTTAGGACGCACTCACACTAGGCCATCCGTACCGTGCCGTATTCTAACCGTGCTGAAGCACATTTGTCCCCCTCCCCTGTCCCCCCTTTGGCCTGCACTCACACTGCTCAACGCATCCAGGCCTGGGCACGGGTACGTCACTGGAGACGTCATCATGAAGCCTCCACCGTTGATGACTCAGTATGCATCGGTGTTGTTTTTTAGGCTGTAAAATAGTTACAGATTTATACGATATCTGATCTGACAGCAGAATTATTCCCCCTGACCATCAGCTACATGAACTATACAGAGACAGTGAGGAGAGAGAGAGAAAAAGCCGTTCATAGTGGAGAGTTTACCTTTATGCACCATAAACTGCGCCTTTTCTCAGCGTAATCCTGGAGGCCTGATGCACCAAACAAGCTCTCATGTGTCCAGAGCAGGATTAAATGTACAGTCAAAAGTTTTTTTTACCGTGACGAGAACAATTTTAACCATCTGACGAGAGCTGGAGGTGAAAACGCCTCAGGATTAATAAACGATGCTCCATTCAAACGTCACCAATCAAGACCACAGTTTCACTTCTTGGTGACATGAAATAGAATTAGAGGTAAGTTATTTCAGTGGATGATAGTTTAGCGTTATAATGTTTTAATCAGAGAGGTTAAATCAGCCGTGTGATTGACCCCGGCCCACAGTTGTCTGTGTATTTGGCACTCTCCTTTACGCACAGAGGATGAAAGGTGTGTATTATCCTGTGAGCTGCTGTTTGTGACTAAAACAAGGATAAAAGTTTTATTTTACAAACCAAAAATCCTCTCACAGTCATTAAAGCCTGACTTTGCCAGAAACTGTTCAGAAATGTGGACTGGACTGGGATCCTGCTGTCTCTAGCATGTAGCTGCTGCCTGGTGGGCTCTCTGAGGCGGTCCTCTTGTTGTTACTTCACTCTACGTCACATTCCCGCGCTTGTGCTCCTTCATTTGCATCTGTGCCGTGCTTAGCCCCACCTTGTCCTTCCGTATCGGGGCTGTGAAGCGTGCTGCGCCGAAGCATGGAACAATTGCACTCACACTGGCCAAACGTACCGGACTTTAGGCTGAAACGGGCCGAGGCACGGTACGGGTGGCCTAGTGTGAGTGCACCCTTAGGACCGCCCCCTCATTTGCATCACATGTCATGCTGACAGTGTCTGCAGCATGAAATAAATAAATGTGAGAGCAGAGCACTTTTATTTATTGATTGATCTGTAATTCTATTTATATATTTATTTTTATATTTATTTCCACTTTTTTAATTTATTTATATTTCATCTTTGAATCTTACTTTTTTATTTTGTATTTATTTTTACTTTTTATTTATTTTTTATTTATGTATATATATATTTTTTATTTTTCGTATTTATTTCCGTTTATTTATTTATTTATTTATTTGTCTGTCTGTTTATTTTTAATTTTGGCAGGTTTGGTCCTCCACAAACCAATGCATGCTGTCTCAACTGCACAAATATGTAAATTTCTGAAGATCTTTTTACTCCTTTCCAGTTCCATCCACTTGTCCTACATGTCAGAAATGTATGTGTGCAATTTCGACAGCTCTCTCTCTCTTTCTCTGTGTGAAATAAGACTGAACATCATAAAGTTTTTGATACATGTGATTGTCAGGATATGGATTTGATCAAATTCAGTCCCAGATAAGCAGAAGAAGATTGGTGATTATTTTTAAACACATGGTGTGTAAGAGTTTAAAACATTGTGACAACCTAAATATATGAAAATACTCCGTGTGTATTCCTGTTCGAGTTAGATTTATTTGATTTATTTTGCGGTTCCAAGGTTTAGGTCTGTGACGATTCATCATCACTATGAACATCACAGGGTATGATGCAGAGACAGCGTGACCACCGGTTTTAAGTGTTTGTAATAAAGGTGAGGACGGGATTGGACGAGCCATCTGTGAAGTGTAACGCTGTGTGTTGGTCTCTCTTGCTGAATGAAACATGAATTAATCGACCAAATATCCCACCATGGTAGGATGAGCGTGAACAGGGCCAGCGTGAGGCTCTAAGCCAGTGATACTCAACGTGTGGCTCTTTTGTGTCTTAATATGAAATATTATTCCCCAAGAAAACCATAAAAAAGGGGAACTTTGACCTCAGAAATGATTCATAACAAGTCATTTTTGCTGCTTTTAGCCCATTTTTGCCTCTTCTTTTTGCCACTTTTATCCAATTCTTGCCATTTTTCACCACTTTTTGCCTCTTTATCCTACTTTTTGACATGTGAATTTTCCCCCTTTTTCTCATTTAATCTGCCTCTTGCCATTAAATGTCACTTTTTCTTATTTTTCCCCATTTTCCCCACCTTTTTGCCCATTATAAACCCTTTTCACTCATTTTTTGCCACCTGTAACACATATTTCATCACTTTTCACCCATTAATAATAAATAAAAAATAAAAATAAAAAGTTTTTGCAATAAAGCCTGCGATAGTTGCAAAGACACAATTCTTAGTTATAATTGTTTATCAAGGACAACGTACCAAAAACTACCACAGACCTTGTCCCCCCCATACACACACCCCTTCATCCCTCCTCTTCCTCACAGACAGCAGCTCATACATTTAGCTTCTTTCTCTTCCTCGCTGTGTCTCTGCTTCAGAGTTAGCAGCAGTAGCCTTTCTTTTACTCAAACATCATAAATCGTACGTCTTCATTATTTGTTTTTATCTGCGCCCTGATTTCAAAATTTGCGCAAAGAAGTTCTGTCATTTAATTCCTGATCAGGACCAGAACGAGAACTTTATGGAGTTTTATCACAAATTCACAAAATAAATAATGGTAAAAAATGACGTTTGACAAGAGAGGATGCACACTTTTGCATAGTGCCAAAGTTGTTGTGCAGTTTATGGTTTTGCCATCTGATCAAATACAGTTCTTGAGCTAACTTAGATGGCTTTCATATTAGGGGCCCGGTCCCGGATCCGAGTGCCCTTGAGCCCGAAGTCCGGTTCATTTTGGTTAGTGTGAATGCAAATGAACTGTACCCGGGCATCGGGCCTGGGCCCACTTGGGGAGGTGGTCTCGGGTGCGATTCAAGTGGACTCGGGCACGGTTCGGATGAGATGTGAATGCAACCGCGCCCAGATATGGGACAGAGCACTGCGTCAGCTTTATGACTTCATCGTTAAAACTAAACTTCTTTCCACAGCACGGCAGTTTGTTCATATTTTCTCTCTTTAAAGGGTGGAAATCATCAGAATCCAGCCAATAAACGGTCTGTTGTGACACACCTTACAGATGAACACAAGTTGGAGTCAGTGAGAGGAGGTGCAAAGGCAATAAAAGTCTCCTGTCACCTCAAAACTGCTGTATCTGTGCAGCGCGAGCCCATTTAATCCTCTGAGCTGTAGTAGATGTGCAGATATGAAGAGAGAAGTTGCTGGCATCTTAAAAGTGATTTTAATCATCCATGGCTGCAGGATGGACTTTTTTGCCGGGTCAAAACCAAAACAATCTTCGCTCAGGTCATGACCCCAGTGGTTGCCATGGTAGCTTCTTCTTCTTTCTCCTATTTTGCGGGGTTGTAAACCAGCTACGTGCATACCGCCACCTGCTGTTTCAGACCGAGTAAATACGCAAGTGCACCCTGGCGCGCAAAGCAAGCCAGCGGGGGAGGAATCGCGCCACAGCGTGGTTTGAAACAACCGGGCCTAATATGAAAGCACCCTTAGGGTCCCAAAGTAATGAAAAATTCAGGCAAAAAAAGTTTCCAAAACAATCAAGCCTCGCTTTTTGTGATGGAAAATCCATCTCTTTTTAGAGATCTGGATCATTTGGCTCAGCTCAGTAAAAAGGGCCAGTCTTCAGTCTCCCAAATGGCTCTATTTGGTTCCAGTTTGGATTTTTAAATTCCTTTTAAATAATGACAAAAATAGAAGAGAGGACACTGGCTCTCAAACTGGAGACAGCTCATTTATGTGAAAGGATCTGGCTTGTTTGCATGCTTGGGTTTCTTGACCCACAAGGTTTATTGTCTTTATAGTACATCAGCATTTTCATTGACAGGAAAAGGGAAAAGCTGTTAAAGTGGCTCAGTTAGCCTCTTAGCTCAGCCCTAGACTCCTCTGGACTCTGGTCTACCTTCATCTGTGTAGACCTGCAGTAGGAGGTCTGCAGGACTCCGTCATTAGTGATCAGCTAACCTACGGAAAAAACAAAAAACTCTTTTTCTGAAATGTAAGGATAATAGTCAGTGTATATAGACATCTTCTGAAGATACCAGCAGCGCCACCTAGAGCTTTAACTGCTGTCCTTCATCTCCTGTCCCACATCTGACCTTGGCACACCATCGGGATCATGTGACTGCAAACAAGCTAATTATGGGACTGTTTCTGTGATATCAAATCATCGTTTTTATTGTCTGTTTGTTTAAAACACAGAGATATGGTGAATATTGGTGCATGTTTCCCAGCCCTATATCGACCACACGGGGCTGTTTTGGCCACATGTGCACAGAGAAGGTGTCAGGTGGGCAGCCCTGCCCCTCCTGATTCGTTGGAGCCTGTTCAGACCTGACAGCGGCGTAAATTGCTCAGATTAGGCTTCCGGCAGCCGTGGCGTCTGCTGGCGCTTCACAGTAATGACTGCTGTCAGCGAGGGGACCCCTCCACCCCCCAATCCTCTCTCCTGCCCTGGTTATTGATCATCCCTCTCATTTCTTCTGTCCCCGTTGTTTTACAGCCTCCTCCTCCTCAGGCTGATCATCTTTGCTCATTATGAGTCCTAACGTCTGCTGCACCTACTCTCCGCCGCTCGGAGCTGGCGGTGAAGGTGCTGAGGCTCAGCAGGTTTATCAGCTCCTCACTTTACATGCTGCTTCAACCACAAACGAGAGCTGGAGGTGACCTTTCATTTTATTCTGCTCATTTTTGTCCTCTTTTCTGTTATTTGTCATCTGTGGCTGTATTCACTCAGTCTCATGACTTTGTCACAGCGCCCCCTTCTGCCAGTTGGACATTTCTCTGCACATTTTTCCCCACTAATAAGTTTAATCATTCAGCCGAGGGTTATGATTTTGGGTCTGCGTATGGGTCATCACAAAAGCTACAATAAAGCCTCTTTGACCCAAACCCAGATCCCAACAGGAAGTCCACCAGTCTCCTCACAGTTTCAAAATAAGGCATCTTTGATGGTGCTAAATGACTTTGACCTCATCTAACTTTAAACAACATTATTCCATGTTCTTCTACAGCCTCTGGCAAGACAGCAGCATCACACTGAGCACGCTCACATGCAGACATCTCATCATTGCACCGCCCACTGGCAACAGGAAGTGACACAATGCAATTTGTTAATTCCTCTTACTTTGTTAAACCCATGAAGCTCAGATATTGAAACAAAGGCCCAAACATTTGTCAACGACAGAGACATGTTTCATTAAAGGATGCCTCTCTGGAGATAGCAAGCATTTTAATAATTTGCTGTTTCACAGGAAGTTGCCATAACTCACATTAAATGTCAGATTTATGTCATATTTCACGTTTGATCGAGTCTGCCCCTCTACTTACCTGACACGCCAGATGGATGTGAGGGTGATCTGTGATCTGTCTGTCACATCTTTACCGTCCAATCAGAGCAGAAAACACATGACACTGTAGCCGCTACCAAGGAGTAAACTCCGTAGAGCAGAGCTTCTCTAGCTTTTCAGCCCGGGACCACCAAAATTAAGGCGCCAGAGACCGGGGACCCCCACTGTACCTGAAGGTGGTTGAACACAGCCATGCACACTCTAGAATAATCATGTGCAGACAAGGCTGTCCATAAAGGGGGGAGTTTTCTGGAACCCAGTCAGACTGGGGCCCATGGAGATAAAAAAAAAAAACATGGTAAAGTTAAACTGTGATATCCATATTTCATATTCAAAATGTTTTTAACATTGCTAAAATGGGTTAATAATGGCAAGAAATGGTTGAAAAGGTGGTGAAATTGGATTTTAAAAGTTGCAGAAATGGTTTAGAAGGGGCAAAATTAGATTAAAATGGAAAAAAAGGCAAAAATGAGTTTAAATAGTGGCAAAAAGGAGTTAGAATGTGGCTAAAATTTCGTTATTTGGCAAAAATGGTTTAACTGAGAAAGAAAATATTGACAGATACTGGCAGAAATTGGTTAAACTAGCAAAAATTGGTTATATCAAATGGTAAAGTGGGGTTAAAATGGGAAAAATAGAGTGTAAAAAGTGGTTAAAAGGGGTTATTAGTAGAGACAACATTAAGCTTAAGTGGCAAAAACAGACAGAAAAAAAGTGGTGGAAAGATTTTAAAACTGACAAAAGTAGGTGTAAAAAATGTGTTTAAATTGGTGGGAAAAAGGATAAAAGGGGGAACAATTTTGACATAATTGGTGTAAAGTGGCAGCAGTGTAATTTAAAAAATATTCTTAGTTTTTTAGGGCAACTGGTGACCCCCTCTGAGTGTCTCGCGACCCCAAAGGGGGTCCCGACCCCAAGGTTCAGAACCACTGCCAAAGACAACTGCATAATGCGAACCATGGCAACTGTAGACATGTCGCTACACGACTTTTGTCATTTTGGAAAAGAAAACAACTCACTGCTGTTCTTTTTTCTTCTTTAAACAAAGAAATGTCGTCAAGTTCTGATAAAACTGGCACTTTGGCAGCGTCCATGCTAATCTCTTCCTCCATAATTACACCGGTCTCTTGTTGCTGCTTGTTTACGTCACGACTCTGCTGCGCCTGAAAGTACCGCCCCTCATCGCTGATTGGTCCTGTCACTTTCTAACCGGGCCCAAACGGTTCAGATGGGAGCTTTAAGAGATGGATTCACCAGTGAGAAACACGGAAACGGGCGTGTCCATCTGCTTTGTAAGGTTAAGTCCCCAGATCTGTGTGGTTTCAACACATCCCAACATGCAATGGGGTGCTCGGGCCCTTCAGTGGTACTTGCATGCCTGGTTTACATTGGATCCCCATTAGGTGTTGTCATAGTAACCACTATTCTTTCTGGAGTCTAAACAAAAGAAAACAAGACAAAACGCTGAAACTGTTAAAGTCAAATAAAAAAATACAATCACAAAAACCACCGGCTGAAGAGCTGGGTGTCTGTTCTGTTGTTTTAAACATTCATGTGCTCCCGTCTGCGTCTACAGTCTTCAGTTTTAAGAGAAACCACTGATTCTAGTCTTTTTCTGCAGTCTTGCTTTATTTGACTTCAAGTTTACACCACGACCTTCACAGATACACACATTTATTTATTTACATCCTCACTTGACCTGGGGTACAAATCTAAGACACATTTCTGCTACATTATTTAGATCTTAGGTTAATATTTTATAATATTCGGTAAGAAGTTAAACTCATAAATTTTGTACGTGTGAGGAGAATAAATGGAGGCAGAAAACAATCAAATATGGAGTGGAGGCACTGATGAACTTCCAGGAAAATTGCAGCAGGATTATTTAGGACATTTTTCAGGTTTTATCTCAGTGTTATCAGGTTAAGAGCTCTAGAAAAAAATCTTTAACCTTCTTCCCCATGACACAGAGTGAGCGTGATTCTGGAGGACAGCTACACCAAGCCTCATGATGAGATAACTTCATGACACAACATGACATGACATGACACAACACAGCCCATAAGCGGCGTCCATGCTAATAGCACTTGTGCGGCGTATGTATGAGCTGGGACCTGAGCCGCCTCCTGGACGCCTCTGAATACCCTCATCTGATGTTCTATGCTAATCTGCTAACCTTGAGGGCGACGGCGCTGAAAATCAGTGAGAGAGCAGGAGAGAGCTGTCTTCTCTGCTCCAAACGCTTTGACCTGATCGGCTGGGTTTCCAGCTCGCTCTCCAGGTCTGTTAATGAGAGCGCCACGATAACCCAGTGGGTGCAGAAAAGGGGGCTCTGAAACGCTGCTGACACACGGCGGAGAGACTGAATGCTCTTGATTAGACATTGAAATCCGTTGTATGTGACAGGTGGCGTATCAGAGACGATGAAGGGAGGTGGCATCCTGGAGGTCGTCCAGGACTTTCTGCAGACAGAGGAAGAGAAGAAGACAACAGATGAGGGACAAAAGAGAAGCCCATCAGCAGAGAGAAGAGGAGAAAAGGAAACACATGAAGAAGAATTTAACTACCGGTTAACTACCGGTATTCAGCGAGCAGTTATTCAGCTCTTCTGTGAATGAATCTGACTTTATGAAACAAAATCCACTCTCTCTTTAAGGATATATGAACTGAGATGTCTACAAATATTCAAACATGACTGCACCTTTGTTATATTTCATGACTTTACATACTTCCACCAGTTTTCAAACCCAGACACATTCTTAATGTCTACGGCTGTAACAAAGACAGCTGCCGTTCTGTTGCTGTATCTTATTCAGGATTTGTGCACCTACCTGTGTCATGGCCGCCCCATGAGGCATTCCCAGGTTAAGTAGAGACATGCTGCTCAGCTTTGTCCACCTCTGCGGCCACATTTGGGTACAGACTTTATGGCTCTGATCATTCCATAAGGTGTATTCATGAAACACAGCACCGCCACTTTGGTTTCATGGACGAATTTTGGATAATGAGGGAGAAAAGCTGTTTAAAGTGGCTGTCCTGGTTCTCACTACAAGCTACTCCCAAGCATTCTTGGATTGTTTGTAGAATTATATGTGTAAATCACAGGTGTCAAACTCAAGGCCCAGGGGCCAAATCCGGCCCGTGGAACAGTTAAATCAGGCCCACAAGATGATCCCATGTTTCTGTTCTAACTGTCCCATCAGTCTGAGGTCTGCAGATTTACTCAGGTATAAGAATGTGAACTTATCCTGATGATTTAAGATATCCTTGTTAAGTCACGAAATCTGAAAAAGTAAGTAGTAAAAATATTTAGATGAGAAGCCAGAAATGTGGGAGAAGAAATGTATTTGTGTTTTAATTTCACATGTTCAATTTAGCATCTCAAACTTGGGATTTTGACTTTTAATTTCATACTTTGAGCATTTCAACTCATAATTTTGACTTCTCATAGAATATTTTGACCTTTAAGATTCATAATTCTAATATTTAAGTCATACTTTGAACTTTTAAAACAGTTATTTTGTATTTTACCTCATATTTTCAACTCAAAACTTTGACTTTATAATCCCATAGTTTGACCTTTTAGACTCACAATTTAAAAAATTTGAATCATATTTGACTTTTAATTTCATGATTACAAATTTTATTTCATATGTTGATCTTTTAAACTCATGATTTTGACTTCTTTAGAAAATATTTGCCGTAAAACAACATTGTTTTTTAATTTGAGTCTCATCCTGAATCCAGAATCTGGTCCCTGCTGTGATTGAGTTTGACAGCCCTGGTACAGGAGTATAAATCAAGCTTTGGCAGAGCAATCAATGCACTTTTAGGAGCTCTTAGCAGCTGAGATCTGCTCTTACCCCGAATTTCCATATACAGCGTGCACGCCGTGCACCGAAGCGCCGCAGGTTTGCTCCGACCAAAAGGCGAGCGACCTCGCCTACTAGAAGCGAGTCCAGAGCGCTGCATCGTGGCACGCAAGAGATCACGGGAGAACTGCGAGTTCACGCAGGAATAGTATGTCAACAGCGGACTATTTTACCTTTTGAGGATAATTTATCATCCTTTCCAGTATAAGTTCATGATATTATTGCTTCCTCCATTGGGTGAGTACATTAGGAAGTTAAAAGGTTCATGTTTGCGTAAAGGATCTGTGGTTTTATGCAAAATTCTTTGGCTAAATATCCCCAAAAGTTAACTTTTGATCGTCAATTGCACCGTTGTAGCTCTGTGACCCACTGACCCCTCGGTGACCCTTTGCTCTCGCTGCAGGATGAGACTTAATGTTGATAAAGTGATGATTTACCATCAGGAGTCCATGCATTGTAACCTTGCAAAGCAGATGGATACGCCCGTTTCCGTGTTTCTCACTGGTGAGTCCATCTTCAAAGCTCCCATCTGAACCATTTGGGCCCGGTTAGAAAGTGACAGGACCAATCAGCAACGAGGGGCGGTACTTTCAGGAGCGGCAGAGTCGTGATGTAAACAAGCAGCAGCAAGAGCTGGTGCAGTAATGGAGGAAGAGATTATGCTGCTAAAGCGCCAGTTTTATCAGAACTTGACGACATTTCTTTGTTAAAAGAAGAACAAAGAACAACAGTGAGTTTTTTTCTTTTCAAAAACGACAAAAGTCGAGTGCTGACATTTCTACAGTCGCCATGTTTCGCGTTATTCCTCAGTAGCTGTGCATGCGCAGCTCGATAGCGGCTACGTCACGTGTTTTGTTGCTCTGATTGGCCCGTAGAGATGTGACAGACAGAACGTTCATCCAGTCACACTGAGTGTTTTTCAAAGCCTCTGCCTTTTCTCAAACGTTTCCTATTGAAGCTTTCCCAGATGGATGTGTGAAACACATCCATCTAGCGTGTCAGGTTACATGCATTGTGTTTTATTTTGAAAAAAAAAAAAAGGGATGTTCTACGCTTGTGACTTCCATGGTTGGTGCTTTCCGAACGACAGTGAATTTATGAGGTTTGGCAGCGGCCGGCGCTGAAACAAACAGGCAGCATATCTGAAACGAAGCAGAGCGAAGTGGCACTCCGGGCACAGGCCGCTGCTGGTCTAGAGCGCCGGCTATGGAAATGCTCTGATAGACTAGAGAGGGAGCTAAGTGCTCCGCAGTACGATTCGCCGGCGTTCAGCGGCGCGCACGCTGTATATGGAAATTGCGGGTTAGTGTTTGAGATATTTCAGGTAAAAGTTAAAAAGACTAGAATCTGTCTGTTTCCTCTCATGCTGCATCAAGAGTTCCAAATCAGGATGATCTCACCGCTAATATCAGCCAATCAGCAGAGCTATAAAAATAAATCAGAAGCAGTGAAAAGCCTAATAATCGTATGGCAGCTACTTCTGTGCCGCTTCATTGAATGGATTGGATTTTCCAGGTGAAATCCGCAGGTTCCTGCACATATCAGATGGCATCCAAATGTCTGAAGTCTCTCCAGCACGGCCTGCCAGCGCGCTGAAGAGCCAAGGACATCAAAGAATCCTCCATCCAGACGCCCTCGTAGGTGAAGCCGGTCCCTGCCAGCTTTAGATTTACACGCCAGAAAGACACAACCATCTGAATTGGATACCTGACAAAATCCCTTCACTGTGTTCATTACAGCTTTAAGAAATCAGTGGATTGGAGCATTCGTCCTAGCCCACACTCAGAACGGATTCAATGCTTCTAAATCCATGAGAGGTGGTGAACAAATGTACGTGTCAGGAGAGAATGGACGCCGGTTTGATGGTGTGCCAACCTGCAGGGTCCTACGCTCCAGTCGTCATGTTTGTCGGTGACTAAAAGGCAGCGACATTATCCCTTCACCAAACAGCGCTCCTGCCAGTATGTCTGTATGCTATCTCCTTTTAGCTGCAGACATGGAGCTGTATAGCTGCCTGACTTTAATCCTTTTTTTGGCCCCATTCTGTTCTGAACACATCTCAGCGAGCAGGATGTACCCGGGCTAAAACAGCATTGTCTGTGTTTCTCTTTTCAAGTTTGAGACAGCCATTTCAACAGAATCCAGACAGAAACGCTGGCTTTAGATCGTGTAAACAAAGATGCCGAAGCACCAGGCGGCTCGCTATAAAACTTTCTTCAAAGAGTCCACACTGCAGCGCCATCTATACGCATTTAAAGGGAAAGAAAACTCAGACTTTAACAGACATCTTTAGTAATAAATTAAACACTGAGAAGTTAACATTAGCTCTACGTGTCAGTATGACCAAAACAATACGACAGGAGCTGTACAGTACGGTCGGATATCCAATAGAGCATAAGGGAGCTGTTAATTTGGAGATAAAAATCAAAACTTAAGTGTAAAAAGTCATACATTTATGAGAAACCTTTTGAGTTTCAAATGTTGTAGATTTACATGAACCCAAACTTTAATTTTCTATATATTATAATGTTACAGGTCCCAAAGTGCAGCAACAGCAATGAAGACATGGCCCTCGTTTCATCAGTCAGGTTGCATCTTAGTCACTCAAATTCAAATAGTTTTACAACATCTATTTGCTTGTTCATCACCCTCCCTATGGAGTCCACCAAATGCAACATTGTACATTCCACCGATTCAACAGGAAAAAAAAAAAAAAATATATATATATATATAGATAGATATAAATATATCTCTTTTTTTGACCTTTTCAACTCCTAACTTTGATTTTTAGTCCAAAATTTCAACCTTTGAACTCATGAGTTTGACTTTTATCTCATATTTTGAATTTTAAACTAATGATTTTTACTTTCTACCTCATAAATTTGCCTTTATTTCAAACATTTTTTTGACTTTGGATTTTGTGTTCTGACCTTTTGAACTAATAATTTGACTTTTTTTTTCTTTCTCTCAAAATCATTTATCACCAGTTTCTCTCCCCCTTAATGAATTACCTGCGAAATTAAGGTTTAGAGGTCATGGTTGAATGTTGACCCTGTTAGACCCTCAGGATAGACCTAATTTCAGATTTCGGCCCCTGCTGTGACTGAGTTTGACACCCCTGCTTTAATCACACCAGAATAAACATAAAAATGGGAGGAATTGTAAATGCATTTTGCTCTTTTAAACTTTGTGTTTCTGTTTTCCCAGCCTCTAAAACAGCAGTATCAGTAAAACCCGTGTTCTCATGTTGTCATCCTCTCTGTCTCTGCATGTCTCGCCCACTGTTCTCCACAGTCTCTGGTCCTCCACATTCTCCATCTCTGACTCTTCCACGCATTCACACATCACTCGTCTCCCACTATCTGCACACGCGCTCGCTCGCTCTCTCCTCTTAGGGGCTTTCAGCCTGTCATCCAGCCTTTGATGGAGCCTTTGAAAGCTGCAGAGGACCGTCAGCTCTCCCCCTCCACGTTAGCGCCGGCTAAATCGGGCTCGGTGGCGGAGGCTGACTCGTCGCTCCTGGAGGGTGAGTGGGAGTCTGGAAGCTGATCAGACAGCACGACGCTTGGGGGTGGAGGAGCTGCCACCTCCAGCTACCTGGACGCTGAGGGGAGATAGTGGTGCATATGGCAGAACGCCTTTTAGTCTGAGTCACACAGGCTTCAATCAACCTCTGCTCTTTATATCACCCCGTCTCTGCCTTATCACCTTCATTCCCCGCTTTAAATCCCTCATTTTCTCTCTGATACAGGTTTAATGTAGGACTGAACTCTCTCCAATCAAAACTCACTTCAGATACTTTTGATCAGGATAACTCTTTAAAAGAAAAGAGTCTGATTCAGTCATAAGAACAAAATCCACCTTTAAATCACAAATGCACTGCTCAGAGTGGTCAGACAGTGTTTTTACAGATGTATATAAACCTGCAGCTCATTACCAGGAGTCCTGAGTGACCAGACCCATCAAACTGGGTCCAAAGACTCATCCTCTTCAGCCTCATTTTGACATTTTACCGTTTCATGAAAAATATGAGCTCATTCTAAATTTGATGGCAGTAACACCTCTCAGAAAAGTAGGGACAGAGGAATGTTTACCATTGTATGGCATCCCCTCATCTTTTAACAAAAGTCTGTTAACGTCTGGGACGTGAGGAGACCAGTTGTTAGGGAGGAATGTTGTCCCATTCTTGTCTGATGTGGGATTCTAACCGCTCAACAGTCCTGGATCTTCTCCCTTTTCTGATGCTCCAAATGTTTTTTATGGTGAAAGGTCTGGACTGCAGGCAGACCAGACTTCAGGATCCAGACTCTGCTCCTGTGAAGCCAGGCTGTTGTGATGGATGTGGTATGTGGTTTAGCATGGTCTTGCTGACAGAGACGTTGTCTGGATGGGAGCAGATGTTGCTCTTAAACAGTGATACTCAACCTGTGGCTCTTCTGTGATGACTTGTGGCTCTTTTATGTCTTAATTTGAAATATTATTGCCCTGGAAAACCTTAAAAAAGAAAACTTTGACATCAGAAATTATCCATTAAAGTCACTTTAATCAGTTTGTTTCCCACACTTATGCTGTAGGCTTAAGTTGTCAGACTTAATTGTCAACCTTTATTTTTTTGTCTGTATATTTCCATTGCCCTAAATTGCAATCTTTTGTCACTTTAATTCAGTTTTAACTGCTTTAATCCCATTTTTGACTTCTTCTTGTCACTTTTTGACCATTTTGGCCACTTTTATCCAAATTTTGCCCAATTTTGACACTTTTATCCTGCTTTTTGCAATTTTTTTGCCCCTTTCTTGCTTTTTTTGTCTCTTTTTGCCCATTTTGCTACTTTTTGCCCATTTTCCCAATTTTCTATACAGATTTTTGCCCATTTAAGTTTCTTTACACTCATTTTTTGCCACGTTTTGTCAATTTTTGCCACCTGTAACTCATTCTTTCATCACTTCTCACCCTTTTTTGCCATTTTACTCCCAGTGTTTGCCATTTTATGCCCATTTTGCCCCTTTTCACTGATTTTTGCCACTTTTTGATCATTTTTGCCAAATTTAATGAATGTTTACTGCCACTTTAACCCATTTTTGCCACTTTCACCTCTTAGATTGTGGCTCTTGCAGATGTATTTTTCTGCAATTTGGCTATTTGGTTAAGCAGGGTTGAGTATCACTGCTCTAAAAGCTCTCTCTACTTTTCAGCATTGATAGTTCCTTTCCAGATGTTAGAGCTGCCCACGCCATAGGCACTAATGCAACCCCATACCATCAGAGATGCAGGCTTTAGACCTGAGCCAGGAGGACAAGCTGGATGCTCCCTCTCCTATTTAGTCCACAGGACATGGCGTCTGCGGTTTCCTCTGACCACAGAACAGTTTTCCATGTTTCCTCAGTCCATTCTCAGAGAGAATGCGGCGGTGTTTCTGGACCCTGTTCACATATGGCTTCTTCTTTTCATGATCCAGCTTTAACTGTCATATTCAAAGTCTTTCATGCTTCAATTTTTAGTTGCAGTTTTTTCAGAGATTGTTGAACCTCTGCCCATCTTTATGTCTAAGAGACTCTGCCTCTCTAAAATGCTCCTTTTATACCCAGTCGTCCTAATTAGTTTCAAAATGCTTCTCTAGCTTTTTTTCATTAGTACCACTTACTTTTTTTGCCCTGTCCCAACTTATTTGGGATGTGCAAAAAGTGGCATTTAATTACAAAAGGCAACTTAAATAGGCAAGAAGTGGCAAAAAAAAAATTGCAAAAGGCAATAGAGGGCAGAAAGTGGCAAAACTGGGTTGGAAGTGACCAAAAATTAGTCAAAGGGGTCAAAAATGGTCCCACAGTGGTAAAAATGTGGCAAAAATGGGTGGGAAGTGACTAAAAAATTAGTTAAAGGGGGCAAAAATGAGTGAAAAGTGACTAAACTGGGCAAAAAGCATCAGAGTGGCAAAATGGGAAATAAGTGGCATTTAATTGCAAAAGGCAGCTTAGATGGGCGTTGAGGATCACTGTTTTAGTCACATTTGATTTCATAATGACACTTAATACTAAGCAAAAATTAATCAAACCACACTTTTCATTGCAGACTTCCGAAGGGCCCCTCCCTTCTGTGGGCCTGGGTAATCACTACCCTTTTTCCCCCCGGGCTACACCCATGTCCATGTGACACCTGGGCACCAAACTAAACAGTCGTGAAACGTGAAACGCTCTCAGAGCTGGACAGTAAGATCCACCTTATGTTAGAAGGAGGTAACAGTTAGCCTGTACACTGGAAGTCTTGTTAAGTCTCTACTTATCAAAGTATCCCCTCCATCTCTCTCCTCCTCTTTCTCTCCGTTACTTTCCTTCTCTCCCTCCCTCAGGGCCTTATTTCAGGGAAACCAGCAAATGTTACAGGACCGATTGCCGTGAGAGCCCGGGGCTCGCTGCTCTGAAAATCAAAAAAACGCCTCGAGTGCCACCGGCTGTGTTCGTCTGCAACTTAAAAGGCTGCTTAGTCGCTGTAATACACTTACAGGATTTCCCTCAAGGATCCCAGGAGTTTTGGGGGAGAAGACATGACTCTATCAGGATTTGCAGACATCTCAATTAGTCGAGGAGGGTGAGGCCTCGCAGCGCTGGTATCTTGTGAAGTTCAGAGCTGGTGGGCTGGTTTGTGCTCAGGAAGTGAGGAGTGAAGACTTTCAAACTGCATAAAACATTTCTGAGAACAAAAACTGAGCAACAGGGGACCAGAGAGAAGGAATAATTGGAACTGTGGTTATCACTGCGGCCTAGTGGGAAGACATGCATTCATTAATATGTCTCATTGTTCTTTTGAAGGGGCGGGGCTAAGGAGTTAGCATTATATGACTTTAACATTCTACTTTATCTGATGAGTCCTCCATTTGGCAGATTTGACAAACTCTAGTTTTCTTGTGTTCAATGAACCTAAAACCCTGTTAGGGTTAAAACGAATCACAACGAGTTCAAACTATTAATGAGCAATGCAGAGTGTCCTAGAGCTTCATGAACAGTTTCTCTGTCTTTATAATACACTATATCCATCCATCCATCCATCCATCCAACCATCCATCCATCCAACCATCCAACCATCCATCCATCCATCCATCCATCCATCCATCCATCCATCCATCCAACCATCCATCCAACCATCCATCCATCCATCCATCCATCCATCCATCCATCCAACCATCCATCCATCCATCCATCCATCCATCCAACCATCAATCCATCCATCCATCCATCCATCCAACCATCCATCCATCCAACCATCCATCCATCCATCCATCCATCCATCCATCCATCCAACCATCCATCCATCCATCCATCCATCCATCCATCCAACCATCCATCCATCCAACCATCCATCCATCCATCCATCCATCCATCCATCCATCCATCCAACCATCCATCCATCCATCCAACCATCCATCCATCCATCCATCCATCCAACCATCCATCCATCCATCCATCCATCCATCCATCCATCCAACCATCCATCCATCCATCCATCCATCCATCCATCCATCCATCCATCCAACCATCCATCCATCCATCCATCCATCCATCCATCCATCCATCCATCCATCCATCCATCCATCCATCCATCCATCCATCCATCCATCCATCCATCCAACCATCCATCCATCCATCCATCCATCCATCCATCCATCCATCCATCCATCCATGGCAAAAATGGTCCAAACATGGCAAAAAATGAGTGGAAAGTGGTGGTATTCAACGGCAAGGTTCTATTTAATAAAAAATGTAGCTTAAATGGTTGAAGTGGTGAAAAGTAGTAAAAAACGGGATAAAAGTGGCAAAAAGAAGTGATGAAAATGGACAAAAAAATGGGAAACAAGTGGTATTTCATGCCAACAATGGGTGAGAAGTGGAGAAAAAGGGCAAAAATGGGATAAACGTGGCAATAAGAAGTGGAAATAATGGGCAAAAAATAGGGAACAGCCGTATATAATGGTAAAAGGTAGCTCTAATGGGCGAAAAGTGGCAACAAATTGTGAAAAAGGGCAAAAAAGTTTCCTTTTAAGGTTTTCTGGGGGAATAATATTTAAAATGTAGACATCAAAAAGCCACAGTTAGTCACGGTAGAGCCACAGGTGGCTCCAGAGTCACAGGTTGAGTACCACTGTTCTAATGCATAAACTTTAATATGGAGTTATGACAGCCTCCACTCTTTCAGAAGGCTTTTTGCAAGACTTTGTGTCCATTCATTCTGCAGAGCTTTCATGAGGTCAGGCACTGATGTTGGAGCGGAAGGCCTGGCTCACAATCTCCATGCTGGTTCAGTCCAAAGGTGCTCTAAATTTAAACTTTTAATCTTTAAACTAGTGTGCACCAAAAGACCAAAGAGAAAGGTGTGTTAATTTTAAAGTGGAGGTGTTAGCAGCAGCAGCAGCAGCAGCAGCAGCGTGCTGAGTGCCCCACGCTGTTTGATTAGTGTCATTAATGCCTTTA